>NC_060196.1:4411982-4761982 GCF_021184085.1 Oncorhynchus gorbuscha | reverse complement strand
CTAGTTTGAGCGCCAACATCTGTCCTGTTGTTGCCCAATAACGCATTCGCCGCACAGTCAGTGAGTGGCTCTTTTCTGGCTTCACACCCACAATCACATCTCCGGCCTTATCTAGTTTTCCCATTATCATATAGTCCCCTGAGACAAAATAGAGTCTCTAGTGAGATATTGCGGGGGGAAATCAATCCCATAGATATTTTACGGATTCATATGGAGCGAGGCAGGGCGAGAAATAAAGGTTGTTTGCTCAACTTATTCTGCCGAGAGATTTGTGCAATGAAATAAACTGCTATTGTATCGCCTGTGTTATTGGTTGAAGATTAAAGGTAGACTACAAACAATGAAAATGCTTCCCTGGGACTTTTTGTAAAGAAATATATTTTAAAAGGACTGGGGGGGGTCTTTGATCTTCTGGTAGCATTGGTAGTCTCCTTGAGTTAGTCTCCAATGGAACATGTCTAATGTAAAAGAGACTGGGGTCAAGAGTGAAAAGAATAAGAGTTCCCTTTTAGACATGTATCTTGAGGCTAGATATATCACCTGCATTTGCATGTGTCTGGTGGTGGTAGAACATTGGGCTCTTAAAGGGATAGTTCAGGATTTTGGCAATGAGGCCCTTTATCTACTTCCCCAGAGTCAGATGAACTCGTGGATACGTTTTTTATGTATCTGCTTGCAGTTTAAAGTTGCTAACTAGCTTTAGTGCAATGACTGGAAGTCTATGGGAACGAGATTCCCTTAAAACACGCCACTTTGATACAGCTACGACCGGAAGTTACTTTTTGTAGCAGATTAGGAGAATTTATGTAGCAGGTTAGGAGAATAAGGTTAAAGTTAGGAAAAGGTTTAGGATTAAGGATAGGGTAAATGCTCTCCTAACCTGCTATGAAAACTCCGTTCCTGTCATAGCTGTATTGAAGTGGTGTGTTTGTTTTAGGGAGTCGCCTATTGGAACAGCTAGCATGCTAGCATTCCTGTGGACTTAGAATCATTATGCTAATGCATGGCGAAACCACCTCTAACTTCCTTCATACTGGATGTAGAGACAAAAATGGTATCCACGATTTCATCTGACTCTGGGGAAATCCCGAACTAACCCTTTAAAAGTAGTTACATACAGTGCCTTGCGAAAGTATTCGGCCCCCTTGAACTTTGCGACCTTTTGCTACATTTCAGGCTTCAAACATAAAGATATAAAACTGTATTTTTTTGTGAAGAATCAACAACAAGTGGGACACAATCATGAAGTGGAACGACATTTATTGGATTTTTCAAACTTTTTTAACAAATCAAAAACTGAAAAATTGGGCGTACAAAATTATTCAGCCCCCTTAAGTTAATACTTTGTAGCGCCACCTTTTGCTGCGATTACAGCTGTAAGTCACTTGGGGTATGTCTCTATCAGTTTTGAACATCGAGAGACTGAAATGTTTTCCCATTCCTCCTTGCAAAACAGCTCGAGCTCAGTGAGGTTGGATGGAGAGCATTTGTGAACAGCAGTTTTCAGTTCTTTCCACAGATTCTCGATTGGATTCAGGTCTGGACTTTGACTTGGCCATTCTAACACCTGGATATGTTTATTTTTGAACCATTCCATTGTAGATTTTGCTTTATGTTTTGGATCATTGTCTTGTTGGAAGACAAATTTCCGTCCCAGTCTCAGGTCTTTTGCAGACTCCATCAGGTTTTCTTCCAGAATGGTCCTGCATTTGGCTCCATCCATCTTCCCATCAATTTTAATCATCTTCCCTGTCCCTGCTGAAGAAAAGCAGACCCAAACCATGATGCTGCCACCACCATGTTTGACAGTGGGGATGGTGTGTTCAGGGTGATGAGCTGTGTTGCTTTTACACCAAACATAACATTTTGCATTGTTCCCAAAAAGTTCAATTTTGGTTTCATCTGACCAGAGCACCTTCTTCCACATGTTTGGTGTGTCTCCCAGGTGGCTTGTGGCAAACTTTAAATGACACTTTTTATGGATATCTTTAAGAAATGGTTTTCTTCTTGCCACTCTTCCATAAAGGCCAGATTTGTGCAATATACGACTGATTGTTGTCCTATGGACAGAGTCTCACACCTCAGCTGTAGATCTCTGCAGTTCATCCAGAGTGATCATGGGCCTCTTGGCTGCATCTCTGATCAGTCTTCTCCTTGTATGAGCTGAAAGTTTAGAGGGACGGCCAGGTCTTGGTAGATTTGCAGTGGTCTGATACTCCTTCCATTTCAATATTATCGCTTGCACAGTGCTCCTTGGGATGTTTAAAGCTTTGGAAATATTTTTGTATCCAAATCCGGCTTTAAACTTCTTCACAACAGTATCTCGGACCTGCCTGGTGTGTTCCTTGTTCTTCATGATGCTCTCTGCGCTTTTAACGGACCTCTGAGACTATCACAGTGCAGGTGCATTTATACGGAGACTTGATTACACACAAGTGGATTGTATTTATCATCATTAGTCATTTAGGTCAACATTGGATCATTCAGAGATCCTCACTGAACTTCTGGAGAGAGTTTGCTGCACTGAAAGTAAAGGGGCTGAATCATTTTGCACGCCCAATTGTTCAGTTTTTGATTTGTTAAAAAAGTTTGAAATATCCAATAAATGTCGTTCCACTTCATGATTGTGTCCCACTTGTTGTTGATTCTTCACAAAAAAATACAGTTTTATATCTTTATGTTTGAAGCCTGAAATGTGGCAAAAGTTCGCAAAGTTCAAGGGGGCCGAATACTTTCGCAAGGCACTGTATATTAGGATTAATCCATTATAGACTAAGTAAGTCATATACACTGAGTATACAAAATGTTAAGGACACCAGCTCTTTTCATGACATAAACTGACCAGGTAAAATGCCATTCAGAGAGTGAATGGGTAAGACAAAATATTTAAGTGCCTTTGAATGGGGTATGTTTGACACCTGTTTGTGTCAAAAACGGCAACACTGCTGGATTTATCATGCTCAACAGTTTCCCGTGTGTATCAAGAATGGTCCACCACCCAAAGGACATTCAGCCAAGTTGGCACAACTGTGGGAAGCAATGGAGTCCAAATGGGCCAGCATCCCTGTGGAACGCTTTCGACACCTTGTAGAGTCCATACCCCGACCAATTGAAGCTGTTCCGGGGGGCAAATGGGGAAGATGCAACTCAATATTAGGAAGATGTCCCTAATGTTTGGTATACTCCATGTATAAAGAGTTGAACTGAAAAATTGGTAGATATTGACATTGTGATTCTGATTCATCGCAGAGTGCTGGTTGAATGTTGCGTTATATACTTATGCTAACTGCAACGGTTGATAGCATACTTACTGTTCAAAACAACACCAACAACACCGAATATCATTTCCACAGACCAAAGAAGTGATTCTGTTCATCAACACGTACTCGGCGAAACATATAAAATGACTGATTATTAGTGTTAGTTTGTTGCTGCAGCCTTATAAAGCACATTTGGGTGTTGGCACGGTTTTAGTCAGGAACAGATGGAAGGATGACACTAATATCTGGCTGTAGTATTAAAAGAGGTTGAGCTCATTGCAATAAACAGACATTACCGGAGAGAGCTGTGGTTACGCTGATCCTGGTGAAAGTACAATAGAGCTCTTCATACAAATGGACAACTGTCTCTGTTTCTCCATAGAGCAGTGCCATGCAAAGTCGGGGTCGCGGGGGAACTGCGGTGGGGTTGCCAAAATGTACAAAAAATCACATTTTTGAGAAAGCTAATTTGAAAAATTAAATTTTATTGAGCAAATGTATTTATTGGTTAAAAATGAAATTACCCATTTTAAGGTTGTGTCATTATATTTGAGGTATGGCGGGGTCACAAGAAATTATTGGGGAAAAATAAGGTCCCCAGAAATTCTGGCAAAAAAAATTGGGTCCCATCTTAAAAACTTTGAACACCGCTGCCATAGAGGTTTCACAGTTTAACTGTATAGTAGAAATCTGCTAATGAAATAAAGACATACCAACTAACAAGTATTAGATTCCAGAATGTTTGTTTGGTAGGTTCATGTAAAAACATTCATCAAACATTCCAGAAACAGGTATGCAGAGATAGCCCATAGGGAATAGGGTGCCATTTCATATGCATCCATGTCTGTATGTATGTGTCAGTTCTCTATCCTGACTGGGCTGGGTGTTGTCTTCCTTCACTATACTACAGTTCTGTTGGGGCTGTGTGTGTGTGCACAGTCACTGCAGCCAGCCTTGGCCCGCTGTCTGTCTGCTTGTTTCATAAGCAGGAGTCGGGATGACCTACATAACTCCTCCCAGGGAGGGGAAGTCACCTTGTCGGGGACCGGCCGGCAGCGAGGGGCGGGGGCGGGGGCGTGGGGTGGGGGTGGGTGGATGAGTTTATTGTGACGTGGCAAGGCAACTGGCTTACTGGCCCTGTATTCACCACACATCTCTGCATCGTTTTGCTGATATTACAGAGTCCAGTCAATGCATTTTGGTGTGGGAAAGATGACTGGGTTTGTGGGAAATGAGGTCTGCTTAGCAGGCTGATAATAAATAGAACCACCCACACATACACATACACACACACACACACACACAGGCCCAGTGCCAGACAGATCCACTCACACATCTCGATAGAGACTCCTCTAATCGCGCTAAGAAATTTAATGTGTGTGTAGATGGTCAAGGTTGAATTAGATCAGCGCTCCTGATTGTATCTGCTTGCCGCTGTTGGTTCACCCCCCTCCAGCAAGCCCTGGCAGGAAGTGTGCGTGTTAGAGCCCGTGTGTGTGCCTGAGTGTGTGTGTGTGTGTCTGTGAGAGAAGATAGCTCGTTTGATGAAGGATGTCGGGAGAATGCTAACCAGACAATCACCTTGTGAGTTATTGATTGAGATGAGCGAGGTAATTAGTTGGAAGGAGGGGGGCTGGAGGGAGGTCGTTTTTAAATGTCTTGATACGACATGTCCTGTTTTTGTACCTATCTCCTTGTTTTTGTTGTTTCGGAGGGGGGGGGGGTAGGGGGGGTGTGTGTGTTTCTATGCATGTGTGTTTATTTGTGTGCATAGGTTATTTTTGTGTAAATCAGCAAAAATGTGTATTATAGACTAAACATATTTTTTTTTACCATGTACAACATTTACTCCACAGCACTGTAACTTACATTAAACACTTCAAATGCCCCGGGAATAATAAGCCATCTTGTCAATAACAACGCTGTGCTCTGTCTGGTTTTTACGTCTCTCTCTACATAGTCCTCTTTTGGTTATGGCTGACTCAGTATCTGGAGTAGACATTAATAACTGACATTAATGAATGTCCCACCCTGAGAAACAAGCCTTCTATATGTTACCCACTGTGCACAGTGTATTCACGACTGCTCCAGAGCATTTGAAAGGGTCACTTTCAAACCTTTCCACAGGACATCACTGTGCCGCTGTCGAGTTCCTGCCCCGAAAACTATGTCAGGTTTCACCCAGCGATTTAATCGGATCTCTGCTGATTCAGCTAAACTATTTGGAGCACCCAGGCCTGGTCCGTTTTTAAATGTTTGGGCAAAATATACGCTTCTTTTCTTCCCTGCCTCCCTCTCTCTAGAGATGTATTTTATGGTGCGTGTAACTTACAGTATAGATTTTAACTTATCTACCGTAACAGCATAGTCATATCTTATCAAAGCCTCATTTTCGATCTTGCCTAAGTACCGCAGGCCAATTGACCAATGACACTGGCTACACAGTACAATATTGAGTCGTCACTCAGTATTTCTTGCGTAACCCCAGTACGCTCTGGTTAAGTTGACCTAAGACATAGGTGAACTCGTCTGGCATATTATTAGAACATGTCCCCGTAAGCCATAATGACCCCGTAAGCCATAGTGACCCAGTAAGCCATAGCATGACTCACAACATAGAAAGGGAGAACATGATTGAGCAAACTTGTGTGATGTGTCATCACATCAACGCATACATAAGTGGCCTACAATGCCCTGAGTCCAGTGACTAAGCGATCCACCTATGTGTGTGTGTGTGTGTGTGTGTGTGTGTGTGTGTGTGTGTGTGTGTGTGTGTGTGTGTGTGTGTGTGTGTGTGTGTGTGTGTGTGTGTGTGTGTGTGTGTGTGTGTGTGTGTGTGTGTGTGTGTGTGTGTGTGTGTGTGTGTGACTAAGTGTTCGACCTATCCGTGTCATCAATAACAAGTTAAGTCCTCGCCCCTGATTACCACCTGGAGAATCATTAACTATGGAGCAAGACTCAGTGACATAACAGGATGTGAACTCTGCAGCCCGGTCAGTCCATAGTGGGAGCTGTCCCATTATCAACTTGGCTGATAGTCTATCTACATTGGTTTGACATCTCTCTCCACATGTGGACAACGGCGTAGATCAGACCTATAGCCTTCATATCTTAGAATCCATTATTTAGGAAACAGTTGTTTCAAAGTTGACCTTAGACATCAGCGATAGGTAGTTGAAGGGGAGATATTGTTAGGTCAGCCTAGTGTAACATCTGCTAACAGTTTCTGACTTTTGACTGTAGTGTTTCTGACGTTAATCTGTACTCTGTCATCTGGGCCAAATCAACTCCACAGTCTTGCTGTTATTTTGGACAAATACGCACGCAGGCACGCACACACACACACACAAACAGACAAAAACACACACACCCCTCCTCACAGCCTCTTGTCTGTCCTTTGTTTTTCTTAGCCTGCTAAAGACGTCTCCTCTGTGTTTCTGTCAGCGTCATTTCCAACTCGCTGCAGTAAATCTGACAAGTGCAAAGTCCTTTCTCTTTTCTGTTGGCAGGGATCCTCATGGTTAGCCACATTGTGCGGCTAATGTACTGTTTACGTAGTAAAATTGTGAATGTTTCACAGCATCTCAGAGGCCTCCGTTTCTGATGTTGTTGGATAACAATTACTTTGTCAGCTTTAAAGGCTAAACTGTGTCGTCTCTGTGTGTGCTTTTGTTTCAGCGCATCGCTGAGACACCCGTCGTCCACAGCCAAAGTGTGTCTGGTTTGCGGGGACGAGGCGTCGGGATGTCACTACGGGGTTGTTACATGCGGCAGCTGCAAGGTCTTCTTCAAGAGAGCCGTAGAAGGTAGGAAAAGTATGATATGCCTTTCCGTTTGGGTCTGGGTTTGGGTGCTTACTAGTGTGCCACCTGTTGAAGTCTGAGGAACCCTCCCTTCTATGGCCTCAGACTCCATATGGGACACAGTGTAAAGTAAAGTCTTAAAGAAAGTGTGAAATGCATTTTAAAGAGCTTCTGTTTATAATCTGCTTTTCTGTCTATAGTAGTACAGTTGTTTGGGGACAGAAATATGCCTGGTCAGAAAATGTGAATATGGCCTTTAAATATAATTGTCGGCCATTTTGGTTGTGTGCGAAAAACAACCCCTCCATTAGCGGGTTTAAACCTCAGTGCTAAGTTAAGTTAGCGCCCTGGCGCTAGGCTAACTCACACCAGTGTCCATATAGTCTTAGAGGAATAACCTCCAGGAGAAAATGCTGAGCTAGCAACAAAGTAGCCCAAACCCAAAACATACTCACCCAGAGAGAGGTGACACCAGACCAGTCAGTCTAAAGAAATACCAATAAAGTTTAAAAGGAAGTCGTAAACTAGTGTTTACGAATGACTCCATTTTTGGAGCTTCTAGATAATTACCTGTCAAATATTTATAGTTTTAAACAGAAATGTATGACTCAGTCAGAAACAAATAAGGTTAAATTGCTCCGCATGTACAGTTTGTGGCCTAAGAGGACTGAAAACGTCATAAAAACCTCACAAACTACATACTTCTCCCATAACAGCCCTTTATGCTGTGTTTTAGCTGGGAAAAAAACTAAAACTCATAATGCGCTTTTCATTACTGTGTGTAGCGTGAGGCGCTGGGCTAAATCTCACACACATACGTGCACGGACACACACACACACACACACACACACACACACACACACACACACACACACACACACACACACACACACACACACACACACACACACACACACACACACACACACACACACACACACACACACACACACACACACACACACACACTCCGAGGAGGCAGGCAAGCACCAACAAGGCAGTCGGTAGGTGTTTTTTCAGCAGTCAACTGAGGAACTACAGTGAACTCCTATTGAATTATGTCTTCATTTGATGATATTTACAAACAGTCAATATATGTATCCCTATGAAACCGGATTAGGTCTCCTGGGTTATCGGATCAGAAATTATATCATTCCACTCTGAGCGTGCCTGGGAGGGCTGGGAAGAGTTAACATATAACAGCTGAAGATCTGTGTGTGTGTGTGTGTGTGTGTGTGTGTGTGTGTGTGTGTGTGTGTGTGTGTGTGTGTGTGTGTGTGTGTGTGTGTGTGTGTGTGTGTGTGTGTGTGTGTGTGTGTGTGTGTGTGTGTGTGTGTGTGTGTGTGTGTGTGTGTGTGTGTGTGTGTGCAGCTGTTTGTGCAGAAAGCAGGCAGCAGAGTTGGCCACATGAGGTTGGTTAAGAGTGTTATCACCCAGGCCTATTCAGTCTTATTTTAGGCTCATTCAATTCCAAATGGGATACACAGTTGGAATCTGTAGACTGTTTGCCTCATGGGAAACTGCTGTGATTTCTGTGGAACAACTGCTACTTTGTTCACTTGTTCAATTAGCCCCTAAACATGTCCTCTTTCTGTGTGTTAGATAGCCATGTCAAATGATCAAATCAAATTGTATTTGTCACATGCGCCGAAAACAACAGGTGTACACTTTACCGTGAAACGCTTACTTACGAGCCCTTTCCTAACAATGCAGAGTTAAAGACAAATGTATAAAACATGTCAAAGGAAATCATAATGGAAATGAAAAAGGAAACAATAAAATAATGAGACAATATTCAAGGAATACCAGTACCAAGTCAATATAGAATGTATGCACACATGACTGTAAGTCGCTTTGGATAAAAGCGTCTGCTAAATGGCATATATTATTATTATATTATAATATGCAGGGGTACGAAGTAGTTGATGTGAATGGGGGCGTTCTCGGCCCTCTGTTTCCTGCAGTCAATGAACAGCATACTCACGCAAGTGTTCCTTTTGTCCAGGTGGGAAAGGGCAGTATGGAGTGCAATAGAGATTGCGTCCTCTGTGGATCTGTCTGGGAAGTATGAGAATTGGAGTGGGTCCAGGGGGTCTGGGATGATGGTGTTGATGTGAGCCATGACCAGCCTTTCAAAAGCATTTCATGGCTAAAGATGTGAGTGCTAGAGGGTGATAGTAATTTAGACAGGCTACCTTGGCCTTCTTGGGCAAAGGGACTATGGTGGTCTTCTTGAAACATGTAGGTATTACAGACTGGGTCAGGGAGAGGTTGAAAATGTAAGGGAAGACACTTGCCAGCTGGTCAGCGCATGCTGTTTAAAGGTCTTACTCACATAGGCTACGGAGAGCATGATCACACAGTCATCCGGAACAGCTGGTGCTCTCATGCATGGTTCAGTGTTGCTAGCCTTGAAGCGAACATAGAAGGCATTTCGCTCGTAGGCTCGCGTCACTGGGCAACTCGCGGATGAGTTTCCCTTTGTAATCCGTGATAGTTTGCAAGACCTGCCACATCTGACGAGCATCAGAGAGGTGTAGTACGATTCGATCTTAGTCCTGTATTGAACGTTGCCTGTTTAATGGTTTGTCAGAGGGTGTAGCGAGATTTCTTATAAGCATCCGGACAAGTATCCTACTCCTTAAAATTACTTAAGGAGAAGATTGTGTCACATCTAAACTGATACTGTCAGCTATTGTAGGCCATCTCTCTCTCTCTCTTAGATGTGGAATAGCCTAGTTACAATCTATAGGAATTGTGGGTAATGTAGTGTCTTGTATATTATGTTTGAACTGACTACTCTGGGGTCTGTTCTGGTGCAGCTGCTGCCTGGTCAAACTATGTGAACTAGTGGGCTGATGTCATCAAGGTTGCTTGTACTGTAGTATGTGTGTCCATTGTGATGTGTGCAGTGAGCCCAGCTAGCGCTTAATTTACATCAGCATAGCTGCTAAGAGTGGGAGGTTGGGGGAGAGAGGATGAGAGGTAGAGGGGGAGGGAAAGAAAGGGGGAGGGAAAGAGAGGTAGAGGGAAAGAGAGGTAGGGTATAAAATGAAAGTAGGAGAAAAAGACAGGAGAATTGCAGAAGAGAGACAGAGGGCAGAGAAACAGACATAGAAGGGAGGGGGAGTGAGAGAATGAGGCAGACAGAAAGAATGAGAGAGCGAGCGAGAGGGGGAGACAGACAGACACAGAGAGGAGGGGCTGAGAAAGAAAGTAAGCGAGAGAGAGAGAACAAGAGCGAGAGAAAGAAAACTAAAGTGATGTGTCAGCACCGAGCTCCGGAGAGGTGTAAGTAGGACGTGAGGAGACGTTCTAGTTCTCCTCCTCCCCCTTTCTCCTCATCCTCTCTCCTCCTCTTCCTCAATGTGAAAACCTGGCCTCTGTGAATCTGATAATGAGCTATGAGAGGAGACTGCAGGACAATGTCAAAACAACGGGAGAAATAATCCATGTTTCATTTCTGTCAAGGCGCCCCCCAGCTGCCTCACAGGCACGACGGCCTCCTTCTGCCCCCGCCCATTAGACCCAGTTACAGACTCAGAGTCTCAGACCCATTTACAACCCACAGCTAGTTAGTATTCTTTACTCATCGTCAGCTCACATTAAAATCCTGTGTACGCTTCCCTTCAATGATAAAGTCGAGGAGTCTATAGGCTGGTCTCAGATCTCTTTGTGTGGCATTAACCATAGGATTAGGCGATACAAACAGGTCTGGGACCATGCTACGGAGTGTGTGAGTAGTGGAAGGAACTGGAATCTAATCTATAATTCAGGTTATAATTTTGGGTTGGACGTAAACTAGGGATGGACTGGGTTTGTGTGAATGGTAGTTTTTGGTGGTTTGGTAAGTGTAGCTTTAAACTGTGGTCGGCTGAACAGTATACCACTCTGATCTCAATGGAACTTCTCATATACAGGATATACACCTCTTGGGCCAGTAACCGAAATGTTGCTGAATCGAATCCCCGAGCTGACAAGGTCAAAATCTGTCGTTCTGCCTGAGCAAGGCCGTTAACCCACTGTTCCCCTGATGACGTGGATGTCGATTAAGGCAGCCTCCCACCCGCACCCCTCTTCGATTGCATTCAGTTGTACAACTGACTAGGTATCTCCCTTTCCCTTTCCACTCCATGCTGCCTCCCACCAGACTGAAACCGGATGATGTTTAATTCATTATGGAAATGTTCGCCCACTAACTGTTCCCTTAAAGATCTCTCATTTAAATGAATAAATATTCCATCGTAATTTAGAGAATAACGGTGTATGCATTTTAATACTCGTTCGTTTGTCTTTTTATATACATTTAGTTGATATGACAAATAGCCTTCTCTGTGTAGCTGAGCACAAGGCATCATTTATTGAGCTTAGCAGCTGTTGCTAAATGGAAAGGGTTACGGGGGCTTATGAATAACACCCAGAGGTATTGCTGTAGAATCATTATCTCCTATAAAGTTATAGACAAATTATCATTCATTTCTGAGCCTTGTTGGTCGTTGTTTCACCGCATACAGTACCTACAAAACTAACTTTTCAGGCTCCCCACCACTACCCCTCCCCTATCCCAGTGTGGATATAGTACCTTTCCAAGCCAAGCATCTTCACACATTGAACTAGTCTCTACTACCCCCTCCCCACCACTACCCCTCCCCTATCCCAGTGTGGATATAGTACCTTTCCAAGCCAAGCATCTTCACACATTGAACTAGTCTCTACTACCCCCTCCCCACCACTACCCCTCCCCTATCCCAGTGTGGACTAGTACCCCTCCCCTCATTGAACCTTATCCCTCCCCCCACTATCCCAGTGTGGATATAGTACCTTTCCAAGCCAAGCATCTTCACACATTGAACTAGTCTCTACTACCCCCTCCCCACCCCCCCTACCCTATCCCAGTGTGGATATAGTACCTTTCAAGCCAAGCATCTTCACACATTGAACTAGTCTACCCCCTCCCCACCACTACCCCTCCCTCCCTTATCCCTCCCCTATCCCCCTCCCCTCCACATTGAACTAGTCCCTCCCTCCCTCCCTATCCTCCCTAACCTTAACCCTCCCCTATCCCTGAAGTCATCCCAGAGACAGTGTGTTGATACAAGACAGCTGGGCTCTGTAAACCACTCCATGTGGACTGCTGCTCTGGGCTTGCGTCTCAAACGGCACCCTATTTCCTAAACAGTGCACAGGGCTATGGTCAGAACTAGTGCACTAAAATAAATAGGGTGCCATTTGGGACACATCCCCTTTCTGGTCTGTAAGACTAACTGTTGAGTGCTGCGAGCTTATTATTCACATGTCATCAGTGGTTTGGCATACCGTTCCGTTTAATAATATTCAGTACAGTTCCTTTATTCCATGACTTATTATTTTACTGGATTTGACTTTATTGAACTCAAAGGTCTACTGTGAAAACTTTCAACCGTGTTACAGGCTAGCCGTGTATAGTATTGCAGTATGTGGCACGGGGATGGTTAGCATTACACTGATGTAAAACTCTCGCTCTCTCTCTCTCTCTCTGGGCATCAGTGGAAAAGTTCATCTGAGGACACAAATTGTACTGTTTATGAGTTGACTGGCAGGCCCATGCTCCAATCAGATGGTTTATATTTTTACTGATAGGTCTGTGCTCCAATCAGATGTGACGCCTCCTCTAGCTGGACTGGGTGCCTCAGGTTGTCTCAGGTTGTCTCATATAACAGCATCTGAAACCCAGCCATTTATTAGACTCAGTCCCTCTCAGATGAATGGCATACATGTCCTTCTATCAGACTTACAATAAACCTACATTGATGTAATGTATATTTATTACAATCATGCTATATGCATTTTCACATTTTATAGAGATGTGATGTCCTTTGACTACTCTGATATATTTGATATGAATTAGTCATGCTATATGCAGAATAACTGGTTAATACCCATCATAACAATAAGCATGGTGTTCCAAAATTGCATATTTATCCAAGTTGTACCATACAATGAACACCACTGGTCCCTTTAATGTAAGGTGAAGTAAGCAATCATGGATTGTATCAAAGCAGGCATTATCTAATCCATCCAACAACATTACATAAACTAACAGGAAGTCATTAAGACCACCTCTTAGGTTGTGTTTGACCCACTTCGTTAAGGTTACCTTAATCCCGGTAAACCCAGAACTAAAATCTTGCCTAATTACTGTAGGTCAGATGCTCGTAACATCTATATTTACCTAGTCTGTCCACGAGAAATTCAAGTTACCAAGTGAAAGCAGTTTTTGATCAGACACCTGTATTAGAGCCTATAGACACCTATATAATCCATGACGACAGTGCCCTCCCCTTGACCCCATTAACGACTGTCAACGTAATTAGTGAACAAGGCCAGACAGTGACTGACTGAGGGTGCAGAATTTCCTTAAGCCTCTAGTAATTATGCTAGATAATTAAAAGTAATTGTGTCATTTAATGGAAGCCGAACCCTTTCACACCACAGTTGTATTAATTAAATGTTGCAGGCAACAACAGCTGTGGATGATGCATTGATAAAACACTAGGCCTGAATAGTATATCTTTTTTTGCAGATTATAGTAATTGGTTTAGCAACATGAGTAAGTAGGCCAAGTACCAGGGTTACCCAGGGTTCATTCAACTATTGTCTATGCTCTGAATGCTAGTCACCTTAGCAGCAGTCCTGGTTTATTGTGTAGGCCTTATAAACAGTGCTACGTGGATGTAGGCCTACGGCTGGCCTTCAACTTGTCCAGCTCCAGACCCAAATGAGCCTACAGTATCAGCGGTTGCCAGTTACTATTAATTGGTTCATTCTAGTATTGTGCAGCTTAGATGCATGGTAGGCAGTAGTCTTAGTAGCAGTCCTAGTCCATTGTATAATAGACCTATGGCAGTGCTATGCGGATGTATCGAAACTTGAGTGCCAGTTAATATCTAGCCAACAGACCGACCGGTCCCTCCGTGTTTCCTCAGTGTCCTTAACTCAACCTGACCTGAGATGACCCATGTAGATGGTGTGTGGAGCCACTCATGCCCTCGTTGCCCCGTGGCACTAAAGGCCTCGATCACCACCCATCTACTTCCTCTTCCAGGCTGATACCTTTGTTCTTTGACATCAATGCAAAGAGGGTTCCGAGCACTGGGTCGCTGGGTAGGATACACCTTAAGTGTTTAACCAAATAACACCGCCAGGCCAATCAGATGGGCTTTATCAATGTTATCACTGGCCCATTGGTTTGTGGTTGATATGTGCAGGGGCAGTGTTGATAAAGTTGTGGTGTGGGGTGTGTGTGTGTACTGTTGATGTGTGTATGGGTGTTGTGACTTCGCTTTGCAGACCGTTTTTGAAGAAAATATAGTTTGTGTGTTTTGACTGATAGGTATCTGAAATGACATTTGTGTGACTACCTACCACACCAAGCCAGATTAAATTGCGTAGGTCTATATTATGCTAAATATGCAAGTGTGCCAATTATCCTACACCTACAGTATGCATGTCATTACATAGACTGTTGAATTATTGCATCACAAATAGTAGAATTCCTATAGAGGGACTAAGCACTGTGGTTGTCGTGGTAAAGCGGGAAGTTCAACCTGTAGGGGCGGATGTGGTTGCCGTGGTTACTGGGTTAACCTTTAGGATCGGCAGTGAGTCAGGGGACTTTATAAAAACAGCAAATCATGCGCACACTGTTGTGACAGACAGGGCAGTTGGGAAATCCAGGAGGGTTGTATATGAGTAGCTATTAGCCCCAGAAACAGGCACTGAAGCACTTTCTGATCTGTTTAATTTGGAAGAGAAGTCACGTTTGTTTTGGCCCGCTACCGGAAATGTTCATTTTCTAAACCGCTCTATAAAAGAACGCTGCTCCTTCCTTCCAAATAGAAATCAATTACATTGTCTTTGATGTTCATGTTTTTAAATGTCAATTGTAAAGTATTTTGTCTGTAATGTCTTTTTCGCTATGTGTTGGACCCCAGTAAGACTAGCTGTCACCACTGGCGTTGACTAATGGGGACCCTAATAAATCAAATGATGGAGGTCCAAGAGAACATCGGCCACTAGATGTGTGTGTGAGAGGGAAGGATGGAGAGGTAGGTTAAAGAATGGGGACTATACCTTCACAGGTATAGACTATACCTTCATGTTGAAATAAAGCCTCATTAGAATGGGGACTATACCTTCATGTTGAAATAAAGCCTCATTAGAATGGGGACTATACCTTCACAGGTATAGACTATACCTTCATGTTGAAATAAAGCCTCATTAGAATGGGGACTATACCTTCATGTTGAAATAAAGCCTCATTAGAATGGGGACTATACCTTCATGTTGAAATAAAGCCTCATTAGAATGGGGACTATACCTTCATGTTGAAATAAAGCCTCATTAGAATGGGGACTATACCTTCATGTTGAAATAAAGCCTCATTAGAATGGGGACTATACCTTCATGTTGAAATAAAGCCTCATTAGAATGGGGACTATACCTTCATGTTGAAATAAAGCCTCATTAGAATGGGGACTATACCTTCATGTTGAAATAAAGCCTCATTAGAATGGGGACTATACCTTCATGTTGAAATAAAGCCTCATTAGAATGGGGACTATACCTTCACAGGTATAGACTATACCTTCATGTTGAAATAAAGCCTCATTAGAATGGGGACTATACCTTCATGTTGAAATAAAGCCTCATTAGAATGGGGACTATACCTTCACAGGTATAGACTATACCTTCATGTTGAAATAAAGCCTCATTAGAATGGGGACTATACCTTCACAGGTATAGACTATACCTTCATGTTGAAATAAAGCCTCATTAGAATGGGGACTATACCTTCATGTTGAAATAAAGCCTCATTAGAATGGGGACTATACCTTCATGTTGAAATAAAGCCTCATTAGAATGGGGACTATACCTTCACAGGTATAGACTATACCTTCATGTTGAAATAAAGCCTCATTAGAATGTGGACTATACCTTCACAGGTATAGACTATACCTTCATGTTGAAATAAAGCCTCATTAGAATGGGGACTATACCTTCACAGGTATAGACTATACCTTCATGTTGAAATAAAGCCTCATTAGAATGTGGACTATACCTTCACAGGTATAGACTATACCTTCATGTTGAAATAAAGCCTCATTAGAATGGGGACTATACCTTCATGTTGAAATAAAGCCTCATTAGAATGGGGACTATACCTTCATGTTGAAATAAAGCCTCATTAGAATGGGGACTATACCTTCACAGGTATAGACTATACCTTCATGTTGAAATAAAGCCTCATTAGAATGGGGACTATACCTTCATGTTGAAATAAAGCCTCATTAGAATGGGGACTATACCTTCACAGGTATAGACTATACCTTCATGTTGAAATAAAGCCTCATTAGAATGGGGACTATACCTTCACAGGTATAGACTATACCTTCATGTTGAAATAAAGCCTCATTAGAATGGGGACTATACCTTCATGTTGAAATAAAGCCTCATTAGAATGGGGACTATACCTTCATGTTGAAATAAAGCCTCATTAGAATGGGGACTATACCTTCATGTTGAAATAAAGCCTCATTAGAATGGGGACTATACCTTCACAGGTATAGTATAGACTATACCTTCATGTTGAAATAAAGCCTCATTAGAATGTGGACTATACCTTCACAGGTATAGACTATACCTTCATGTTGAAATAAAGCCTCATTAGAATGGGGACTATACCTTCACAGGTATAGACTATACCTTCATGTTGAAATAAAGCCTCATTAGAATGTGGACTATACCTTCACAGGTATAGACTATACCTTCATGTTGAAATAAAGCCTCATTAGAATGGGGACTATACCTTCATGTTGAAATAAAGCCTCATTAGAATGGGGACTATACCTTCACAGGTATAGACTATACCTTCATGTTGAAATAAAGCCTCATTAGAATGGGGACTATACCTTCACAGGTATAGACTATACCTTCATGTTGAAATAAAGCCTCATTAGAATGGGGACTATACCTTCATGTTGAAATAAAGCCTCATTAGAATGGGGACTATACCTTCATGTTGAAATAAAGCCTCATTAGAATGGGGACTATACCTTCATGTTGAAATAAAGCCTCATTAGAATGGGGACTATACCTTCACAGGTATAGACTATACCTTCATGTTGAAATAAAGCCTCATTAGAATGTGGACTATACCTTCACAGGTATAGACTATACCTTCATGTTGAAATAAAGCCTCATTAGAATGGGGACTATACCTTCACAGGTATAGACTATACCTTCATGTTGAAATAAAGCCTCATTAGAATGTGGACTATACCTTCACAGGTATAGACTATACCTTCATGTTGAAATAAAGCCTCATTAGAATGGGGACTATACCTTCACAGGTATAGACTATACCTTCATGTTGAAATAAAGCCTCATTAGAATGGGGACTATACCTTCACAGGTATAGACTATACCTTCATGTTGAAATAAAGCCACATTAGAATGGGGACTATACCTTCACAGGTATAGACTATACCTTCATGTTGAAATAAAGCCTCATTAGAATGGGGACTATACCTTCATGTTGAAATAAAGCCTCATTAGAATGGGGACTATACCTTCACAGGTATAGACTATACCTTCATGTTGAAATAAAGCCTCATTAGAATGTGGACTATACCTTCACAGGTATAGACTATACCTTCATGTTGAAATAAAGCCTCATTAGAATGGGGACTATATCTTCACAGGTATAGACTATACCTTCATGTTGAAATAAAGCCTCATTAGAATGTGGACTATACCTTCACAGGTATAGACTATACCTTCATGTTGAAATAAAGCCTCATTAGAATGGGGACTATACCTTCACAGGTATAGACTATACCTTCATGTTGAAATAAAGCCTCATTAGAATGGGGACTATACCTTCACAGGTATAGACTATACCTTCATGTTGAAATAAAGCCTCATTAGAATGGGGACTATACCTTCATGTTGAAATAAAGCCTCATTAGAATGGGGACTATACCTTCACAGGTATAGACTATACCTTCATGTTGAAATAAAGCCTCATTAGAATGGGGACTATACCTTCACAGGTATAGACTATACCTTCATGTTGAAATAAAGCCTCATTAGAATGGGGACTATATCTTCACAGGTATAGACTATACCTTCATGTTGAAATAAAACCACATTAGAATGGGGACTATACCTTCACAGGTATAGACTATACCTTCATGTTGAAATAAAGCCTCATTAGAATGGGGACTATATCTTCACAGGTATAGACTATACCTTCATGTTGAAATAAAGCCTCATTAGAATGGGGACTATACCTTCACAGGTATAGACTATACCTTCATGTTGAAATAAAGCCTCATTAGAATGGGGACTATACCTTCATGTTGAAATAAAACCACATTAGAATGGGGACTATACCTTCATGTTGAAATAAAGCCTCATTAGAATGGGGACTATACCTTCATGTTGAAATAAAGCCTCATTAGAATGGGGACTATACCTTCATGTTGAAATAAAGCCTCATTAGAATGGGGACTATACCTTCATGTTGAAATAAAACCACATTAGAATGGGGACTATACCTTCATGTTGAAATAAAGCCTCATTAGAATGGGGACTATACCTTCATGTTGAAATAAAACCACATTAGAATGGGGACTATACCTTCATGTTGAAATAAAGCCTCATTAGAATGGGGACTATACCTTCATGTTGAAATAAAGCCTCATTAGAATGGGGACTATACCTTCATGTTGAAATAAAACCACATTAGAATGGGGACTATACCTTCATGTTGAAATAAAGCCTCATTAGAATGGGGACTATACCTTCATGTTGAAATAAAACCACATTAGAATGGGGACTATACCTTCATGTTGAAATAAAGCCTCATTAGAATGGGGACTATATCTTCACAGGTATAGACTATACCTTCATGTTGAAATAAAGCCTCATTAGAATGGGGACTATACCTTCATGTTGAAATAAAACCACATTAGAATGTCCCGGTGAGAGAATAATGACCATGGAGACATGTAAGGCTGTGAGCCTGGGGTAAAATAACAGACGTTTGAGATAATAGGGGAGTAGATGGGAAACCCAGATCAACTTGGTTGGGGGGTGCCTATTCCCTCTCTTTGAATACAAAATGTATAGGAGTGTGTGTGTGTTTGAATGACTTCAAGGAGTACCATGAATCTAATAGGAACGTGTTGAGAACTTTATTGAAAAATACCACTCTGACAGACATCGTCATTGAAAACAAATTAGTGCTTTTCATTCTGAGCCTGTGTCAAATTCTCCAGCGTTTTTAAGTTTTTTTAAATCTGGTGAAAGCCATTTAGGAGCCGACTGCCTTAATCCAACAACAACAGTCGTTACACAGCTGTATGCAGCCAAGGTGGCCTATGTCAAATGTGTCGGTCTATGTCAAAAGACATTGCCTGGCTAGAATAGACCACTGGCAGGATCTCCGTTGTCGTCGTGTGTGCGTGTGACGCTCGGTAAACACTAAATATAGCCTAGCCTAATGACAAGTGTCTTAGACAACGCCTCTTCACTCAATGCGGGACAGATACCGAAACACGAGCCACGGTCTCAAGTTCAGACTATTTAAATAGGAACTGCTTAAAGGCTACAGTACTGTATGGCCTAAACCTGAATCTGTGGAGGACATGGGCCTCTCAGACTCTTCTTTCAAGGATGTTCTCAGTATCTGGCAACCTGGGCCAAAAAAAGAAAGAAAAGCTGTTCAAAAGGGTCTCCCATAGGGAGACATCGTATTCCCCACATAGTAATATCCCCATAGAGGTTTTATGCTCCAGTTGACAGACAGGGTCCGCTCATAGGCCGGTTGCCAGATGTTGATGTCACAAACGCAGCAAAGAAGAGACATCAATGGAGTCCGTTCAGGAACTCCCTCGGTTGCCATGTAATGTAATGGAGTTCTCTCTCCTGGAGCTGGTTGAGCACTTACAGTAGTAATGTAGCCGTAGCCCTTTTAAGATGATTGCAGGAGATTTTATATGGTATTAAAGTATAGCATTATAGAAAGAAAACTATGTACAAAATGTGTTTTTGGTATCATTATAAAAAGTATAATGTTGATTTGATCTGTTCCCTGGTATATGAAAACATGATGATGTAATAATGGTCCACCATGTCCATCAGTGCACATTCACATTCTAGGAATGCTTCTATGGAGTACAAATAGAGGCAATGGTTTCTTGGATTAAATCAAATCTATTTGTATTTGTCACATGCGCCGAATACAACAGGTGTAGACCTTACAGTGAAATGCTTACTGACAAGCCCTTAAACCAACAATGCAGTCTTTTTTGAAATGCCTAAAAAAAGTAAGAGATAAGAATAACAAATAAAGAGCAGCAGTAAATAAACAATAGCGGGGCTACATACAGGGGGTACCGGTACAGAGTCAATGTGCGGGGGCACCGGTATAGAGGTAATGTGTACATGTAGAGTTACCAAAGTGACTATGCATAGATAACAGAGTAGCAGCAGCGTAGGGGGTACTCTTGATGGTGCAGCTGTAAAACCTTTTGAGGATCTGAGGACCGATGCCAAATCTTTTCAGTCTCCTGAGAGGAATATGTTGTCGTGCTCTCTTCACAACTTTCTTGGTGTGCTTGGACTATGTTAGTGATGTGGATACCAAGGAACTTGAAGCTCTCAACCTGCTTGACTACAGCCCCGTCAATGAGAATGGGGGCGTGCTCGGGCCTCCTTTTCCTGTAGTCCATAATCATCTCCTTTGTCTTGATCACGTTGAGGGAGAGGTTGTCCTTGCACCACACGGTCAGGTCCATGACCTCTTCCCTATAGGCTGTCTCATCATTGTCGATGATCAGGCCAACCACTGTTGTCATCAGCAAACTTAATGATGGTGTTGGAGTCACACCTAGCATGGCATTGATGAGTGGACATTTCACCTTTATTTAACCAGGTAGGCTAGTTGAGAACAAGTTCTCATTTGCAACTGCGAACTGGCCAAGATAAAGCATAGCAGTGTGAACAGACAACACAGAGTTACACATGGAGTAAACAATTAACAAGTCAATAACACAGTAGAAAAAAAAGAGAATCTATATACATTGTGTGCAAAAGGCATGTGGAGGTAGGGGAATAATTACAATATTGCAGATTAACACTGGAGTGATAAATGATCAAAAAGATGATGTTTGATATGAGTCTGGAAGGAGAGTTTACAGTCTAGCCAGACACCTAGGTACTTATAGATGTCCACATATTCAAGGTCAGAACCATCCAGGGTGGTGATGCTAGTCAGGCATGCGGGTGCAGGCAGCGAACGGTTGAAAAGCATGTATTTGGTTTTACTAGCGTTTAAGAGCAGTTGGAGGCCACGGAAGGAGTGTTGTATGGCATTGACGCTCGTTTGGAGGTTAGATAGCACAGTGTCCAAGGACGGGCTGGAAGTATACAGAATGGTGTCGTCTGCGTAGAGGTGGATCAGGGAATCGCCCGCAGCAAGAGCGACCTCATTGACGTATACAGAGAAGAGAGTCGGTCCAAGAATTGAACCCTGTGGAACCCCCATAGAGACTGCCAGAGGTCCGGACAGCAGACCCTCCGATTTGACACACTGAACTCCATCAGAGAAGTAGTTGGTGAACCAGGCGAGGCAATCATTTAAGAAACCAAGGCTGTCGAGTCTGCCGATGAGGATGTGGTGGTTGACAGAGTCGAAAGCCTTGGCCAGATCAATGAATACGGCTGCACAGTAATGTTTCTTATCGATGGCGGTTAAGATATTGTTTAGGACCTTGAGCGTGGCTGAGGTGCACCCATGACCAGCTCTGAAACCAGATTGCATAGCAGAGAAGGTATGGTGAGATTCGAAATGGTCTGTAATCTGTTTGTTGACTTGGCTTTCGAAGACCTTAGAAAGGCATGGTAGGATAGATATAGGTCTGTAGCAGTTTGGGTCAAGAGTGTCCCCCCCTTTGAAGAGGGGGATGACCGCAGCTGCTTTCCAATCTTTGGGAATCTCAGACGACACGAAAGATAGGTTGAACAGGCTAGTAATAGGGGTGGCAACAATTTCGGCAGATAATTTTAGAAAGAAAGGGTCCAGATTGTCTAGCCCGGCTGATTTGTAGGGGTCCAGATTTTTCAGCTCTTTCAGAACATCAGCTGAATGGATTTGGGAGAAGGAGAAATGGGGAAGGCTTGGGCGAGTTGCTGTTGGGGGTGCAGTGCTGTTGACCGGGGTAGGAGTAGCCAGGTTGAAAGCATGGCCAGCCGTAGAAAAATGCTTATTGAAATTCTCAATTATGGTGGATTTATCAGTGGTGACAGTGTTTCCTATCTTCAGCGCAGTGGGCAGCTGAGAGGAGGTGTTCTTATTCTCCATGGACTTTACAGTGTCCCAGAACTTTTTTGAGTTAGTGTTGCAGGAAGCAAATTTCTGCTTGAAAAAGCTAGCCTTGGCTTTTCTAACTGCCTGTGTATAACGGTTTCTAGCTTCCCTGAACAGCTGCATATCACAGGGGCTGTTCGATGCTAATGCAGAACGCCATTGGATGTTTTTGTGTTGGTTAAGGGCAGTCAGGTCTGGGGAGAACCAAGGGCTATATCTGTTCCTGGTTCTAAATTTCTTGAATGGGGCATGTTTATTTAAAATGGTTAGGAAGGCATTTAAAAAAAATATCCAGGCATCCTCTACTGACGGGATGAGATCAATATCCTTCCAGGATACCCCGGCCAGGTCGATTAGAAAGGCCTGCTCGCTGAAGTGTTTCAGGGAGCGTTTTACAGTGCAGGCAATGAGGCAGTGATCGCTGAGATCTTGGTTGAAGACAGCAGAGGTGTATTTAGAGGGGAAGTTGGTTAGGATGATATCTATGAGGGTGCCTGTGTTTAAGGCTTTGGGGGGGTACCTGGTAGGTTCATTGATAATTTGTGTGAGATTGAGGGCATCAAGTTTAGATTGTAGGATGGCTGGGGTGTTAAGCATGTTCCAGTTTAGGTCGCCTAGCAGCACGAGCTCTGAAGATAGATGGGGGGGCAATCAGTTCACATATGGTGTCCAGAGCACAGCTGGGGGCAGAGGGTGGTCTATAGCAGGCGGCAACGGTGAGAGACTTGTTTTTAGAGAGGTGGATTTTTAAAAGTAGAAGTTCAAATTGTTTGGGTACAGACCTGGATATATGCATGGGCTCTCGCCCTGTGTCTTAGCAGAGGCTGCTGTTCCATCCTGCTGATAGTGTATAACCCGTCAGCTGTATGTTCTCTTTTTTTTGTGTTGAATTTTTACCCCTTTTTCTCCCCAATTTCGTGGTATCCAATTGTTGTAGTAGCTACTATCTTGTCTCATCGCTACAACTCCCGTATGGGCTCGGGAGAGACGAAGGTTGAAAGTCAGGCATCCTCCGATACACAACCCAACCAGCCGTACTGCTTCTTAACACAGCGCGCATCCAACCCGGAAGCCAGCCGCACCAATGTGTCGGAGGGTACACCATGCACCTGGCAACATTGGTTAGCGCGCAATGCGCCCGGCCCGCCACAGGAGTCGCTGGTGCGCGATGAGACAAGGACATCCCTACCGACCAAGCCCTCCCTAACCCGGACGACGCTAGGCCAATTGTGAGTCGCTCCACGGACCTCCCGGTCGCGGCCGGTTACGACAGAGCCTGGGCGCAAACCCAGGGACTATGATGGCACAGCTGGCGCTGCAGTACAGCACCCTTATCCACTGCGCCACCCGGGAGGCCCCCAGCTGTATGTTCTTAATGTAGTCATTCAGCCACGACTCGGTGAAACATAAAATATTACCGTTTTTAATGTCCCGTTGGTAGGATATACATGCTTTCAGTTCGTCCCATTTATTTCCCAGCGATTGAACGTTAGCTAGCAGGACAGAAGGCAAAGGAAAATTAGCCACTCCTTGCCTGATCTTCACAAGGCACCCTGATCTTTTCTGCGAAATCTCAGTTTCCTTCTCCAGCGAACGCTGGGGATCTGGGCTTGGTCGGGTGTCTGTAGTATCTCCCTCCCGTCTGACTCAATGAAGAAAAACTTGTCTAATCTGAGGCGAGTAATCGCAGTTCTGATATCCAAAAGCTATTTTCGGTCTTAAGAGATCGTAGCAGCAATATTATGTACAAAACAAGTTATGAAAAAACAAACTAAATAGCATGGTTGGTTAAGAGCCAATAAGACGGCAGCCTTCCCCTCCGGCGCCATCTTCATATTTATTATAGTTGAGGACTAGGTGATGAATCTGGAAATGTGGAAATCTGTTAGAGTAAGTTGAGTTTCTAAGTATGTGAACGAATAGATTCTCTGTAGAGCCGATGAGGATAAACAATATTTTTCCAGTTCATATAAAGTGTACGGGGCTAAATCCCTGGAAAAGGGATTCATCACTTATCAGCAAACACACCTTTTGTAAATGTTGAGAAACATAAAATCCACACTCATCCACCAATACATACAGGAACAAACGAAATACTGTACATGTACACACAATTTGGAGTGTGTAACTTCCTGACAATTATTAACAGGATTCAAGGGAATGAGCTGGACACTGGATAGAAGGGCTCCAAGACAAGTTTTCCTTTTTTCAGAGTCTGAACCAGCCAGTGAGGGGGTGGGAAGAGGGCAGGGGGGGGGAGGGGTTAGCGTTGTGCGTTTCCTGTGTCGCAGTTTACTGTTTTTTAGAGCAAGAAAAATGGGCTTATGTAAGAGTCATGTGATTTAGACAGAAATAGTGGAGGACTGGAGGGAGCTAGACCTAGCTACAGCTGCTGCCTCTCCTCTCCTCTCCTCTCTCCCCTGGCAGAGATCAGACTACACACACACACTGTGCAGCTTCACACACACACACACACGGTATGGTCACACAATACTGTACATTGATGAACAGTTATGCATGCATGCACACAGAAGGCCAATGCAGCAATTCGCTTGCATGCCAACACTCCCACACACATGCTCAGAAACTAGCATGCATGCATGAAGGTACGCACGTACAGTAGGCACTCACACAAAAACACACATACATGTAGCAGTGGAGGTTTCTGAGGGGAGGACGGCTCATAATAATGGCTGAACTGGAGCAAATGGAACGGCATCAAACACCTGGAAACCATGTATTTGATACCATTCCACTGATTCCGCTCCAGCCATTACCATGAGCCCGTCCTCCCCAATTAAGGTCCCACCAACCTCCTGTGGCACGTATGCAGACCCCCACTTTCATAGACACTCAGAATTTGTCAACATCAGATGAAATGTAATGAACTAAAGTCACTGTATCCTGTTTTCTGGCTGTACTCGGTGCATCTCGCTTGGCCACTTCCTGTGGCTGTGACATACCATAGTGAAGGTTTTCTGGCCATAGCTCGGGTCAGTGTGTGTGTGTGTGCATATGACAGTCACAGTGTTTGTGTGTGTATGTATGGCTTCCGTGGTACGGCGCAGGCGCGCTGAGCTGGCCGTCCATGGCCTGGGGAACGAATGTGTGTGTGGGGGCGCGTGTGGCACTCTGAGGCTGGCGGACGTGTAGAGAGGAAAAGAAGAGGGGTGGATAGAGGAGAGGAAGAGGAGACGTACAGTGCTGGTCCAGTGGAGCGGAAGCTGGCTCTCTGAAACAGGAGATCATTTGGTTTAGCTGTGGGCTAGGCAGGGAGGCAGAGGGGGATTCTCTGCCTGTTAGCATCACTGTCAGAGACTGGAGCAGCCCAGGCACTAGTCAGAGAGAGAGAGACACACAAACGGGCTGCGCGCAGGCACACACACACACACACACACACACACACACACACACACACACACACACACACACACACACACACACACACACACACACACACACACACACACACACACACACACACACACACACACACACACACACACACACACACACACACACACAACCAATGCTTCAGCCAACCACACTCGTGTTTAGATATAGTACCCATGTACCATACAGAGACACCATTAGTAACCATTTATAGTTCTAGTGGAATAATCACATTTGATGTTATGTGCAGTCAATTCTAAAGCCTACGTTTCTATGATGTAGTATTCATATCACGAGACCATACTGGCCAGTTGAGGAAATCCTCAGTATATGTACTGTATATGTCTGTGTACAATGGTTTAAGGTATCAAGATTTCTTGGTATTTTAGGTTGTTACAGTATATTACGGAAACACTCCAATGCATTTGAGTACAGATGTAGGATCTTAATTTGAGCCAGTTGTCTACAGCAGGAAAATAATCCCGCCAACAGGATTTCAACGATTATGTTGATTATAATAAATTGATAAAATGTTCGTTAGGGAAAATCAAATCTGTGTGTCAGTCTAAATAACTTCTGAAGCATTTTTAAACATTAAGTACACAACGGTTTCCTGCAATAGGGTGATCAAATTAAGATCCTACATCTGTAAGTTATCCTATTGTCCTCCATATGGTTCAGCTTCCTGCCATCTTTTTTCTCAGCGTTTGGCTCACTATTAAACTTCCTGTCTTCCTGTCTGTGTGTGTGTGTGTTAAGGCCAGCACAACTACCTGTGTGCCGGAAGAAATGACTGTATCATCGATAAGATCCGGAGGAAAAACTGTCCGGCCTGTCGAGTACGGAAGTGTCTCCAAGCCGGGATGAATCTCGGAGGTACGGAATCATAAATGCCAGATATCCTAAATCTGAACCGATGCATCCGAAATAACACCCTATTCCATGGAAATGGGAGCTTGCTAGGACTAACGGCTATTATTGCTGAGCAGCCAATCAGATTCCTAGTCTGATCATAGGTGGGTTCAATGGCAGGAACCATTGCCTGTCTACGACTAGTCGTAGAACCGTAAAAACAACAAAGTTGAGGGTTAGTGTGTGGAGTCAAATTGCTGCTACTTTGAGACTTTCTGTATCATTACAGAATCCACAGCCAAGTACAGTTTGCAGGCCAATATTAACGTGTGATACAGAGTTTGGGATACGGCCTGGGAACCAAAATAGACTTGCTTATACAGCAAGAAAGGTTTTCCGTTTTACCGCTATTGCAATATACAGAACAAATGTTTTCCTTACTGTACTTTGTCAAAGGTGGACAGTCTCCAAATCCTGATTCACTTCCTAACATACTTTCCCTCAAAGTTACCCTGAGAGAGGCAGAAAACAGTTCTGTTAGGATATCTTGAGCACTACTACATCTGACAAACAGAAATCAAAGTGCCGATAAAATATTCTATTTGAATTTGATTTAACCTTTAACTAGGCAAGTTAGTTAAGAACAAATTCTTATTTTACAATGACACCCTCCCCTAGCCACACCCTCCCCTGGCCACACCCTCCCCTGGCCACACCCTCCCCTGGCCACACCCTCCCCTAACGATGCTGGGCCAATTGTGCACCGCCCTATGGTATGGTCAACATGACACTTAGCTTCCAAAAGTACAACAATTGCCAAACAAAGTTGAGCTCAAATACAGCTTGAATATTTGTAGCTACTTCAGTACATACACTACTTTACATGCTCTCTGTCAACAGAACATCTTTTGAAACCCCACAATGCAGAAACATCATGGTAAGTTCTACTTTAAGTTGGAGCGTCATTCTCTCTTCCTCCCTACAGCGCGGAAGTCTAAGAAGCTAGGCAAGCTGAAGGGTGTGAACGAAGACTCGACCCCCACCAAGGAGGGGGGGCAGACGTGCCCTGGATCCGGAGGGGGGTACTTGTCCTCAGGAGAGAAGGAGCTGAGCACCAGCCCCACTAACGCCCTGGTGCCCCACGGCCCTGGAGGTGGGCTGGTGACCCCCTACCTGCCCCCCTCCATCTGCAGCGTGTTGGAGCTGATTGAGCCAGAGGTGGTGTTTGCGGGCTACGACAACACCCAGCCTGACACCACCGACCACCTGCTGTCCAGCCTCAACCAGCTGGCTGGGAAACAGATGATCCGCGTGGTCAAGTGGGCCAAAGTACTTCCAGGTTAGAGTGAGATACAGTATCATCCTTTTTTCCCCTTATATTTTTGATGGCTTTGTTGAAGGAGGCCAAACTACTTCCAGATTAAACAGAAATGGGGGTTCTGGATGGGATTGTTGAAGGAGGCCAAACTACTTCCAGGTTAGACAGAAATGGGGGTTCTGGATGGGATTGTTGAAGGAGGCCAAACTACTTCCAGGTTAGACAGAAATGGGGGTTCTGGATGGGATTGTTGAAGGAGGCCAAACTACTTCCAGGTTAGACAGAAATGGGGGTTCTGGATGGGATTGTTGAAGGAGGCCAAACTACTTCCAGGTTAGACAGAAATGGGGGTTCTGGATGGGATTGTTGAAGGAGGCCAAACTACTTCCAGGTTAGACAGAAATGGGGGTTCTGGATGGGATTGTTGAAGGAGGCCAAACTACTTCCAGGTTAGACAGAAATGGGGGTTCTGGATGGGATTGGGCGGTACGGATGTGAGGAAGAGTGGCTTCCTTTCCTATACAGTAATATCTTTGATGGGGACATCTGAAACAGATAAATGTCTAGAGTCAACTTATTCCGATCCTATTCCGTTCTAAATGCTTGGGGGCAGAGACATGGGTAAATCTCGAGTGGGTGTATTGGCTGTTAGTGATTTCTCCTATCATGTATTTTATACTCCAGGGATATTTTGACATGGTGTGGTATTATTAACATTTGCGCCTTCTTAATATATTCGGCAGTAATTTTCCCGATCTCGTTAGGAAACGATTCCGCAATGCTTTAATGAGATTAGCGATAGCATCCTATTTAAAGCCTAAATGTAATCAAGATTTGGAAACGGAGCTAATTTACATTCGTCAGCCTTTTATAAATAATGTAAATCGAACTCTTTTACGCAAAACTTTACTTTAATATACAATTTGTTTTTCTTTTAAAGAGGTGAGTTCCTAAAAAACTGTCCGTTGGTGAAATATTCAAAAGATGCCTTACAGTCACCTCTTTGATGCCGTTTAATTTGCTGTATTGCAAATACTTGATACCTCTTCCAGGGTGTCTGCTTGCCGTATCCGGGCGTATAAATAGAAAGACAGACACAGTAGGTGGAAACCAGCCCCTCTCTCTCCCCTGTCCCTCTCTCTCTCTGAGCCTGACTTTGAAAGTTCCACGGCATTCAGTTTACATTTGGACTTAGCTCTGCTAATAGAAGCTCAGAAACTCAACTCCAGAAGACTCGCACTAATACGGCAGACTGCTTTGCGCTACATGGCTGCTGTAGACTATAAACAAGCCTTGTACTGGACAGTCCAGTGCCACAGTACACAGGAAGCCTAGTATATGCTGTATGCAGCATCCTGTACTGTAGTCACTGTAAACTATTGACTTGTCGAGTGTCTTCAGTCTTCAAGCACTTTGATGGGCGACCCAAAAGTTAATCTTTTAATAAGCATCTTAGACCCAGCTATAGATTATTCCAGGGAGCACCATTGATGTACAGTAAGCCAGTTATTTGAATCAAGAGCTTTGAGTCCTTTAAAAAAAAAAGCCACAGGCGTAGCCAGCAATACAACCCACACACTAATTCAACAATGAATTGATACCGTGACACATCGCGGGCTTGGCAGCGGCTGCATGGCTGACGACTGACATGCAAAGCCTGGAATAGTACCTAAGCTCTGATCAGTCACTTTCAGTTGCAGCATTGGCATCCTCGGGACTCTGCATTATAGAAGGAGGCAGAGTTCATATGTAATGCTCTGTATAAAGTCAGAGTGAGAGATTGGCAACTTTCCCGTTAGTCTATGTACGGGCCCACATAGACAACAAGGCCAATAATTAGAAGCCTTGGGGGATTTTGTGTAAAACAAAACAACACCGGGTGAATACTCTGCAGTGGTTTGTTCATGTCTGAACAAATATTGGTGCTGCTAGGCACCTTGCCATATGCGTACACACACACACACACACACGAGAGAGAGAGAGGAAAGACTGGGTGAATGCCTCATGGGTTGTTGTACCTGTGTCTCTCTAGGTATGTCACTGGTCCTGCATTCACTACTGTACTCAATTTAAGACTCACTACCTCTCACCATTTCCCTTCCCATCAGTCCCCTCGATTCAATTCAATAGCCTTCATTAACAGTGGATGTCAGGGACTTTCATTGTCAAATCAAACAGGCAGGAACATATCACATCAATAATGGTCCTCTCTCTCTCCCAGGTTTCCGGGGCCTGCCCATAGAGGACCAAATCACCCTGATCCAGTACTCTTGGATGTGTCTGTCCTCCTTCAGTCTCAGCTGGAGGTCCTACAAACACACCAACGGACAGATGCTCTACTTCGCCCCCGACCTCGTCTTCAACGAGTAAGTCTGTCTACCACCGACCTAATCGTCTCGCTCGCCACACTTTACAGATATGCAGTATTCAGAAAAAAAAGTTAGTTCCGAACAAAGCCAAACGGCAAGTCCATAGTTCCTCCTACTTCTCTGAGCGATGACGTGCTTGAAAAAAACTGCTCAGTATCTTCTGACTGAAAGTCGGATAACCCTGCTCCCTAAAGCAAAGGCTTTTGTACCGAAACGGCTCCTCGATCCCCACAGTTGATCAGAGCGAAGAGCCAATGGGGCATGTGATCCGCTCTAATATATTTGAACAGGAGAACAGGAGGAGGAAATGTATATGGGGCATCTGCGTATTGGAGCTGTGGTGCATGACTGGTGCATTGAAGTGGAGGGTAATGGTATGGGACCTGGACAGGTCCAGGGCTGAGGGAGAATACTGGCCCCTACCGGTGGATGGGGAAAGTGCATCACACCCAGATGGAGTGGAATTGATAGTTGGCTTATTTGATTTTGTAAAAGACGGACTTCAATCCAATGTTTTCTGGGACACACGCACAAAAAGACAGACAATAGTGAAGTTATTGCAGAGACCAAGTATGTTTGGATACAATGCCATTACATGTTAAGTAAAATGAGAAAGTTACATTCTATCATTTAACTAATTCCATCCATGATCATAAAGTTACCTACAGTAGATCTCTTCCTAAGCATGTGCTGCTGATACATATTCTAAGACCTTCTGAAACGCCTGTGTTACGCAGTTACAGTGGAACTGCCTGTCTGAGTGACAGATGGTCCAGGTATTCTGGGTGACAATCCCCATGAGAAGAATCCTACACCAACTTGATTTACTGCATGGCTTGGATGTCGGCTGGAATGTCCAGTGCTCTGTCACGAAAACCTGCATATCACCCTAGTGTCCCCACTATCCCCAGTGTGTCAGTGACTGACCATGGTATCAGGCCAAGGTCCCCAGTTAGGAGGAAGGCAAAAGCATGTCCCTGTAGAGATAGAGACGTGTAGCGAAACCAACCCGTCTGTCGGCCTATAGAGTAGAGAAACCAACCCGTCTGTCAGTCTATAGAGTAGAGAAACCAACCCGTCTGTCGGCCTATAGAGTAGAGAAACCAACCCGTCTGTCGGCCTATAGAGTAGAGAAACCAACCCGTCTGTCGGCCTATAGAGTAGAGAAACCAACCCGTCTGTCGGCCTATAGAGTAGAGAAACCAACCCGTCTGTCGGCCTATAGAGTAGAGAAACCAACCCGTCTGTCGGCCTATAGAGTAGAGAAACCAACCCGTCTGTCGGCCTATAGAAGAAACCAACCCGTCTGTCGGCCTATAGAGTAGAGAAACCAACCCAGTCTGTCGGCCTATAGAGTAGAGAAACCAACCCGTCTGTCGGCCTATAGAGTAGAGAAACCAACCCGTCTGTCGGCCTATAGAGTAGAGAAACCAACCCGTCTGTCGGCCTATAGAGTAGAGAAACCAACCCGTCTGTCGGCCTATAGAGTAGAAACCAACCCGTCTGTCGGCCTATAGAGTAGAGAAACCAACCAGTCTGTCGGTCTATAGAGTAGAGAAACCAACCCGTCTGTAGAGAAACCAACCAGTCGGCCTATAGAGTAGAGAAACCAACCCGTCTGTCGGCCTATAGAGTAGAGAGAAACCAACCCGTCTGTCGGCCTATAGAGTAGAGAAACCAACCCGTCTGTCGGCCTATAGAGTAGAGAAACCAACCCGTCTGTCGGCCTATAGAGTAGAGAAACCAACCCGTCTGTCGGCCTATAGAGTAGAGCCTATAGAGTAGAGAAACCAACCCGTCTGTCGGCCTATAGAGTAGAGAAACCAACCTGCCTGTCGGCCTATAGAGCAGAGAAACCAACCCGTCTGTCGGCCTATAGAGTAGAGAAACCAACCCGTCTGTCGGTCTATAGAGTAGAGAAACCAACCCGTCTGTCGGCCTATAGAGTAGAGAAACCAACCCGTCTGTCGGCCTATAGAGTAGAGAAACCAACCCGTCTGTCGGCCTATAGAGTAGAGAAACCAACCCGTCTGTCGGCCTATAGAGTAGAGAAACCAACCCGTCTGTCGGCCTATAGAGTAGAGAAACCAACCCGTCTGTCGGCCTATAGAGTAGAGAAACCAACCAGTCTGTCGGCCTATAGAGTAGAGAAACCAACCGGTCTGTAGGCCTATAGAGCAGAGAAACCAACCAATCTGTCGGTCTATAGAGTAGAGAAACTAACCTGTATGTCGGCCTATAGAGTAGAGAAACCAACCGGTCTGTAGGCCTATAGAGCAGAGAAACCAACCAATCTGTCGGCCTATAGAGTAGAGAAACTAACCTGTATGTCTCTATAGGAAACGTATAGAGTAGGGAAGTACTGTCTGTCGGCCTACCTTTGTCTGCCCGTTTTATCTTGGTCTTATGGTCTGCCCGTCTGTCTGCCAGTCAGTTAACAGCATCAGTATATCAAACAATCCATACTTTCTCCACGTTTGTTCATCTCTAGTCCTCGAGGAGCAAGCAGTTTGTTCATCTCTCGTCCTCGAGGAGGAAGCAGGTTGTTCATCTCTAGTCCTCGAGGAGGAAGCAGTTTGTTCATCTCTAGTCCTCGAGGAGGAAGCAGTTTGTTCATCTCTCGTCCTCGAGGAGGAAGCAGTTTGTTCATCTCTAGTCCTCGAGGAGGAAGCAGTTTGTTCATCTCTAGTCCTCGAGGAGGAAGCAGTTTGTTCATCTCTCGTCCTCGAGGAGGAAGCAGTTTGTTCATCTGTAGTCCTCGAGGAGGAAGCAGTTTGTTCATCTCTAGTCCTCGAGGAGGAAGCAGTTTGTTCATCTCTAGTCCTCGAGGAGGAGGCAGTTTGTTCATCTCTAGTCCTCGAGGAGGAAGCAGTTTGTTCATCTCTAGTCCTCGAGGAGGAGGCAGTTTGTTAACTGTATGATTTCTATGGCTCCTTTAGTGACTTCCTTTTCTTGACATTGTTTAATGAATTGATTGCCTGGAGCTGGATAGTCCGCCCACTTGGATTTCTCATCCTAATTCAGTCTACTGATTGAGAGAACAACAAAAAGACAAATGTGCTTGATGTCAAAGACAAATACATCTAAATTAAAGAGCGACTGCCTTCAAATATGAGTCAGAAATGGTTATTCTAGTGTCAAAATTGACTACAACATGTAAATAGGATAATTTGTCATAAAGTCAGTCTCGTCTAAAATGGAGTTTGGAACCGCTGTGCGTCACATGTAAATGAAGGTTGTGTTTTGATTTGGTGATTTGTCCATTAACATGGGGTGAACAGCTGCAGTGATTGCTGTCTATCCAATAGCGTAGACAGTGAGACAGACAACACACCACACATTCTTTACTTGAGAAATACTGCACCAAATACCTTAGATGTAACATTTCACTACTAAAACATTGTTGGCATAAACATAAAAATGTATGAAAGATTTGAGTTTTATTCCGGGGATTATGAGGAAGTGAAATAGGCTTCTGCATCTACAGTGTCTCATGGGGGACAAACGTCATTAACCAAATGCAGAATCGGTCAGGAACACACTTCCAAGACTGAAATCTCATCTAATGAGCAACAGAAAAAAACACACGTGCCAATCTGTGTCCAGTGGCTCTTTAAACTTAATTTATGCATGAAAGTTTGATAATAGCTTGCAATAGCTCTATTAAAACGATTGTTCCAAATTTTTGGCCCGTAGTGGGTGCATCTAGACCTAAACTGTAGCGATTGACAGAGGGTCAAGAAGGTCATGCAAAGTTCCTTCTTGACCCAAGAGGACAGAAGATAGAGGTATAAACAAGACTCTGAAAGACGTTTGCCAATAATATCCAGGGACCAAGAAAAACAACTCCCAATACAAACTAGTGTATTTGAAGTGGGGGTTATAGAGTTGTAGTTGCTCTGTCTATCAGGGATATTCACAGAAGTGAAGTGAGTCTGACTTTCTACGTCCTTGCTCTTGCTTCCTGAATCTCTCCATGGCAACGGTAAGAGCCGGAGAGAGAAAAACCAGGGGCAGTGGGTTTCTTCTCATTTTGGGCAATGATTCAGCAAAATTGATTTCAGACAAAATATGTAGAGACTTTTTATAACTCAGACCCAAGGTTCTCCCAATAATTAAATGCAGTTTGCAGAACTCCAACACAATGCTACTCCTAAAACACATACATTTTTCATATGTTCTTAAGTTAGATAGACAGAAAGAGAACGAGACACACTCAGCTAAACCAAGCCTTGTGCAGCCAGATGTACATCGTAGCCTAGTGGTTAGATCATTGGACTAGTAACTGAAAGGTTGCAAGTTCAAATCCCCGAGCTGACAAGGTACAAAATCTGTCGTTCGGCCCTTGAACAGGCAGTTAACCCACTGTTCCTAGGCCATCATTGAAAATAAGAATTTGTTCTTAACTGACTTGCCTAGAAAAATAAAAGGTCAAATTAAAAGTGTACTAATTAGTATTTTAAATCTGCTTTATGTTTATAATGAGAACATATGCACCAAGTCTACCTTGTTGCTGCAAATCTGTTTGAGAATGTTAAGACTGGTTCGATCCACAGAGCAGAATCTCCCTCCTCTGTCCTAGTGTTACTATGTGGTTTCTGCAGTAGTATCAAATGAGCTGCCTCCCAAATCGCACCCTAGCCCCATAGGGCACTGGTCAGAAGTAATGCACTAAATAGGGCATGGGGTGCCATTTGCTATGCAGCCCCTATGGTGAACTCCCTTTCAAGTGGAGCCACACCGCTTGCATTTGATTATTCGAGTCTCGACGTGATGGGTGATTTAAAGTGGAGAAGGTGGCTTCCAAAACCCATAATTCCCTGGGATTTGCGGCATCTGCATAACACATTGCTCATTAGCTCTCCCTCTCCATCCGACCCAACCTACTCTACTGTCCCCAGTTGTTGTTGGTTGCTGTTTCTGCACGTTGACAGGATTGAGATCAACGTCTCTGATATGGTGTGTGAGTGACTGTTTAGGACGGAGTGCGTATGCTAGTGTGTGTGTGTTTTCATGTACCATGACTGGGGTGATGCAGTAAGTCTTACCCAGCCTTTACACAGCGTACTGAAGCAGCTAAGTCATCTGCGTTGTGTTACTGTGTGTGTGCGCAGTGCTCTGCACTCTAGAGGAATTTGGCTCTCAACTCATCCTATCTCAGCGAATAGAATAAACTATGTGGAAAGATGTTCCAAAGGGTTGAGGCGCAGTAGTATGTGTGTGTGTGTGTGTGTGTGTGTAGGGGGGAGGATACAAATATGTTGTATGTTATCATGTGGTGGATGGTGGGAAATGTACATAGAGCTTATATGGATGAGTCACAGTGTTTTGGGGATGTTGGCCATTTTTCATGGACATACAGTGGGGCAAAAAAGTATTTAGTCAGCCACCAATTGTGCAAGTTCTCCCACTTAAAAAGAGGAGGCCTGTAATTTTCATCATAGGTACACTTCAACTATGACAGACAAAATGAAAAGAAAAAACAGAAAATCACATTGTAGGATTTTTAATGAATTTATTTGCAATTTATGGTGGAAAATAAGTATTTGGTCACCTACAAACAAGCAAGATTTCTGGCTCTCACAGACCTGTAACTTCTTCTTTAAGAGGCTCCTCTGTCCTCCACTCGTTACCTGTATTAATGGCACCTGTTTGAACTTGTTATCAGTATAAAAAAGACACCTGTCCACAACCTCAAACAGTCACACTCCAAACTCCACTATGGCCAAGACCAAAGGACACCAGAAACAAAGTTGTAGACCTGCACCAGGCTGGGAAGACTGAATCTGCAATAGGTAAGCAGCTTGGTTTGAAGAAATCAACTGTGGAAGCAATTATTAGGAAATGGAAGACATACAAGACCACTGATAATCTCCCTCGATCTGGGGATCCACACAAGATCTCACCCCATGGGGTCAAAATGATCACAAGAACAGTGAGCAAAAATCTCAGAACCACATGGGGGGACCTAGTGAATGAGCTGCAGAGAGCTGGGACCAAAGTAACAAAGCCTACCATCAGTAACACACTACACCGCAAGGGGCTCAAATCCTGCAGTGCCAGACGTGTCCCCCTGCTTAAGACAGTACATGTCCAGGCCCATCTGAAGTTTGCTAGAGAGCATTTCGATGATCAAGAAGAAGATTGGGAGAATGTCATATGGTCAGATGAAACCAAAATATAACTTTTTGGTAGAATCTCAACTCGTCATGTTTGGAGGACAAAGAATGCTGAGTTGCATCCAAAGAACACCATACCTACTGTGAAGCATGGGATTGGAAACATCATGCTTTGGGACTGTTTTTCTGCAAAGGAACCAGTGCGACTGATCCGTGTAAAGGAAAGAATGAATGGGGCCATGTATCGTGAGATTTTTTGTGAAAACCTCCTTCCGTCAGCAAGGGCATTAAAGATGAAACGTGGCTGGGTCTTTCAGCATGACAATGATCCCAAACACACCGCCCGGGAACAAAGGAGTGGCTTCGTAAGAAGCATTTCAAGGTCCTGGAGTGGACGAGCCAGTCTCCAGATCTCAACCCCATAGAAAATCTTTGGAGGGAGTTGAAAGTCCGTGTTGCCCAGCAACTGCCCCAAAACACCACTGCTCTAGAGGAGATCTGCATGGAGGAATGGGCCAAAATACCAGCAACAGTGTGTGAAAACCTTGTGAAGACTTACAGAAAACATTTGACCTCTGTCATTGCCAACAAAGGGTTTATAACAAAGTATTGAGATAAATAAGTATTTGGTCAATAATCAAATCAAATTTATTTATATAGCCCTTCATACATCAGCTGATATCTCAAAGTGCTGTACAGAAACCCAGCCTAAAACCCCAAACAGCAAACAATGCAGGTGTAAAAGCACGGTGGCTAGGAAAAACTCCCTAGAAAGGCCAAAACCTAGGAAGAAACCTAGAGAGGAACCAGGCTATGTGGGGTGGCCAGTCCTCTTCTGGCTGTGCCGGGTAGAGATTATAACAGAACATGACCAAGATGTTCAAATGTTCATAAATGACCAGCATGGTCGAATAATAATAAGGCAGACTGTTGAAACTGGAGCAGCAGCACAGTCAGGTGGACTGGGGACAGCAAGGAGCCATCATGTCAGGTAGTCCTGGGGCACGGTCCTAGGGCTCAGGTCCTCCGAGAGAGAGAAAGAAAGAGAGAATTAGAGAGAGCATATGTGGGGTGGCCAGTCCTCTTCTGGCTGTGCCAGAATAACAAAAGTTTTCCAACATAATTTGCAAATAAATTCATTAAAAAATCCTACAATGTGATTTTCTGGATTTTTTTTCTCATTTTGTCTGTCATAGTTGAAGTGTACCTATGATGAAAATTACAGGCCTCATCTTTTTAAGTGGGAGAACTTGCACAATTGGTGGCTGACTAAATACTTTTTTTGCCCCACTGTACGAGATTAGTTTGGCTGGACACAATACAGTCAATGCTAATGGGAGCTTACTGAGCCATCCCACTTGGCACAGACGTCAATTCAACTTCTATTTCACATTGGTTCAATGGAATTTCATCGAACTGACTTGGAAACAACATTGATTCAACCAGTGTGTTCCCAGTGGGAATGCACTCAGTTGTTTTTAGAGCTAAACGTACAGCGCTGTATAGTGAGAGCAAGAACCAATACGCCTCAGACACTGACCAAACATCCTTTCTCCCCCCAGGGACCGCATGCAGCAGTCAGCCATGTACGACCTGTGTCTGGGCATGAGGCAGGTGAGCCAGGAGTTTGTCAGGCTGCAGCTCACCTACCAAGAGTTCCTCTCCATGAAAGTGTTGCTGCTGCTCAGCACAGGTAAGTCAGCTGAAGGTGTGTGGAAGGGGGGGGGGGGAGTGTGAGTTCCTTTGCCAGAAAAACATCCAACTCTAAGTGAGTGTGTGCATACAGCAGTGTGTGTGTGTGTGTGAGAGAGTGTGAGTGAGAAAGAGAGTCTATATGGTGTGTGTGTGTGTTGCACCAATCAACAGCTAGCTGCAGTGAGGTAGTGTGTATCAGCCACATGTCAGTATACAAGCAGGTTGACAGAGTAAATAACAGGTACATCACTTGTCATTTGTTTGCTGAGCTTGGAGTTGGAATACAAACAGGAACCAGGGAATAACAATAGATATACATACAGGGTCATGTCTATAATAAGCTGGAGTAGTATACATTCTAGGTATGCATGGCAAGCGGGATTGGGTGACACTACAGGATGCAACGATTATGCTATACCTCTGGCACGCAACCGGTCATGACACTAATGTGCCAGAGGGAAAGAGCAGTCGATGGAGAGCGAGAGGTAAAATTGTGAGAAAGTACACAGAGAGCGAAGAATCTCAGTGTGAGCGAGGGATTTACATTTTAGGCATTTAGCAGACAGTCGTATCCAGAGCGATTTACAGTAGGGAGTGCACACATTTTTGTACTGGTCCCCCATGGGAATCGAACCCACAACCCTGTCATCGCAAGCGCCATGCTCTAACAACTGAGCCACACGGGGCATGAAGAAAGATACCCCCATATTGTTTCACCATATGGCAACTGAGAACCAGGTTCTTGTTGGCGTCCAGCAGTAAACACAGTCGGGGCAGAGCAGGCAGAGCTACATGAGGGCAAGGCTACATAGGCCAGTTATGGGAGCTATTTTGGGAGGCCAAGCTTCAGCCCTCTGCTCTGCTTTGAACTGCCGCCGTGCGGATTTGTAGGAAAGTTTATTAGACTTGTCAGGCAGGGCCTCCGTTTGGAGGATGCTGGGTAGTCTCACGTGGAGCCAGAGGCAGCACTACTCAGCTTTCCATGGATTTCTGCCTGATTGATAATGGAAGCCTGGCTAGGAGTGTTGTTAGAGCAAACAGAGCGGAAAATGACAAACTATTAAAGGGATGCTTTGGGATTTTGACAATGAAGCCATTTATCTATTCTGCAGAGTCGGATAAACTCATGGGTTACATTTGTATGTCTCTGCATACAGAGGAAGGTATTAGAGGTAGTTTCGCGATCCAGTGCTAACTAGCGTTAGCAATTGTGCAAATGCTAGTAAGCAACTTCCTTCAAACTGCACAGAGACACAAACATTGTATCCACAAGTTAATCTGGCTTTGGGGAAGTAAATACATGGCTTCATTACAACAACAAAAATTCAGCACCTCCACCCCCAAACTACAGTGGGGAGAACAAGTATTTGATAACCTGCTAAATCAGCAGTGTTTCCTACTCACAAAGCATGTAGAGGTCTGTAATTTTTATCATAGGTACACTTCAACTGTGAGAGACGGAATCCAGAAAGTAATCCAGAAGTAATTAATTTGCATTTTATTGCATGACATAAGTATTTGATACATCAGAAAAGCAGAACTTAATATTTGGTATAGAAACCTTTGTTTCCAATTACAAAGATCATACGTTTCCTGTAGTTCTTGACCAGGTTTGCACACACTGCAGCAGGGATTTTGGCCCACTCCTTCATACAGACCTTCTCCAGATCCTTCAGGTTTCGGGGCTGTCGCTGGGCAATACAGACTTTCAGCTCCCTCCAAAGATGTTCTATTGGATTCAGTTCTGGAGACTGGCTAGGCCACTCCAGGACCTTGAGATGCTTCTTACGGAGCCACTCCTTAGTTGCTCTGGCTGTGTGTTTCGGGTCGTTGTCATGCTGGAAGACCCAGCAACGACCCATATTCAATGCTCTTACTGAGGGAAGGCGGTTGTTTGCCAAGATCTCTCGATACATGGCCCCATTCATCCTCTCCTCAATACGGTGCAGTTGTCCTGTCCCCTTTGCAGAAAAACATCTCCAAAGAATGATGTTTCCACCTCCATGCTTTACGGTTGGGATGGTGTTCTTGGGGTTGTACTCTTCCTTCTTCCTCCAAACACGGCGAGTGGAGTTTAGACCAAAAAGCTCTATTTTCGTCTCATGAGACCACACGACCGTCTCCCATTCCTCCTCTGGATCATCCAGATGGTCATTGGCAAACTTCAGACGGGCCTGGACATGCGCTGGTTTGACCAGGTCCTGCCGTGTAGTTCTGGGCTGATCCCTCGCCTTCCTCATGATCATTGATGCCCCACGAGGTGAGATCTTGCATGTAGCTCCAGACTGAGGGTGATCGACTGTCATCTTGAACTTCTTCCATTTTCTAATAATTGCGCCAACAGTTGTTGCCTTCTCACCAAGCTGCTTGCCTATTGTCCTGTAGCCAATCACAGCCTTGTGCAGGTCTACAATTTTATACTTGATGTCCTTACACAGCTCTCTGGTCTTGGCCATTGTGGAGAGGTTGGAGTCTGTTCGATTGAGTGTGTGGACAGGTGTCTTTTATACAGGTAATGAGTTCAAACGGGTGCAGTTAATACAGGTAATGAATGGAGAACAGGAGGGCTTTTTAAGAAAAACTAACAGGTCTGTGAGAGCCGGAATTCTTACTGGTTGGTAGGTGATCAAATACTTATGTTATGCAATAAAATGCAAATTAATTACTTAAAAATCATACGTGATTTTCTGGATTTTTTAAAAGATTCTGTCTCACAGTTGAAGTGTACCTATGATAAAAATTACAGACCTCTACCTACTTTGTAAGTAGGAAACACTGACGATGTTGCTGGTTTGAATATTGGAGCCGACAAGGCATTACATTTTATAATAATCTGTTGATGTGCACTTGCACAAGGCACTTAACCCTAATTGCTCCAGGGGTTCTCCAGCAACACTGGCCATGACCCCACTGAGGGGATATGCATTAAAAACATTTGACTAAAATGTGTATCTTAAATGAGATCAATCAATGACATAACACACTTGTGTAATTTTAAAATTGCATTTTAGTCCCGAAATTCTAAGCATTCCCAAATGGCATTGACACTGGCCTGACATAACCCGAGTGTCAGTAAATTAATCTGAAAGCAGGAGTGCTGTTGGAGTGGAAGTGGGACGGTGGGGAGAGGATGGAATATATATGAGAGAGAGAGAGGAGAGAGGTAGAAAGAGCGAGAGAGAAAAAGCACAGAACGAACGAGAGAGAGCTCTCTGGTCCGTCTGTTGTTGTTGCCTCTTCCCTCCTCATCCTCTAGAGCCTCTCCAAAGAGCCCTGCTGTACTTAATAAAGTCCAGTCAAGCACTGGGCAGCACTCCAGAACCTGCTGTTTTTCTCCTACTTCCTTCAAACATGGCCCAAATGGGGGAAGAGAAAGAGAAAGAGAAAGAGAAAGAGAGAGAGAGAGAGAGAGAGAGAGAGAGAGAGAGAGAGAGAGAGAGAGAGAGAGAGAGAGAGAGAGAGAGAGATGTGGTGATTTGACTGATTGTATGTGGCTGCATGAATCTGTCAGAAGTGTTTCAGTAGTGCCTGTCAGAGATTGCATCCTACTGTAGGTCTTCTTGAGGATGATGATATTGAGGTTCTCATTTTAGCATCTCAATCCTTCTAGACCGAAGTGACTATGAATTTTATGTGGTTTACTTTTTAGGTTTGTAAAAAGGCTATTTCATCCTCTTAATATTTGTGACTAACAGTGAAATGAGATCTGATACTTGAGGCAGAGAAAACATTTCCAGCTACCAACGTCCTCCATATTCTTGAACAGACTGTCACCAACTAATGAAGAGAGATACGGATAATGTGTGTGTTGAGTTATTGTGGAAAGGTGTTTACAGAGAAGTAGTTGTGTGTGGAGGCATTTTTTGTATTTGACCTTGGTTAAGGGTTCACTTGCCCTGCAGTCTCTCATGAGACCCTGTAGAATGGGTGTGATCTGATAAAAACAGATTAACTCTTCGGCTCCAAAGTGACATTGTCCTCTCTTGGGTCGACCCGGGACGCATGCGTCCCATCTAGACATCTGGAAATGCAAATGCACTATGCTAAATGCTAATAGCACTCGTTAAAACTCAAACGTTCATTAAAACACACATGCAGGGTACTGAATTAAAGCTACACTCGTTGTGAATCCAGCCAACAAGTCCGATTTTTAAAATGCTTTTCGGCGAAAGCATGAGAAGCTATTATCTGATAGCATGCAACACCCCAAAAGACCCGCAGGGGACGTAAACAAAATAATTAGCATAGTCGGCGCTACACAAAACGCAGAAATAAAATATAAAACATTCATTACCTTTGACGGTCTTTGTTGGCACTCCTAGATGTCCCATAAACATCACTACTGGGTCTTTTTTTCTATTAAATCGGTCCATATATAGCCTAGATATCGATCTATGAAGACTGTGTGATCAAGGAAAAAACAGCGTTTTATAACGCAACGTCATTTTTTTAAATTAAAAAAGTTGACGATAAACTTTCACAAAACACTTCGAAATACTTTTGTAATGCAACTTTAGGTATTAGTAAACATTAATAATCTATCAAATTGATCACGGGGCGATGTATATTCAATAGCGGAGACCGGAGGAAATGGGCTGTCTCTTGTTCGTTTGACCAAGAAACAAAGCCTAGGCAATTGACAAGACTGGTGACATCGTGTGGAAGCTGTAGGAATTGCAATCTCAGCTCCAGGTAATTTGGTTTCCATTCAACAATACATGCAAGTGGCGCATTGATACTTTTTCCAGTTTTCAGTGATCAGTTTTTCTTCCGCTTTTCGATGAAACGCAGGCTCTGTTAGAGTCACAGCCGTGATTTAACCAGTTTTAGAAACGTCAGAGTGGTTTCTATCCACACATACTAATCATATGCATATACTATATTTCTGGCATGAGTAGCAGGACGCTGAAATGTTGCGCGATTTTTAACAGAATGTTTGAAAAAGTAGGGGGTAGGATTAACAGGTGTGGAGGTATTTTTTGTATTTGACCTTGGTTAAGGGTTCACTTGCCCTGCAGTCTCTCATGAGACCCTGTAGAATGGGTGTGATCTGATAAAAACAGATTAACTCTTCGGCTCCAAAGTGACATTGTCCTTTAAATTGTCCTATAAATATTGTGGTGGATGATTGTCATAAAATGGTTTCTAGCCTTGATATGCCTTGCTTGCTAGATGGTTGCTACACTAAATGGTAAATAACATGAGTTACCCCACATAAAGTAAAGTGTTCTAAAACTCGTTTAAAAAAAAGCACAATAATCATTATATAAGCAACAATCCATTATTATAATCTGATTTATTTGTCAGATAGATAATAATCCTTTGAGTGTTATTCATTGGTGGGGCTGTTTTTGACATTGTTTTATTAAACGTTTCCGGTGCGACGAGATGCGATATCCTTCTGGATGAAGTTTTATCTAGGAGGAGAACAGTCTACAGGCATATTTGTATGGCAGTCTTTATTTATTGAAATACCCTGCATTTCCCTTTGTAAGCCGGTACATCATGGCTTGATTCAAGGCCAAGACACACAGTCTTGGAGGTATGAGCTGGTAAGACTAAAGCAGGAAGCTACATGTCTACCATGTCGTGTGTTTAACGATACCCAATATAATATAAAGGTTGTCATTGTGAAAATATCCTATGTACAGAACATATGAGGCAGAAGCAATGCAAGTATTTCTAGGTTGTGAAAAAAAAAAAGGTTCAACAGGTTGCAATTCATAGAAAATCTTGGGTCATATTCATTAGGGAGCACCGTAGCAAAAGGTTATGCAATGGAAAATGAAAACAAGCATTTCAGGTATACGTTCAGGTATAGATAGTCCCTCCCTATTTCAGTCAGTTGTCTTCCATTTGGTGCTTATTATTTATTAAACCCGGGCTGCTTAAGAAATATGGATGTGCGTGCGTGTGTGAAATACGGCCTCGTTGTCACACCTAGGTTGGGTACCTGCGTTGAGTAATTTCCCCTAAATGACTGCCGGCCACGCCCCTAAATGACACACCATCTGCCGGCCCTAGACTCAATGCCAACTGGAGCGGAATTAAATTAGGGACTGAGTCAGTGGGGCGAAAACAAAGGGCTCAAATGTGGCACTGGTTTTAGCATGTTCCTATTAATAAGGGCCACAAAACAAGCCACGAAACAGAAAGAACAGAATCCCTCTCGCCTTGATGCTTTTCCAGAGAGCTCTAGTTATTGCTTTGTCGTTCTTTTGCTCTTGGTCTCTGCTACGTTCTAGGCTAGGTTTGTGTGTGTGCGTCTGCATCTCTCACGGAGTGTGTGTGTGTGTGCGTCTGCATCTCTCACGGAGTGTGTGTGTGTGTGCGTCTGCATCTCTCACGGAGTGTGTGTGTGTGTGCGTCTGCATCTCTCACGGAGTGTGTGTGTGTGTGTGTGTGTGTGTGTGTGTGTGTGTGTGTGTGTGTGTGTGTGTGTGTGTGTGTGTGTGTGTGTGTGTGTGTGTGTGTGTGTGTGTGTGTGTGTGTGTGTGTGTGTGTGTGTGTGTGTGTGTGTGTGTGTGTGTGTGTGTGTGTGTGTGTGTGTGTGGTGCCTGCGTACATACAACTGAGCATTGCCATTCGCTGAGCGATTTCCTCCAAGACGCAATGCTAACTGACAGGCTCTAGTCCTACTCTTGCCTGTGGCTGTGTGTTCTAAGAAACAAAAAGCCCTGTCAACTATTTTCTCACATGGCTCTCAGCACAACAAGGTGTGTTTGTCTGCCACATGTTGGTTTGGGTTAAGGCTTCAAATGCAAAGCTTCAAACTAGGCTAATTAAACAAAATCAAATCAAGTGTATTTGTCATATGTACATGACACACATGGTGTACACAGTACAAGTTAATGTTTACTTGCAGGTGCACCACATTTACTACAGACGGAGTATAGTACAGATGTAGGATATTAATTTGAGCTAGTTTGCTACAGCAGGAAAAATAATCATGCAGCAACAGGAAGTGTGAATTATTATGTGGATTATAATGAATGGACATTGTTGCAGGGCTGGTAACAGAGAGAATCAGTTGGATGGACATTTGATTTCTAAAAACGGGCCGTTTTTTTTCCAGGAATTGCGTCATATTAAAGACCACAGGCAGCTCATAGTTTCAAGTTTAGGGAAGTCTATAATTTATCCTACCATTTCTACGTTCCAGTAATGGATTCTATTTTATATAAAAATGTTTGTGGAACAGTTTCATTTCAATTACGTTTTCGTTTCTCAAAATTATTGTCACTTGGTTAATCATAAAAATCTGAATCAAAACGATAAAATCGAAATGTTTAAATTCAACTAAGGTACCAGCCTTTGCCATATAGACACACCGTGATCCTTCGGCAGCTAAAGAAATGAGTGCATGTTACTCAGCCTATTGGCCAATGCAGCAGTAGGCCTATAACTTCCATCGTCAACTAAGTAAAACAGACCCAAAGCCAACTAATAAATAAGCCTGATGAAAATTCAGGTTCTGTCAATCGTATTAATCTCTATACTCCCCCCGTCCGCCTCCCTTTCTACCGGTCTTGAGCTATCGCTAGTAAAGTGAAATATTGTATCAACTCAGCAGGTTGGCGTGCTCGTGGGCACGCGCTCCCTCAACCACCCACATCCTCATTGCTCACATGGAGCCTTCCAAACAAGAATTTTGTTTGTCAAACTCCTAAATTATGGATATAAAATTAAGTTACAGATCTCTGCAAACAACGTTTCCACTCTTAGAATAAATGTCTGTAATACATGCATTAACAGAAATGAATGTAGCCAGATGACAGGGATGAACGGTACATTTAGTAGACCTACTGGTTACATATGTAATGGTGAATTGATTTTTAAAAAATCTAATCAAAGGAGCAAACAATTCACACAATGGAACAATGCAGCAGACAGCGGAGCACATTCTGGAGAAAGACGCCCATATCGTCGCCACACACCACTCCCCTCATCTCAACACTTTAAAAGGATACTCAAGACACATTATCTTCACACATTTAAGATCATTTTCACTGACAACTGCAACTAAATAATCAACTAGTCCTATTGCCAAGCGCGCTGCCCAAAATGCTGGCTTCCCAAACAGGCATAGGCCTATGCATGTGATTTGAAACAATCCACAGATCCACAATCCACAGTACGACGTGCCATACTCCTTTTGTCCAGACTATCAGATACATGACCTGCACATACAGAGACAGAGCGGTGCCGTTTCGCTCACATTGATACTTCATCTGAGATCGAGTCTGTCGGCGTGCATCTCAGTCAGATCAATATTTTATTTGGATGAGCAAGGAGGTACGGTAGGACGGGGCCAGACGCCCTAAGGCTCGCCCATAACGCTGGCCCTGCATTGCTGTAGTGGTTGATTCATACAAGGAGGTACGGTAGGACGGGGCCAGACGCCCTAAGGCTCGCCCATAACGCTGGCCCTGCATTGTTGTAGTGGTTGATTCATACAAGGAGGTACGGTAGGACGGGGCCAGACCCCTAAGGCTCGCCCATAACGCCGGTCCTGCATTGTTGTAGTGGTTGATTCATACAAGGAGGTACGGTAGGCGGGGCCAGACCCCCTAAGGCTCGCCCATAACGCTGGCCCTGCATTGTTGTAGTGGTTGATTCATACAAGGAGGTACGGTAGGGCGGGGCCAGACCCCCTAAGGCTCGCCCATCACGCCGGCCCTGCATTGCTGTAGTGGTTGATTCATACAAGGAGGTACGGTAGGACGGGGCCAGACGCCCTAAGGCTCGCCCATAACGCTGGCCCTGCATTGTTGTAGTGGTTGATTCATACAAGGAGGTACGGTAGGACGGGGCCAGACCCCTAAGGCTCGCCCATCACGCTGGCCCTGCATTGTTGTAGTGGTTGATTCATACAAGGAGGTACGGTAGGACGGGGCCAGACCCCTAAGGCTCGCCCATAACGCCGGTCCTGCATTGTTGTAGTGGTTGATTCATACAAGGAGGTACGGTAGGGCGGGGCCAGACGCCCTGCATTGTTGTAGTTGCTCGGTAGGCCCAGATAACGCCCTGGCCCTGCATTGTTGTAGTGGTTGATTCATACAAGGAGGTACGGTAGGACGGGGCCAGACCCTTAAGGCTCGCCCATCACGCCGGTCCTGCATTGCTGTAGTGGTTGATTCATACGCCCAGACCCCCTAAGGCTCGCCCATAACGCCGGTCCTGCATTGCTGTAGTGGTTGATTCATACAAGGAGGTATGGTAGGGCGGGGCCAGACCCCCTAAGGCTCGCCCATAACGCCGGTCCTGCATTGCTGTAGTGGTTGATTCATACAAGGGCGGGGCCAGACCCCTTAAGGCTCGTACGCCGGTCCTGCATTGTTGTAGTGGTTGTAGGACGGTAGGGCGGGGCCAGACCCCCAGCCCATAATGCCGGCCCTGCATTGTTGTAGTGGTTGATTCATACAAGGAGGTACGGTAGGACGGGGCCAGACCCCCTAAGGCTCGCCCATAATGCCGGTCCTGCATTGCTGTAGTGGTTGATTCATACAAGGGAAAATCAAGTCTGGAATTTCAAAGTGGTATTAACAAACGTCAGAAGCGTTTTTTAAACCTCAAATACACTACTTGCTTCAAATGGCCTGCATAGCCGGAAAGGGCTCCTGTAACAGGGTGATCAAATTAGGATCCTACATCTGTATGTCAAATGCAGGCCTCAAGGGTCAACATAGTGCCGCAACATAGTGCCATAGGCAACCCCAAAAATAGCTTTTTTAAATTTGCATTTTTAAAGGTTCCAAAACTGACCATAGAAACAGTACAAGGAGAGCAGCTTGTCATTAGCGTACGGCTGTGAGGCAGGTCGAGCTACACTGTGACACCAGAAGGATCTAGCCAGGCAGGTAGCCTATCCTCCTAGACTGGTCCTAGATCTGTTTGTGTTGTCATCTTGCCATCTCTGGATCAGATCTGGGATCAGGCAGGTCCTAGAATGATCCCCGTCCTGTTAGTGCGGCATGATTATTCTGACCATAGAGTTGGCTATACAGCACATACAGAACCGGGACCAGCTAACGCCACGTCTGACCATAGGAGTTGCCTATACAGCACCAACAGATTTGGGACCAGCCCGGCAGGTCGCCTACTAACCTGGGCTACGGTGTGTCATCCTTCTCCCTATGAAACAGGATGTCAATTAGACTTTAAAGTGTGTCATTTGGAACAGTTGGTTGCTCTGGTTTGAGGTAATCATTACCTGAAGCTGCTTAGTCAATTACCAACATTAGCTAGAGAACACCTGCCTTAGTGTGCCAACACTAAGTGTGTGTGTGTGTGTGTGTGTGTGTGTGTGTGTGTGTGTGTGTGTGTGTGTGTGTGTGTGTGTGTGTGTGTGTGTGTGTGTGTGTGTGTGTGTGTGTGTGTGTGTGTGTGTGTGTGTGTGTGTGTGTGTGTGTGTGTGTGTGTGTGTGTGTGTTACCTAACACTGTCCCGTGATATTGCACTTAAAACTAAACAATTATTTTTTGACCTATAGACCTGTTTTGAATATATGTCTGAATAAAATGTGATGCCTCTGTATGACAATAATGTAGGTTACTGTGTACAATGATCATCTACTGTAGTAGTAGCAGCTATGATAATCGACAGTGCACAGGAGGCTGCTGAGGGGAGGACAGCTCACTATAATGTCAACAATAACAAAAACCATGCTGATACAATTCCACTGATTCTGCTCCAGCCATCACCCCTCCCCAATTAAGGTGCCACCAACCTCCAGTGCAGCAGTGGAATAACAGTGACAGAGTTGCAGGCTACTAGTGATAAAGGCACTGTGCTGGTTAGTTTGATTACTGTACCTGCTGCACTTTGTTCATCACACCACAGTGTATATCAGAAGTGTTCCTGTAGGCCTCCACTAGAAGAAAGATCTAAGAGAGACTGCGTTGGGAGACAAGGTGTCTCTTAATTCATTAGCCAGCCAGACGCAGAATGTCATTTAAGATGAGGTTGGCAGGCAGCCATATCGCCGTTAGTTTGTCCTCTACAGAGATATGAGCAAGAGAGAGAGAGATAAAGGGTGAAATCAAGAGGATACCTTTATCCATATTGAGATGACTCTTATCTAATTTCTCACTTAAAATACTCTGTACATCCTGTTTCAATATGTTCATCACGCTCTTACAGTTATACCGGCATGCAGTCCGGTCCTCTGGCAGTCTCTATGGGGGTGCCACAGGGTTCAATTCTCCGGCCGACTCTTTTCTCTGTATATATCAATGATGTTGCTCTTGCTGCGGGCGATTCCCTGATCCACCTCTACGCAGACGACACCATTCTGTATACTTCCGGCCCATCCTTGGACACTGTGCTATCTAACCTCCAAACAAGCTTCAATGCCATACAACATTCCTTCCGTGGCTTCCAACTGCTCTTAAATGCTAGTAAAACCAAATGCATGCTTTTCAACCGTTCGCTGCCTGCACCCGCATGCCCGACTAGCATCACCACCCTGGATGGTTCCGACCTAGAATATGTGGACATTGATAAGTACCTAGGTGTCTGGCTAGACTGTAAACTCTCCTTCCAGACTCATATCAAACATCTCCAATCTAAAATCAAATCTAGAGTCTGCTTTCTATTCCTCAACAAAGCCTCCTTCACTCACGCCGCCAAGCTTACCCTAGTAAAACTGACTATCCTACCGATCCTCGACTTCGGCGATGTCATCTACAAAATGGCTTCCAACACTCTACTCAGCAAACTGGATGCAGTTTCACAGTGCCATCCGTTTTGTTACTAAAGCACCTTACACCACCCACCACTGCGACCTGTATGCTCTAGTCGGCTGGCCCTCGCTACATATTCGTCACCAGACCCACTGGCTCCAGGTCATCTACAAGTCCATGCTAGGTAAAGCTCCGCCTTATCTCAGTTCACTGGTCACGATGGCAACACCCACCCGTAGCACGCGTTCCAGCAGGTGTATCTCACTGATCATCCCTAAAGCCAACAACTCATTTGGCCACCTTTCGTTCCAGTTCTCTGCTGCCTGTGACTGGAACGAATTGCAAAAATCGCTGAAGTTGGAGACTTATCTCCCTCACCAACTTCAAACATCTGCTATCTGAGCAGCTAACCTACCTGTACATGACCATCTGATCATTCATCACTCCAGTGTTAATCTGCAAAATTGTAATTATTCGCCTACCTCCTCATGCCTTTTGCACCCAATGTATATAGACTTTTTTTGTCTTTTTTTCAACTGTGTTATTGACTTGTTTATTGTTTACTCCATGTGTAACTCTGTGTTGTCTGTTCACACTGCTATGCTTTATCTTGGCCAGGTCGCAGTTACAAATGAGAACTTGTTCTCAACTAGCCTACCTGGTTAAATAAAGGTGAAATAAAAAATTTAATTAAATTGACTGACGCTGTAAGTAAAACAAAAGAGGACGACTACCATGTACTGAATTAATGGGTGAAGTGACAAAGGGTTGATGTGGTTGGTCAACAATAATGAAAAAAAAAAAAGGTAAATTGATTCAAATACATGTTATGACAACTTATGTCATGGTTATAACTGTAGGGTGGTCAAATCAAATGTTCTCGGTAAGGTCAAGTTTAGGTCAAATTGCCATGTGCTTATACAATACATTTTATGTAGTCTTGTTATGTAGGCTAGTTGTTTACACCTCCCATTAACAATTCTCTTTTGGCTTCCTCTCTCCTCTCAGTTCCCAAAGAGGGCCTAAAGAACCAGGCAGCGTTTGAGGAGATGAGAGTGAACTACATCAAGGAGCTGAGGAGGTCTGTGGGCAAGGCCACCAACAACTCTGGACAGACGTGGCAACGCTTCTTCCAGCTCACCAAGCTACTGGACGCCATGCATGATGTAAGCACTGGACCCGCATCACTGTATCCATAACATCAGGCACTGGACCCAGCGCCACATCACCATGCCAAGTCCCATTAACAAGCCTCCTCTATGCTATGCATAAGTAACAGTATAGCTTTCATCCGTCCCCTCGCCCCGACCCGGGCTCGAACCAGGGACCCTCTGCACACATGGACAACTGACACCTACGAAGCATCGTTACACATCTCTCCACAAATCCGCGGCCCTTGCAGAGCAAGGGGGACAACTACTTCAAGGCCTCAGAGCGAGTGACGTCACCGATTGAAACGCTATTAACACGCACCACCGCTAACTAACTAGCCATTTCACATACACAGAGCAAGTTCAAATAGCAGGTCCCCATCACTGACTGTCCCCATACAGGTCCCCTAACAATGTAAGGTAGTATCTCTGAAACAACAGATTACATTCCAATGACTAGCCCTAAAGGGTGTTTATTTTGGAATAGGCAGAGATTGCCCTGTATTGGTGAATAAATGGAACATGGAGGAATCAATGTCCAGGCTCAGAGTGGTGGGTCAATACAACTGTCCCCCTAACTAAATGCACTGACTGCAGGGGTTATGCAAGGACAACTTAGCATGTGGTGAAACATTAGGAGCTAGAAGCATTAGGAAAAATACTCACATCTCACTAATGCTGGGAAAGGTCCCTGATATTAGGGCTATGACAGTCCAAAATCAGTCTGCCAAACCATACTTTTGAAGTAAGTAGGATTTGAAGTGATTGACATGCATCAGAAAGGTATTGGGAAGTTCAGAAGATCATCAGGCAATAACCTTGTTCTTTTCTACACTGAAGAGCATAGATCTTAATTTATGTCCCCCAAGTCTGATTTAGTGCCTGGTCTTGTCCACTCTGTTCTGTTCTGCACTGTTTGTGGGCATTGTAGACACATATGTGTTCCTGAGAGTCTTCTCCTTCAGTGATGGGGTCATAATATTTTGTAGCTTTAACCGTTCAAAAGAGACGTATTTGTAGGAAGAAAACAAAAACCGCCGTTTATTACAACCGCATCTAGCAGCTACCAGAGGTTACTGACGTAACCCTGGTTCTATGAACCAAGCAATTATTATATTTATTCCCCCCCCCTCCAGAGCTTCCCTCGTGATCCCATTTTCAATTCATGCAACTACTAGTTTGGGAAACGATGCCCTATGTAGAAGAGGTATCGTCTATTGAGAATCAGTAGCACCCCCTAGTGGTATGTCAGACTCATGAGTCGTGACCCCTAACCGATAAACAATTAGTCATCAATGCCATGACAACGTTAACCTAAGGATCTGGCTATGGTAGGTGGCATCACTCTGAATAAGGTACGGTAAGGTAACCGAACACAATGCCATGACAACGTTAACCTAAGGATCTGGCTATGGTAGGTGGCATCACTCTGAATAAGGTACGGTAAGGTAACCGAACACAATGCCATGACAACGTTAACCTAAGGATCTGGCTATGGTAGGTGGCATCACTCTGAATAAGGTACGGTAAGGTAACCGAACACAATGCCATGACAACGTTAACCTAAGGATCTGGCTATGGTAGGTGCCATCACTCTGAATAAGGTACGGTAAGGTAACCGAACACAATGCCATGACAACGTTAACCTAAGGATCTGGCTATGGTAGGTGGCATCACTCTGAATAAGGTACGGTAAGGTAACCGAACACAATGCCATGACAACGTTAACCTAAGGATCTGGCTATGGTAGGTGGCATCACTCTGAATAAGGTACGGTAAGGTAACCGAACACAATGCCATGACAACGTTAACCTAAGGATCTGGCTATGGTAGGTGGCATCACTCTGAATAAGGTACGGTAAGGTAACCGAACACAATGCCATGACAACGTTAACCTAAGGATCTGGCTATGGTAGGTGCCATCACTCTGAATAAGGTACGGTAAGGTAACCGAACACAATGCCATGACAACGTTAACCTAAGGATCTGGCTATGGTAGGTGGCATCACTCTGAATAAGGTACGGTAAGGTAACCGAACACAATGCCATGACAACGTTAACCTAAGGATCTGGCTATGGTAGGTGCCATCACTCTGAATAAGGTACGGTAAGGTAACCGAACACAATGCCATGACAACGTTAACCTAAGGATCTGGCTATGGTAGGTGGCATCACTCTGAATAAGGTACGGTAAGGTAACCGAACACAATGCCATGACAACGTTAACCTAAGGATCTGGCTATGGTAGGTGCCATCACTCTGAATAAGGTACGGTAAGGTAACCGAACACAATGCCATGACAACGTTAACCTAGGGATCTGGCTATGGTAGGTGGCATCACTCTGAATAAGGTACGGTAAGGTAACCGAACACAATGCCATGACAACGTTAACCTAGGGATCTGGCTATGGTAGGTGGCATCACTCTGAATAAGGTACGGTAAGGTAACCGAACACACGTCAGAAAAGGGGAATGCCAATTCAAGGTTTCCCAGGGCACAAAGTTGACCCCAAATTCCAAGAACGAGGCTTTGATTGTACTGCGTATTATTCACACTTCATGATAAGCCAATGAAATCCCTATGCAAACACAGCTGGACTCTATCAAACTACAACTCTCCTTCCCGCTCTCCCTCCTCCGCTCTCAATGTGTATTTATTCCATTTTCTTTTTTTCTACATTTCTCTCTGCAATGTTGGGAAGGACCCATTTCACTGTTAGTCTCTATGTGACAAATAACATGTTATTGATTGATCCCTCCCTCTCTGTCCTCTAGCTGGTGGGGAACCTGCTAGACTTCTGTTTCTACACGTTCCGTGAGTCTCAGGCTCTGAAGGTGGAGTTTCCAGAGATGCTGGTGGAGATAATCAGTGACCAGATACCAAAGGTGGAGTCGGGCAACACACACACCCTCTACTTCCACAAGAAGTGACTGTACTGAGTCCTTGGGAGGAAGAGAGGAGAGAGAATAAAATAATGAGAGGGGGAGGAGTGGGAGAGAAGGAAGGCTAAGGAAGGACCCTAGCCTCAGGAGTGGCCTAACTACTATGCCAGCCAGTCGATCTGCTGCCCCCTCTCCTTTCTCAAATGGGACAGGAAGTGACACGTGAGGGACAGGAAGAGAGGTGGAGGAAGTTGAGTCCCCCACACTGCAGTCTCCGTCCGCCGGTTAGAGGTGACGCTGAGTGAGTGACATCTCAGAGCCAAGGAAAACGCACTGACGAGGACTTTTTAAAATGTGACAAAGCAGCATCCCGACCCTTAGCGTGCCACCACCCCCCAAAGACGATGTTTTTCTATGGATACGAAGCCATACATCTTTTTGGTTGCGCTACAGTCCATACATTCACACAGACCCACGTGTACAGTAATGCAGCACACACACAGGTAGACAGTAACACAGACCATGTTACCATCCTGAAAAATGTCAGATAACTGTGCTTTTGCATTGATTCATGGATACTACTACTCTGACAATGTGGAAAACAATGCTTAGATGTTGCTATGAAGTGTATTGTCATTAGGTTACATGGCAACATATACTTTTTCATGACAAAGACTAAATGTAGGGTTTCTGTGGGAGGATCAAGGTCTATTTGAACATACTCCAAGGGCTATACAAGCTTAATAATAAACTGAATAGTTGCATAAAAAGCTAACCAATTCCACTTTTGTTCTGCAGTGGTGTGCATTACAACACCCAAATGCCCACATAACTAAAATTGTTTTAACGTTGTATAACGATCAAAAACGTAACTCGTATTAATATGCAAAAACTTAAAAATTAAGAATTTTCAAAGTATGGTGTTTTGTGTGATCCAGTGTGAAAAAAGTTGAGTAACAGTTAAAAGTGAATCTGCCATGTCATACGTGAAGGCTTTCTGATATGTAGATGATTAACTACGCAACATTTGTCAATAGATTAATTCCATCCATAATAGGTGCGGGAGTATGGAAACACCTGATGGATTCACAATGACGACTTTCCCTCACATCTTAATGCATTTGACGGCGGTACACCCAGTTAATTATCCAGGGGTTCTCAACTTTTTGGGGCTGTGACCCCTTTTTCATAGCAAATTCATCAGGAACCCATTCATAATCAGAACACAACTATTGACTAAAAATATTTTATACTAGGACTTTGGCAGTGCATGTCTGGACGAACCAAGTCTTGGGCCATGGGAAAGACCATTTTAAAAGGCCCTTGGCATCAGAGAGAAAACATTGCCTTTTTCAAAGGTAATTTCCTGCAATTCTACACATTTTGTCATGGGGCCGATTTTTCGTTGTTGTGGCTTTAAAAGCTAATATCCAAAAATTCTACACATTTTGCCATGGGGCCGATTTTTCGTTGTTGTAGCTTTAAAGCTAATATCCAACAATTGTACACATTTTGCCATGAGGCAGAGATAAAACTTAGCTGTTTAAAGCTTGAATTACAATGCATATAAAAAACATTTTGGGGAATACAAGAATTTGGAATATTGATAATTTTGATTGAGTACTGTGGATACCAATATCCCTGTGAGCCTCCCAGGCCCATGTTCCCCAGGGTTAAGAACATCAGTTGTACAGTAGATTAATAATATGTATTACACCCTTTATATAGTATTATTCCACAGATCCCTTGGCCCAGATTTGTTTAGTCTGTTAGTAATAATAAAAGTACAAAAATAAATGATATACATTTTGAGATGTGGAGCCCACTTTGAGAACCCCTGAGTTATACAGTATAGTGAAAACATCAGAGCACCCATTTCTTGGTCTATTTCTACGTACTTACAGTGCATCCAAACCAGCACCCTTTGTGAAGTCAACCGACACTTATCTACCGTTTCCAGAAATAGTCATGAAGCATTTTGTAAGAGTGTTGTTGCAATGGTTTTCGGTTTCATAAACCAGACAATTTACACGTAAGGTGCTTCTTTTTGTAAACGCAAAGACGACGAAATAAGACTTTTCTGGTAACTAACATTATCAGCATTAGATACAGGGTTGGGTAGGTTACTTTCTAAATGTAATCTGTTACTAGCTACCTGTCTAAAATGTTCATCAGTAACGTATTTTCGTATTACCCAAACTCAGTAATGCAATCTGATTACTTCCAGGTACTTTTGGATTACTTTACCCTTAAGAGACATTAGAAGATGACAAAAACAATCCATCAAACGCATTGTGTGTGTCATCAGTGGTCTCCGACTTGTGCTCAGACCCGCTCAGGTGGAACAAACTTAAACTTGCGCCTTTCTCATTAAGAAAACAAAGGTGTCGTAATGTATTTTTCACAAACATCCATTCTGAATTTAAAAGTAATCTAGGTTTTTAAAAGTAGGCATCCGTAATTGGATATTATTTGTGCTGGTAAAGTAACTGATTACAGTTGCATTTTTTTGTAATCAGATTACATGTAACTCCCCAACCCTGATTAGATACAATAACCTTCAAACATACTGTATGGCGTTGATATTGGAACTGGATGTTGGAAAATGACATTACTCGACAGTCACAGTGCTTTAAGTAAATGAATAATGTGTTCAAATGTATCTGGCAAGCAGCAAATACATACAGTAAATGCAATGGCACTTGCTTAGGTTACAGTCACATTTCCCCCACTGTTGTACAGAAACTGTTTTGGAAGTATGTTGATACTGCTGATAAATGATTGACTCATTGCATTGACCACCTGTCCTGATTTTGTGTTGTCCATCTCGTCTTTGGGCCAACTCTAGATGTATGGCCAGTAATCTGGACCATTCTTACCAGACCTGGGTTCAAACTTGATTTGAAACTTTTCAAACTACTTGGAGCATTTGCTTTAGTCTGCCGGGACTGTCAGGTGGGTGGGGTTTGCATTTCAATTGGTTCCATTGCAAAAGTCAAGCTCAATTAAGTACAGCTAAAGAATTTGAAACCATTTCAAATAGTACTTGAACCCATGTCTTATTCTTACTAGTTTCACACCAGATTGACTGACTGCTTAACCATTGTGGAACACTATGATGCTACTGAATAGCGTGAGAGATAGATAGTCGTTCGAGAGGAAAAACAGAGGGGGCGTTTGGTTCCATCGTTTCACCTCATTTGTGAGGGTGTGTGGTTGTTGTTGTTTTTTCCCCCTGGCAAGCACGAGCAAAGTTGATCTGCTTTTTTCGAGGGCATTGTTAGTTTTCCTACGTTCTATAGGATTATGCGGAATATCCTAATTGCCTGAATTAGATTTGTACAGAAGAGATGTGACAATTGAGGCATTAACCCAGCTAGAACGTTGTGTGTCTGGTTGATAACTAAATGTGAATATATACAGAGAGACACTGCATGAATAAGGCCTATAGTTTAAAGGGATCGTTCACTTCAAAAATGTGAACTCCACTTTAAGGTGCTGTTGGTGTTTCACTATAGGTTCTACTTTGTAGGAAGCTGTCCAGAGTTGGACATAGAGAACAGACAATGGCAGGAGGATCACGATTAAAGAAAAAGCCAGTCCCTAAACGGTCTCATTTTGCAGACTGTCCATCCATGTCCCTTTTGTACATTGCTGTGTTGAAGTTGTGAACTGAAGGACCCTAAAGACACGCTGTAAAGAACTGCTATTCTTTTTCTTCTTATTTTACTCCTTTACCCTCTCCTTTTTATTTAAAAAAAAATGTGTCAAAAAAGGTTCATAGGACGAATGGGAAAAGTATTTTTGAAAGAATTATATTTTGCTGGAAACAATATTTAAGTACTTTGTCTAAAAACAGAACTTTTTTTGTAAAGTGAAATGTTTATGCATGCTTTTTTTGATGAGATGTTTACATTGTATTTAAGAAGGGAAAATTGTGCCTTTTTATCTCACCTGATTTAACATTTTACAGTATATATTGTAAATAATACAGAAAGTCATTATGTTTGAGTAGTGTAAAAAACATTTATACTTTAAAGGAATAATCCAGTCAAAAACTATTTTGGTATTGGTTTCATTAGTCCACGGTTAATCGTTTAAAAGAAATACAATTTAAACTAAAGTTTACTTCATCAGTCAAGTTGGCAAGATGTAGAGTTGGAAGTTGGAAACTCTGGCATATTTCTAGAGCTCTGACTTCCTAACCCTAAAGATCACCAACATGATTTTATCCTGTTTTTTTGTCTTGAAAGCACCAAAGTCACTTTGCTTATTGAAAAAAAGTATATCTTAAACTTGACTGCTGACATGCAAAACATTGAGACTGTATCAACAGGGGACTAATGAAACAAATTAAAATCGATAGTTTGAGTGGATTTTTCCTTTAACTTACATATTGTTGGAATATCTGCAGTTCATGCGGCTCCCACTTTATGTTGTCGTTTTGGGTCATAGAAAGAAATGGCACAATGTTCACACAAAAAAGCTAGCCTGCTCCTAGATCCGTTTGTGCAGTATTGTCAACTCTTGCCAGCCATTGTGATGCCAAACATGACGATTGGCAGGAGTTGGCAAGACAGTACAAACAGATCTGGGACCAGGCTACAAAAAGCCAACGGGTTAGAGTGAGTTATGAAAGTACCAAACATTGTGACAGACACTTTACTACCTGAATGTTAGAGAAAGAACAGAAATGTCGTCGTCTTTTCTTCTTCCTTTACAAATAATGTTAACTGTTGATCTGATTTGATTTGTACTTTTATTTTGCATTTTATGTCAATGTGACTTAAAAAAAGAAAAAAAGTAGGCAAACATATGTTATTTCTTTGTTAGAGAGAGTAGACCGTACCAAACTATGGATCAATGAGTTCTTGCTGTGGACATAATTATCTCCCAAACCCCTTGGCGATATGTGATTTAATAGCACCACACTAAAATCAAGCAATCAAAAAAAACATATTAAAGCTGAAATAGAGTAGGTTGAAAACACTCTTGCCTCTTCAGCTATTAAGGTTCCAACTCACAGGTTGATGTGGTCACCACACTTGGGATTCATTTGACTACACTTCCAATCCATTTAGGAAATAATCTGGACATACCATTTGAATTGGAAGAAAGGGCTCATCGGGGTATAACTCTTGGGTTGACTGAAAGTGACACCTAAATGAATTCGACTCCAATACTGTTGATAATATAGAACCCAAACCGTGCTACCCTGGGATTTCTAGAAACAACCATTTGTATCATTGAGATATGGATGCATCATGACTGTTCACAGGTTTAGTTGGCTTGGTCTCAGATTCCTCAGTGCTCCATATGGAAGTTCTCCTGTATGTGGCTTACTGCCTTGCTCAGAAATAAGTTAGTGGTTATCTGCTCATCCTTCTACAGTACAACACTATGCATTTGTACAAAGGGATTTCCAACCATCTCAATTACAGTATGCATATAGAACAAATGAGGACTTTCAATTCTGATCAATTCTAAACAAAAAAGCATGTTACTCAACCTTTACAGCAATAACTTCTCTGTGCAAGGACATGGATGTTCAGTAAACAAGTATTGGGACAGTGACACTTGGTTTGGCTCTACTTCAGCACTTTTGGATTTGAAATGATGCAATGACTATGAGAGGTTAAAGTGTATCATAATGCTAGGATATGGGACCAAATACTGAACTTTAGACTACTTTATTACACAAGTGAATTTGTGCTATTACTTTTGGTCCCCTAAAATGGGGGGGGGCGACGAAGACTATGTACAAAAAGTGCTGTACTTTCTAAATGGTTCACCCGATGAAAATGCCCTCAAATTAAAGCTGACAGTCTGCTCTTTAACCTCCAGTCATTGTATCATTCCAAATCCAAAGTGCTGGAGTACAGAGCCAAAACAACCAACAATGTGTCACTGTCCTAATACTTTGAGCTCACCATGTAGCTTACCATCGATTTCTGTCCTACTTCACAGATTATTGGACAGTTACAGTTGTAATGGAGCCACAGCATTAAACATTTTTTTAACAAACATTAACCCCGTATATTGAGACGAAGCCATATCCCCAAAGCCACATCCAAGCTCAGAGCAGCATTTCCTATTAATAGCACCTGGTTTGTTTTTATCCCAAAATACATTTTTAATCCAATGCTTTGTACAATATTTGTCAGCAACTATCCACAGTACATGAATATCCTTCAGCGTGAATAAAAACAACTAGTTCCTACTACAAACTGTATATCTTGAAGCAGATATTTGCCATTACTGTTTGCAAAACTATCAAGAGATTCCAATAAAACCGTTAACAAAATGTCATTTTTCTTGATTTGCAGTTTGTAAGTAACATAGAGTGTGTGCATGCGTCAGAAGAACCCAATGAGATCGTTTGAAAGAGGAAAACCAGAGGAAATGCACACAGCTCGGGCCACTGGCTTATCCAATCTGTCTATATAGATCCAGGACTGGGAAAATTGGAGTAGGAGGATGGGAGGAGGGATAGAGAGCCAGATGACTAATTAAGATGTGCCAGGAAGAGAAGAAAATGAGTTGAGAGAGGGAGAGAATTTAGCATGTTATTCAAATGCATGTTTGTTTTGATAACATGAACTGATCAAATATTTTTTTTTAGCTCATACATACTTAAGAATTCAATAGATAATGAAAGAGGGATGGAGATGGAAAACAGCAGAGACAAAAAAAAGCAAAAAGAGATTTATAATATTATAACCCCCTTCCGCCAGCCACCCTTGTAGACAGAATCACCATTAACCTCATTAAAAGCCTGATCTGAAAATACTCCCGGATGCCAGAGTGCAGCAACAGAACCCGACAGTATTACTTTTGCTCATTTCACTCTCTCTAAAAATCCACAGTCCACTTCCAAATCTCCCCCAGATTTCCAATAGCTTTCACTGTGTAGTCGTGCCAGATAAACAGAATCTATTGGATCAGTCCCATTTCACGGCTGCACCCGGCACACATGGCGGCTTCTGTGGCCCCCTTTCTCTCTCAGCTACCTCTTTTTCCTCTCTCAACATTCTACAGAATCTGTTTCACATTTATTTCGGTTTTTCTCTCATTTCTTCATCTGTTCTTCTCACCCTGCATTGGTTTTTAGCACTTTCATTTTTTTGCTGTTGCCTAAATCGCTCTGGAAAAACTTTTCCCACCAAGATAGAATATCTAAATATTAGCCTGGTTCAAGGGAATTGAGATTGTTATCCTAACACACTAGAGCAAAATCACATTGTGTACATCATATTCTTCTAAATGCTTACTTACGGGCCCTTCCCACAATCCAGAGAGAAAGAAAATAAATAGAAAACCCCCTCACAAAAATTACAAGTAATAATAGATACATAATGAGTAACGTGGCTATATACACAGGGTACCAGTACCGAGTCAATGTGCAGGGGTACGAGGTAATTGAGGTAGATATGGACATAACTAGGAATAAAAGTGACAGGATAGATCATTAACAGTAGAAGCAGCATATGTGATTAATCAAAATAAGTTAGTGCAAAGAGGGTCAATGCAGTCACACTGGACAAAAACAAACCATTTCAAAGATTTTACTGAGTTACAGTTCATACTGTATAAGGAAAGCAGTCAATTTAAATAAATGGATTAGGCCCTAATCTATGGATTTCACATGACTAGGAATACAGATATGCATGTGTTGGTCACAGATACCTTAAAAAGTAGGTGCAGATCAGAAAACCAGGCAGTATCTGGTGGGACCACCATTTGCCTTATGCAGCACGACATCTCCTTTGCATAGAGTTAATCTGTTGATTGTGGCCTGCCCACCGCCACCATGGGGCACCCTGTTCACAACTTTGACATCGGAAAACCGGTCGCCCACACAAGGCCATACAGTCTGCCATCTGCCCGGTACAGTTAAAAACAAGATTCATCTGTGAAAAGTACACTTCTCCAGCGTGCCAGTGGCCATCGAAAGTGAGGATTTGCACACTGAAGTTGGTTACGATGCCGAACTGCAGTCAGGTCAAGACCCTGCTGATCTCAGACGATCCCGCAGGTGAAGAAGCCAGATGTGGAGGTCCTGGGCTGGCGTGGTTACATGTGGTCGTGAGGTGGCTTATGGTAGACAAATTAACATTAAATTATCTGGCAACAGCTCTGGTAGACATTCCTGCCAATGGCATGATCCCTCAACTTCTGTGGCATTGTGTTATGACACAAAACTGCACATTTTAGAATGGCCTTTCATCTCCAGCACAAGGTGTAATGATCATACTGTTTAATCAGCTTCTTGATAAGCCACACCTGTCAGGTGGATGGATTATCTTGGCAAAGAAGAAATGCTGACTAACAGGGATGTAAAGTCATTTGTACATACAATTTGAGAAATAAGCTTTTTGTGCATATGTACATTTTCTGGAGATCTTTTATTTCAGCTCATGAAACACCACTTTATATGTTGAGTTTATAGTTACTCAAATAGCTACCCAGACTAACTACTTAGCAGGTCTTATGGTTTGGGGTAGATGCCGTTTAGAGTCCTGTTGGTTCCAGACTTGATGCATCGGTACTGCTTGCCGTGCGGTAGCAGAGAGAACAGTCTGACAATTTTTAGGGCCTTCCTCTGACAGAGGCTCTGGATGGCAGGGAGCTTGACCCTAGAGGTGTACTGGGCCGTACGCACTACTCTGTAGCGCCTCGCGGTCGGATGCCAAGCAGTTGCCCTACCAAGCAGTAAGGCACCCTCCGTTTCCTGTAGTCCACGAGCAGCACCTTTGCCTTGCTGACGTTGAGGGAGAGGTTGTCCTTAACCTCCCTATAGGCTGTCTCATTGTCGGTGATCGGACCTACCACCGTCATGTTGTCAGCAAACTTAATGGTGTTGAGGAGGTGGAGGACAGCTGACGTGCGGCCAAACACTGCTGTCCGAGGAAATTAAAAAGATCCAGCTAGATTTTTACTGTATCAAAATACACAACTATAAGTGGCAACATGGATGATTGGGCTGTAAATTAATCTCACAAATAGACGGACGGGCAGAGAGACAGCCAACTTGTTCCAAGTAAGCAGCAACAAGCTCATTCAAGTCCTAATATAAGTAATATTGGGGAAGATCCAACAGGAGTGACAGTTAACAAATGACCTAATTAGCAGGGAGAGTGAAAGATGAAGTGGAAAAAACAGAGGGGCTGTATCGAGGCAGTCTGACACTGATAATAATTTGACCATATCATTAGCTCAGCCTCGTTTGATTATTTAGCGCTGCTGTCACAGCCTCTTGTGGAGCCATGACGCCATCACTCCCCCCTCACCCACAGACCACCCTGTACTTTTAGCCTAAACAGCTGACCCAGCCAGTCGGCATGCCCTGCTCTCCAGTACAGACTACGTAAGAGTGGACGTCTTATGGTGTTTAAGACAACTGGAAACTCTGTGGGGGGTCAGAAAGTCGGAGCTCTGGAAAGAGGCCCATGTTTACGAGCATTCAAAACGATGTCTCCCAGTCAGAGCTAGTCCACCCCTCCCATCTTATTCCAAGCTGTCATGAATGCACTGAAGTCAGATTTCTGAGCTCCTTGTGGTTTTGAATGCGGCAAGACTTGGAGGCCAACGACGCGTGATAATTATGTAACATGCATCACACCCCAGTGGCCCACTGGAAGCAGTTTGTACATGAATTACACTAGATGAAATCCAAAGGATTTTCACGTGAGTGGAGGATTGAGGTGGAGGGAGAGGTTTGATAGACATCGTGGCCTGTTGATACAGCCTACAATGTTTTGGAAAATACTGTAGTCGTACAGCTGCAAGACTGGGACTAGAGCTTTCAGTTGGTGTATCCTAATGTATAATGCAGACGTAAGTAGGCCTCCATTATAGTGGAAGACCGACGGCTGTAGCAGACAATCAGTGAGGAAAAAAATCTCTGCAGTGTCTGTAGAGAAATGGTCTCCTGAATATCCTGATGACTCAATAAGTAGAAAGGAAACATTCAGTAGGAAACATTCAGTAAGACTTCAAATGATTTCAATGTACTTAAAACAGTTAATTTGTACCACTGGAACAAGCAAGTAGAGGTTGATTCAGAAAACTTCAGTAGACAAAGATGTCCATTTCTTAATGATTTTTGGGCCCCCAAAATGATAATGGAATAGAATATATCAAAGGTTCTTCCACAGAAAGTCCTGACAGTACAACAAACTTAATTGCAACGATTCAGTAGTTGCCATTTCACTTTATTATATAAAAATATTATTTTGGGAGGACCATTTCAGTCTGCGGTGTCCGTCTACTCTCCAGTTATCAGAAGAATACATAATGGGGTAAAGAATAAAAATGTCTTTATTTAACATTGATCAAGAGGACATCCAATGTTACAAAATTGAAATGGATGCCAAGACCTTTAGAAATGTCATGAATCACTGTCTTAAATTACTGCAATAGCAATGCAAAATGAGATAACAAAAGCTCTTAGAAAAATGAAACCGGCTTTTTTAAACGGCAATAGAATAAAAGTATTGTGATGTGTTTAGTACACTTACAATTGTAAAAACCACTCAAAATGAAACCACTAAAAACTTTAATTCCGTTGACCACTAAAAAAAAGGGCTTCAGAATAGAATATACTTGGCATTTTGTGTGGCCTTTTAAAATAACTCTATACACATCCATAGACAATAATATTTGGAAAATACTGCATTTGTAGTTGTGGCAATAATAATAATATTATCTCGTCAGTCAATTTGGTACAGAATAATACAAATTAAGATGTGAATGGCATCTAATTTGTAAACTCTGTTCAGAAAGATTTTGAACATCGTCAAATATGGATCTATAAAACCGGTTTTCAATAAAACCCCACTTTGTTTAACACATTCCCATACATCATTGCTGCATTGAGTTGAACATTCAGTCACACCTAAATAATTGATTAGAACATTAGATATTCTTTCCATGTCCTTTAGGCAAGCCATTTCTGTATTTCGAAACAAAATTAGCATTCCTGCAACATTTTATTTCATCTGAGAAATTAAGCCAATTGATCACACCCAAATTGTCCCTTCTAATTTACAAGACTCACATATGCAATCAATATAGTACCTAACAGCCAATTTAGTTTTCCTATCATTGAGCAAGACATGGGGAATCCAATAAAATAATCCAAAGTCACCCAAGGACCCCCCAAACCAATGGTCATTATACAGTATCAGTTCTGTCAAACTAGTATGGAGCTGCAGCTTGGAGTATTGCTTCTTCATTCATGTAATCTATTCCCTCTGAATCAGGTTTTTTTCCCCATTCAGAGAAATTTGCCATTTGAAATCACTTGTATTATTTACCAAATATTAGTCTGAAAGTACTAGGTTTTGTCAACTTGATGTTGCTGTTCCTACTACTGCCACACCCCTTTGTAAATATTGCTAGTCTCATGTTTATTAAACGAATCACATTTTCTTTGCAACTTGTAGAAAACCAAAAGCTACTGCTCACGATGAAAACAAATTGTAGTCATCCTCACAAGTCAAGACAGTCCTCCATGAAAGCAATTCAGTTTGTCTTTGTCTTAGCAGCCTAATGATTCAACCCATCAAATGGCAGCTCTGAGTGGGCAACACCTATGGTGCAATTCTCATGAAAACTTTTCCTACAAGCACAAAACTTGTAGGAATGGGCTAGTGACTAAAATGTGACAAACCCTAACAAAACAATACAATTATAAACTATTGCATGGCAGTGGTGTTGCTTAATTATTTGAAAATATATATGTTGTGTGATTAGCAACTTGTACCATTAAACCCCCAAAAACAAAATTTTCCCATTGAAGAGCATAACATTGAACCCACTAGAACTGCTGTAGCCTAATGGTTTGTTTATTCACCAGGAATGGCGAAACTAATCCAGACATTTCTTAAAGGGAATAAACCACAGAGGGGCTGTTTCCTGGACACAGATTAAGCATAAGAGAAGGACAACCGGAATTGCTATCATGGAGGACTGGCTTGAATTATGAGGATGGCCACAATTTAGTTTCATCATGAGCAAAAGCTATTGGTTTTTTACCCAAAGTTGCATGCCAATTTTGTGACCCATGTTAATTAACAAACACAAGAGACCAGCAACATGGGGGGGGGGGGGGGTGGCACCAGATTTACAGGAAATACTTTACATAGGATGAAGTTGCAATACGCCAAGGCCGCAGCTCCATACTACTTGTTAGACAGAGAACTGAAACTGGTTGTTGGGGTGCAATTGGGGATGAGTATGTGGGTGGCTATTGGATTCCTCATGTCTTACTCATTGGTGGGAAGAACTGTGGTCAAAATGTTACTATATTTATTGAAGATTATTTAAATCCTATTTTAAATGGCCAATTTGGGTGCAATCAATTAGCTTAAATTCTTAGATCAAATTATATTTCAACCAAATAATATTTCAGGAATGCTAATCTTAGGTTTGTAACTACAGAAACGATTTCAGCACAATCTGAGATGGTGGGTGTCGAACTCCTCCTTGTGCTTTTTGAAGTGGAAACGACCCGATAACGAGTCTAAGTTCGGACATCATTGAATGTCTAGGTCAACAAGTATGCAGAGGAAGAGTGTCTGAACCATAGAAATATAATTACTAGAACAGTTCTTGTATTTCTATGGTTTGATCGAAGGAGAACCATTCCAATATGACTGCCTCTACAGCATGTCAGTGTACAATCAGTCACAACGGTGGATACTTAAAAAAATAATAATAATTGTGGTAAAACAAAAAATGCAATCCATGTGCCAATTAAATATATCATAGCACCTCTTGAAGAGTATTCCAGACATTCTTCACAGAACACAACTCTTTAGCATTTTCCAAACAAACCCATTCAGTAAATACATGTCAACTCTGTCTTGGTGTTGTAAGGCACCTTAAAATGTTTCTTTCCTATATCCAAGATAGATTGTACATCATTGCTGGGGGGTATATCATTATTCTGCATTAAAGTTGATGAACGCATAGTAGTCACCGGGCAGGGAACACGAGAGTTGAAGGCATAAGAAAAAGTATGAATTTGAGAATGGGAGTGTCTCAACATAGACTTCATGGATACCATGTATAAATAAGGTGAAAGTTGGGCGAGATACCGCCATAGATGGTGGCAGGCCAGGCGACCCTTGTGTTTGGCATACAGCATCTAGACGTAGATTGTCAGGGATGACGAGACCCCTCTTCCACTAGCCTGGTCCAAGATCTGTTAATCAGGACTTCAATGTTTTGCTGTATAGCAAACTTCCACAGTTTGGTAATGGCTATGACCATATAAAGGTATACAGCACAAACAGCTCTGGGACAAGGCTAGTCTACAGCATCTCCACATAGTTTTCAGGGATGAGGCCTTTCTTCCCCTCCAGCTCTCCTTCCAGCCAGCCAGGTTCTCTGGAAGGTGCCACTGCAGATGGGAACAGAAGGTACCAGGAGACAGGGTGAGATAGGAGTAAACGCAGTGTGTTTCATCAGTGTTAGAAAACAGATGGCTGTGTCAGTGAGAGAAAGTTTTGCTCAGAGCTTTATAGTTGACATAGAGTATATAAACAACCATCATCTCAGCAAACACTGACATTGTGGTGGAAATAAACATTTTACTTTCTGTGCTCAGGAAATACCGAACGTGATGGGCAATGTCCCCGTGCCACATCATCCTCATTTTGTCCGTTCAGGTAATGTACCCCATTTGCTGGGAGAATGACTCGAGGGTATCATTGTAGGCTGCATAAAACGTATTTGGCACAGAAAAGCTTTTCAGAGAACAGGGACATGTTAATTAGGCACTAAATGGATTAAAACAGACATACAGGGAGGGACTTCTCCAATCAGAATTCTTCATTTTAGTTCTGCATTGCAAAGTGTTTGAAAACGTTTAAGTTAGTCTTCCCATGGTGCCGGACCATCTTCAGCCTGAATATGAGATGATAGTCAGAGGTATATTGGCAGCAAAATACAGCACCAATGGATTCCTACCCAAACTCTGTATATTTGACTAAAGTGAAATGGGCCGAGATATGTTGATGCATAACTTTAGTATTTTCTATCCCATTGCTCTAAAATGTTTATACTATGTGATAGTGTATTTGGCTCCCTTGCTTAGTGTATATTATTTCACGCGATACAATTTCTTATGAGATGGAAAACCCAAGATGATATTAAATCAAGCTGTGCCATTATTAAAACTATTATTGATAAAAATAGGTTGAGACCATGTTTGGTTAGGTATGCGCAAGCCAATATAGGTCTCTAGTCAAGAGATTGCCCATATTTGCCCTCATACTGTAACACATCTATTGACAAGGGTTCTATCATTTGTCGACCCATGCACTGCCAATTGACTGTGTGGCTTTGAGATGGTTGGATTCTCAATACGACAGGGAATCATATTTTTCAAATATTTTTGGCACGAGGGCGTACATTTTATATTTTCCGTCTGAGTTACAATCTCAAACACCTCAGTTAAACTCAATTGGAAAACCCCATACCAGATAATATTTTATTAGTAGAGTCTCCCTTGCCTGACCACTCACCCTGAATTTAATTCCTCTGCTCTATTAAATTGCTATATACATTCAGTCTGAATCTGACATCTTAGAAGTCAGAGGGGAGTTGTTTTAAAATTGAAAAAAACAGCGATTCAGTCTAACAAATCACAGTTGATAAAGTCATCATGGAGGCTGGCTCTGGCCCAACCCATCGTTTTTTGGGACCAATCAGAACGGCATTTTGAAATCATAGGGCAAATCCAGACTCATCGTGGAGAGGAAACATCATTTTGGCAAGAGGCATTTGGATGGGAAGCTAGGCAAGTGTCTTGCATCTTCAGGAACCCCAGCCCATATGCATACTTGAGTAAGCCCTCAATGATAATTGGCTGGTAATACCCAGCCATGGTCACATTGTATCATAATCCTCTTGTTGTAAAGACTCGTGTATCAAATCCATTTCCCTCGACTGACTAGAGCTCTGTCGAGTCCTTTCAGATTGACTGGAGAGTCACTCTACCCCTCCTCTCTCACTCAGTCTGATTCAAGATCAGATTGGGCTGTCCTGTTACCGGTTCCCTCACGGAATCCAATATGCCGGGCGGTTCTTTGAGATTTCAGGAGTGAGCGACCGTTGTCGGAGCGATAACACTTACCGGCGCTGAATATTGCTCCGACCTGGAAGGATAACTCAGATTCGTGCTCGGCCTCGCACGGGTACACCGCCATGGCTCTCTTGCCGCCGCCACCGGTGACACTGAAAAATGAAGACAATCAGTGAGCTGGCAGGGCCTTGGGAGAGATCAGAGGATTACTGCACGGTTCAATCTAGGCTAGGTGATCAGTACTGAAACAGCAGGGAGAAAATGAGCAAAATGACTATGGGTATCTCAGGGGCTGGCGCGAACCAAGAGGACTGTTGTCTGGCCGCTCTCTGAACCTGGCGAGCGAGTCCACCACCATCTCAGACTGCAGACGTGCGTCAGGCCACAGCGATAGACAACCATTATGGTTCTACTGAGATAAAAGAGCAGGGCAATTCTAAAGCAGGTTTCTACACAGAACAGCCGAATGGAATTCTTGAGTTCCTCTCCTGGCACGGTTTTATGAAAAATTCTACCCGTAGTGGTAACAGACACACTTTGAGGCTACATTCTTAAAGTGAATGTGAGGTAAAAGGGTTGTCTAAGACATATGCATGCATAGCCCTGCAAAGGTTAGAGAAGATGCTTTTCTGGCCTTGACAAAACAACATGTTTATTCTGCAAGGTTGTTGTTTTGCAAACAGTAATGCCTGCTGCCAGTTGAGAACTATGTAGAAAACTCAGCCTTCAATACCTCATATCCTGACAAATATTTCATATAACTACACTCTGCAACAACAACGTTGGAGAGCGCTGGAGACCAAAACATAATATCTATTCAAACTGAAAAACTTCTGCAGATGCCAAGTTGTCACCGCAACAATCTTCACCTGCACTTTGGGATTTGTTCTTTTGAATAGAGGGTATTCTTACTGTATCTGGAGGAACAGGCTTTTTGTATATATTAAATAACATAATGGATTGCCCATAATGACTTGGCCATGTGCAATTTCCTCAGCATAATTTGAAAGCTTGAATTAATCTTTGTCTGGTAGGTAGCTCAGCTATGGATAACAGTTATGGGCTACATGTCTACAGAGTTCCCACAGAGTCCATTCAAATACCTGTGTGTGCGCGCGCTTACCCGTCCACGCTCTTGACCCCATCAGAACTGGCTTTGGTCAAGGCTCCAGAGTTGAGCCGCGAGGCTGCTACAGCGATGCAGGCCCTGCAGTCAGAGGGAACAGCACATCTATAACCAGATACATACAGTAGTGTCGCAATGACACCAGACAGTGGTCTGCCAACACAATGTCAGTGACCACTGCATCCACCCAGTAGTGGGTCTTAGTCTTTTCCCTGGCCTGTGTGAAGCCTATGAACTCAGATTGTTGCGGCATGTTTAACTGAATGGTTAATGTCCTCCCATCTGTATTTTACTGCAGTGAGAAGGTCTAGGTGACCGCCATCGTTAAGTTGAAAGGTGAATTCCCTTCTCAAACGCATATTTCAAGTTGTTTAAGTTAAACATGCTCAATCAACATAAAAAAAAATAAAAAAAGTACACAGCCATCTCAAAACTGCTATAAGTTACACTGAAATCATTAGCAATTGTTCGGGAGTGAGAGGTAGAGTGTGAGGTTTTAATGGCTGGTGCCCCTGAGCTGTGGGGGTAAAGCCAGAGGGGATTTCAGCAGGGGACAGTGTGTGGCAGAGAGATGAGGCTGGGAAGAGCGCCACACTTAACAGCAAGTTACTTTCACATGCAGCCAATTAATATTCCACCTCCAGAATCTACACAGCCTTGGCAAGGCTTACAGAAACGCACAGGTTGTGTTCTAATTACCTTTGTACAGTTAAAAAAAAAAAAACAATTCTGTAGTGAAGGGCACATTTAGAAAATTCTACACAAGTTTATTTATGTGAGATAAAAATTTTTTTAAAGGACAAGTGTTTCAAAAAGGAAAGAGCAAAACAAAAAGGAGAGATGTGGCCCTTTGTGAAGCACAGCAGGGCACAGAATCAAGGGTCATCACTTTAGAAAAAAAAAATATATTGACAATTCATCAGATCTAAAAAGAAAAAGTCTCATATTGGGGCTGAATTAACAGTTTCTTTGATAATGCCCTTGACTCCCCTGTCTGACTAGCACACCATCTAAGGGCAATTCAACAGCCTTTAACATGATTGCGGAACAGAGAGAGGGGGGAACAGATGAGCGGCACAACCTATGAATAAAACAGAGCAGGTGCCTAATTATTCAAATCCAGGGAAGTTCACAGCTGTCCTCACTTTATTAATGAAGCACTGTTTGAATATTTTTGAAAAATAATGTCCTACATCGTAACCACTTATTTGACTGATATTTGATGTATGGATTAGTCCAATGGTATAAAAGAACATGCGATTGACCCATAAATGGTATTTTCCCCCTAGGAACAACTTCCACTGTTCTTAGGGCAGACAAAAAAAAAAAACAGAACAACCAGTATCGCCAAGTTGGAGAATGTTCTAGAGAACCATTACTAGAGGTCACAGCCTATAACATCTTCACTAAATGGATATAAGAGGACACCCTATAGACATGACCATTCACATCAATCCTATTAACCATTACTAGTAAAGATCTCATATTGTGCTATACGCTCTTTACTGCTAGGGTGACGGCGGTGGCAGAGAGTGTGTCTGCGCTCTTTTATGCTCTCTGCGTCAAGTCTCGTCCTACTTTAACCTCCAGAGACTGAGCAGGGCCAGCCAGGGCACAGAGAGGCTGAGAGGGACAGCCAGCGTCAAGCCGCCCTCCCTCCTTCCCTGCCCGGTGCCCATGCTAATACAGCGCAATGAGTAAATTGCTTCTAGCCGCTGCTCCCATAGAGACACTAAAATACAATTAGAGGGAGCAGCTTGGGAGGGCCTGGGGGAACATAGTCCTTACCTCTCTCTGGCCATGACTTCGGCTATCAGAATACGAAGACCGTATTGAATAGACTGGTCTCGATGCACAAAAGTCTGTTGTTTGATTGTGTTCAGATCTGTCTGGCCACTTCAGGTGGTAGTCAGGGATGCATGTGGTCGTCAGGGATGCATTTGTGGTCGTCAGGGCTACATGCATTTTAACATAGCGGGAAAAGGGAACCTGGACACTGACCACAGTAGACACATTTAAAATGTAGGTGTAGATACATGACGTGTTCAGAATTCCACGATCAGAATACAAAAACTGCATTAACTCTCAAGTGTAGACATGGCCTCTCCATCTATCTGTCCCCCTCTATACAACCTCTCCCTCCATCAGGTTCTAGTCAGGTCCAGTCAGTGCAGTGGATGCCGGATGGTGTGGGTGATTTATAGCTATGCAGACTGTGTGTGTGTGAGTGGAGAGGGACCACTGGTGTCTCAGCTGCTCCACATCAGCATTGGGGTGGGGGTGGGGGGGGCACTGCAGTGCAGAAAATCCACTCATTATCCTCAGTGTGTTGGCCCTCTGCCTGGGCCAACAGCTGAACAGGAGCACTGTTACTTTGCCCACCTGAGGAGAGGTGCGGAGATGCACTCTTTACTGCTAAGGTAGGGGGATGAGGGGCAGAGGGGATGTGTGTAGGTGCTTGTGTATACAGTATACAGGCACTAAAACAGGCAAACTCACACAATTGCATGTTAGTGTGTAGACGAGGGTACGCTCACCTCACTTACCACACATGCAAAAAACAGATACTCAAATCGAAACATTAAGTCAAAAGTTGACTTTACTACACAAGCGAAGACTATTAATGAAATGGCAACTATGAAGATCTGGAAAAGACCTGTCAATTAAATAGATACTGAAATGATTACAGGATGAATGGTTGGGAAAGTTCAATGAATTCAACATGGTTGCCCTAGAAACCAGTCACATTAACGGAGTGGAAAATGGATTTATCCAAAAACAAATTACAACTAAGCCAGACACAGGAAAATACATTTTTTGGTGTCTCGTTAACCACAATATCACAGAACCTCGAATTACACATTGGTTGTTGTTTTTAAAATCAACAAAAATGTGTTTCCTATTGAAATATGATTACAAACACAACTTCCAATACATTAGGAACACCTGCTCTTTCCATGACAGAGTGACCAGGTGAATCCAGATGCACTTGTTAAATCAACTTCAAAAGTCAGTGTAGATGAAGGGGAGGAGAAGGGTTAAAAAGATTACACCTTGAGACAGACATGGATTGTGAATGTCATTGAGGGTGAATGTCATTGAGGGTGAATGTCATTGAGGGTGAATGTGCAAGACTTAACCCCTTTTCAATGACACTCAAATCTAACTGCCTGAAGCAAGGATATGAATATTATTGATACCATTTGAAAGGAAACACTTTGAAGGTAGTGAACATGTAGGAGAATAACACAGATATGGTAAAAGAGGATACAAATAAAATATTTTTTGGTACAATCTTTGAAATGTGATTAAGGCCATAATGTTTTATTTCAGCCCAGAAAAAATTGGTTTGGGCTACTAAATGGCAGCATTGTATGTGCAAAGTTGTAGACTGATCCTATGAACCATTGCATTAATCTTAAAAACGTATCAAGACTGCCAAATGTGCCTAATTGGTTTATTAATAACTTAAGGTTCATAATTGTGCACACTCGTCAAACAATAGAATGGTATTAGCTAATGTAAATTGACAATACAACCCCATGCTAATCGCATTAGCCTATGTTAGCTCAACTGTCCCGAGGGGGAACCGAACAGGGTATGGCGGTATTTGCCTGGCTTACCAGGTAGAGTGCGTCAAGAACTGCAATGCTACCGAGTTTCATGCTCAACAGTTTCCCATGTGTATCAATAATGACCCACAACCCAAAGGACATCCAGCCAACTTGACACAACTGTGGGAAACACTTAGTAAACATGGGCCACTATCCCTGTGGAATGATTTAGACACCTTGTAGAGTTCATGCCCCAACTCAATATTAGGAAGGTGTTCCTAATGTTTTGTACAGTGTATGTCTGAAGTTAGATTTTCAGTGGAAGCATACTTAAAAAAAAATAAACCTATAATAGAATAGAATTGCTAGGCTGTGTCCATTTTGTGAAAAACTGAAACTTGTCCAACTGCCCATCTAAACCCCCCACAAATAAACACTCACGTCGAGAAGCACAGGGTAAGCCCCAGAGCAGTGCCTCTGGATTGAGAGCAGAGCAGTGCCCCTGGATCAAGAGCAGCTTAGGCATTAAGTGCCTTTGCCCAAGGGCACAACAGCAGGACAGGAGATGATACCTGGGATTAGACACTAGCAGACCTCCGGCCACCAGTTCAGCTCTCACTAGTTTTATAATCTTGTGGATATGGGGGCAGTCACTGTACAAAAGAGGTGCACTGCTGGTTCTCATTACCGTATGGCAGGAAAGGAATTCAACCCCACAGCCTCCAGGCCTGGTAGGGTCTGTGAATGGGGGACTTTCTATTGGCCCTCTTTCTGGGCTAAGAGAGACTTTCCACATCACTGATTGGAGGAGGAGTGGTGGGCAGGGTCTCATATGTATAAACTGTACTCTAAAGTGACTAAGATGCCTTAGAATAGTAGTGTGTAAATATTGCATCACCCATCTCATATGTATATACTGTATTCTATAGCACTCAGTCCAATGCTGCCGCTCTGACATATGTATATATTCTTAATCCATTCCTTACTTAGATTTACCCAAAATACACATGTTGTGAAACTTAGATATTACTGCACTGTCGGAGCTAGAAACACAAGCATTTTGCTACACACACAATAATCCACTAAACACACGCATGTGACAAATACATTTGATTTGAGCTGGTAAGCACCAAAAAACAACTGCCATCAATCTGGGTGGGCAGGAAACCCTGTTCTATGATCCACGGCTGTCCGCCATGACAGAGGGATGGGGGAGAATTACAGTCTCACTCTCCAGGTCTGGAAATGGCTGCCACAGGGATATCCAGATGGTGAATTTGGGGGATGAGATGAGACACTGAAGTTAGCAGAGATGATAAATCAGAAAATAGTGTGATGTAGAGAGTTCTAGTTCAACTTGTGTAGAATGTCATTTTTTCCAGGTTAAAGCTTAACAGATTTATTAATTAGGTACAATTCCAGGTATTGAGCAGTAAGCACTAAATCACTGACTTCCCGTTCCAGTGTCGAGGCTGGTTAAGTAGTTATTCTAGCCTGGTCCCAGATCTGTTTGTGCTGTTCTGGCAACTCCTATGGTCAATGTCACTGTCAAGCTAAACAGGAATTGCCAAGGCAGCACAAATTGATCTGAAAACAGGCTACCTGTTGTACACACATTCCACCTCCCACGCCTTTTTTTTGGTGTAGAGTGGCGGTGCCGTGCCCTCCACCAGAAAGGTGCTCCCTGCCATGCTCTCACACACGGCAGTCTTCATAAAGGTCAGAGCTGAGCTATAAGAGTGAACTAGAATATATTTCAAAGCCAATACGATTTACACGGCTGACGCACCGCCACAGTCTCTCAAACAAATAATGGCGATATTCACGAGCCCCTCCCGGTCACTCCTTCCGTTCCACTGGAAGAGAGGCGAAGCCACGATGTGGGAAAACATGGAAGAAAACTAGTCTTGGTTATGTAACCCACTGTAGCTCCGTCTGTCTACCATGGCGACTTTGAGCCAAGGCTAGAGTTGCGACACACACACACACACACACACACACACACACACACACACACACACACACACAGAGACAGAGAGACGTTGAAAACCAAAGAGAAATATTTTTTTCCTCCTCAGTTAAGTACGTGCTAATTGTTTTATAGCTCGTATGTCTTGTGAGAAGAACTCATTGCACTCTGAGCATCTCAGAGAGGAAAGGAGGAAAAGTGGGCGAGGGGTAGGGGGAGTCAGAGAAATGTCTGCAGATTCACCTTGTGAAATAAAGTTATGTGACACTGCAGAGACAAAAAGCAGCCCAACATCTGCAGTCTAACCCAATATTATTATTAGCTGTCGCATCAGCATTCAAGGCAAGCTGTGGGCTGGAGACAACTAAAAGAAACCAAGGACTTCAGAGAGAAGGGTTGGATAGAGAGGGGGGAGAGAGTGAGCGCGAGGAGAGCGAGGAGTGAGAAAGCAAGGAAATTGAAAGATATGCCTATGTACGTAGGGGCTGGGAGGGGTAGACAGGAGGAAGTGGGCATCAATTTACTTTGCACCACATAAAAAATAATAATAAAATGCATATTTTCTTGGGCAGGTTATATATATATATATATTCAGTTCAAAGAGTCTCAGAGACAGAGATAGAGTTTCAATTAAAGAGATATGAAGGTTTGCTGTATGAATGGAGCCAGCAACACCAACATGTCCCCGTCAGTGACTAAGTGGTGTGAGTCGAGAAAACGCTCAATCCCACTGCAACACGTCAGCTCTTCCAGACTGCCCGAGTTTGAGAGAGTGAAGCCAGACGGCTACAGATCTTAAATGTGAATGGTAGTGGGGGGTTAGGTAGACTGATACCGAGGTTAACCGCAGCCATTTCTCCATGTAGACCCACTTACCCCGGGCTGTCTCCTGTGCTGAGGCTGGCGAGAATGCGACCATGGTTGGCCTTCTCCGGAGGCGTCCCCGAGGCAGTCGACTGGGACGACACAGACTCGTTGCTGCCTAGAGACATCTCATCCGAGTTGGAACCGACATCAGGTGACGGCGATGACACTGAGGAGAGGTAAGGCTGTTAGTCATTGAGAGCAAATTGGACGAGAACGTCTTTGTCCATTATTTAGGGGAGCAAGGCTAAACGTGGCTCTGTGGATGACCCTGTGCCGCTACAGCAGCTGAATGTGGCAGTGGATGATCAGGAGATCACCATGACTACGGGACGCTAGGAGGTTCCAGGCCAAGTTCACTGTCCAGTACAACTCTTAGTTCCGGTTTTTAAAAACAGAGGGACAAACGATCCTAAGCAGCAATGAAAAGTTAAAGGAAGTTGCTTGTTTAAATTTGGAAGTGTCGTTCCCTTTCCCACCACACCGATCAAAGCAACAGGGTGGCCATTCTGGATTATGAGAGTCTATATTGAATGAGTGACGTTTAGGCAGTCCCCCCCCCCCTGGACTCCACTAAAAGCTAATGGCTGACAGCGCTGTGCTGCACTGTGGAAGAAAGCGTTTCAGTTTGTCGAAGACAATCATGATCATAAAAGGGACATTCATAAAATACTGTAGCTTTTCGGCCCGTATACAGTAGGTCTTATAGATCAGATGACTGATTATATGAAAGACACATACATGATTATATGACATCTAGCCCCGATTGTATCGAAACAAAGTCTACACAACTACAAGAAACCGTTTAGCTTTCGGAGAAAAGCAACTGTTGCTTGTTGGTTGCACTGAGCACAAGATGGATGACTTTCTGGGTTTTAGAGCCTCTGGAACCAGTTAAACCCCTTCTCTTCTACCATTATTAAAAACATTCACTACCGTCAGCTGTATAGAGTTAAGAAGAAGCATCTATCAAGAGGATATTGCAGTCGAACAAAACTCATTTTCCATGTTTACACGATCCAAATGAGCTATTCAGAATTACTTCATTACTTTACTAGAAAACACAGCCCAAATAGAAGCAAATAATCAAAACCAGAGACTTGTTGTAAAAAGGAACATCTGCTTTGTCCACAATGACTGTGCCATTATGTGGATTAATTACCTTACACATAATCTTTTATTTTATTTTTTAAAGTCACAACTGCGTTGGTGGAAACAGGAAATGCTGGTATTGTATAAATGCTGGCAGACAATTTGTTCATTCGACATGTCGGTAATATTGATATAATAACTATCATATCACAGTACACTTGGAGTCTAACAGTACATTGACACGGGAAAGCATGCAGTTTTAGGCTACAGATGAAATAAGCTACGATGAACTTCACAGGGTGGTGAAAGGGCACGGTGATGAGATTGATGCCCTTTCCAATAAAATAAATATATTCTGCTGACATGATCATTGCTGTTCGACAAAAAAAAAAGAACCTTGTTCTTATCCATAATAATCTTTTAGGTAGCCCATCCACACAGCTGTTGGCTAGAGCGTACATAAGACCAGAATAGGAACATCTGCTATATAACGTAACAGTTTGTGACAAAACCATCAGTAGAGTTAATAATTCAATGGAAACCATTTTTTTGGTACATGGGAATTTAACCGCAAAACTATTTTTTTTTAATGTGCACTGACATCCACGCACAGCCTTTCTGCACAATGATTCAGTTTGATGGAAACATCAGGTGGGAGATGAGCATATCGTTTTACACAGATTTGACAATATTCGCATGAAAATCTGTCGCTAATTGGATGGAAACCAAGGTACTGTAGCAAAACCTATAATACAGAAAGCGCAAACAAGTGTTTAGTATTGGACAAGTTCAAGTAGTCTTCCATTTGATGACCAATGAATACAACCCTGGCTAATGCTAAAAGCTAAACACACGATTGAACTGGCCAAGAAAATGATCAAAAGTACCTGGTTAATTGTCTTCCAAACCCTGGCAGTCATATCGTTTAATAACGCGTCAACATATATGTTCTGCTTCACCTGAGTTTTGGCAAAATGTAAGATTTCAATCACAGAGAGAAAATAGAGTAAGGTATAAAACAAAACTTGATTGTGAATGATTTGATCCAGGAAAATATGATATTCCTGGCACTCCAAACTGCCGTGTCCTCAGAAACCCAATACCCGTTGGCCAGTTGCCCCATTGCAGATGTGTAAATAAATTTCCCTTTCAAGGGGCTGAAGCTACGGCCACACAAAGACGGGTGAAATAGGATGAGAAACATATCTTCCTCACTGTTCATTGTAGTCGGTCAAATGTTTAACTCATTTCAACTTCACACACAAGTTGCATATGTAAAAATTAGACAAATCTATGGATGCAATCAGTTCTCTCCGTTCTCCTTCAAACATTATCAGCCCCATAGAAAAAAGCCCTTGGCTTATCAGTTTTCATTGGATACAAAATCTAGGTACGGACGCAGCCTTCAGCGTAGTCGCCCATATCTACTGGGTATATTTGCCCACACATACATTTAACAATTAAAACGTTCTCCGCCAGGTAGTTAGACATCACTTTAAAAACATCCAGACCCAGAACACAATTTGGTTAAAGAAAGGATTATATATTTTTCATCCCAGATATTAAAATACCCCAAAAGTAAAACCCTGGAGCAATATGGCCGGAGGAATCAGTCTGGTAAACAGATTCAACCTCCTTTAGGTCATGTTCCAGGAGGAGGATCTGATGGGGGCTGGGGATCTGGAGTTTACAGTAGGGCAGCAGGTTAAGTCACCAGGCTCTCCTGGTAGAGCAGTGTGGGAGGAGGCGCCTGGTACAGTAGTGGTACAGCTGTCCCCTTTATATTAGTGATGATCTATAAAGCTATTGTGCAGGTTTTCTAAGGCACAACACTAGCTTCATGACTGCTTTATATAGTACAGGAACCTTTACTGGGATCGCCGAGTCAAATACTTGTCATGAGAGTAGGGGTCCCTCATTCCAACTCAACCTTTCAGCAAGGCTGGCTAAGGCTGTAACGTTAGGGCTCTGTCTCTTACCTGCCTGCAGGTCCACTTTCTTTGGGTTATAGACGGCAAGGGGTCGGTTCTGTCGAACAGACAGTTTCTTGGACTGCCTGGTGGGGCCAGAGAGCCCTGGGGAAGACTGGCCTGGGACATCTCCAAAGATCTGAAACAAGAGAAAGCATGTGTGAGTGGCGGGGATACTGTGTTTGCATAACGAAAATGTGTTTAACTACTCCCTCAAAGCAAAGATGGAGCATATTGAGCAGAGGCATGTCCTCATTTGACCTTAGTAACGTGTGTTTTTTAAGAGCTCACATTTGACAAGTCAGATAGCAAAGCGCTTTAGCCCAGCAGCATGTGTATCTCTAGAGACAGTTGACATGCTCTTTGCTCACTTATTGCGTACTAAGAAAACACACTGGATCTTCCTTTGCAACTTACATCAGGGTTAAAATAAACTCAGACCCCGAAACACTAAGACCAAATCCAGTCTAGGGATTCTGCTGAAAGCAGCATGTTTATTAGGGCACCCACATTTTACAATAGATAAAAATGACTTTTCTTCATTGGACAAACTCTCGGTTTTAGCTCAGTTTAGTGCCTAATGAACAGGAGCCAGAGGTGGCTAGGAGCGGCTGACCCACTGACTGGCAGTAGGTCTGGATTGGAGGCGGCTCACAGTACAGCTAGTTTACATAGCAGATGTTTTTACATACAGACTAACTTCAGATGTGGAGTTGAAATAGTTTAGGTAAAGAGGGAGGGGAGAGAGCGAGAGAAAAGTAAAAGGAAGTTGGGAGAAAAAAGTATGTTACAGTGAGAGAAATCTGATATGGTTGAGAGCAGCAGAGTTTCAGCAATCTCTCCCCCTACCATCTCTGCAGATGGATGTGAATGTAAAACACCGTCTGCTAGCATCTGGGGGTATCAACAGTCTGGCGAGAAGGAGAGAGAGAAGGGGAGGGAGGCGCTGGGCCTGAGAGGAAAGCTAATGTCTGTCTGCAAAACTCCCTCACCTCTCGTCTCGCAGCTCAGCGCTTTTCTTAAAGCTTCCAAGGGTATTTCATTCTGGCTCTGACACCAAGTCGTTCATCACCTTGGTGTGTATGGTGAGGTTCTGGAACATTTATGGAAGTGTCCTCACCAAAACTTGAATTGCTTGGTGGTTGAAGGTTGAGCGCTTTCTATTATTTGGACTATTAGAAATAGAGGATCAAGTCATAGTCAATTCATGTTTGAGTTTAGCGGTACTCTTGGCATCTTATAGCTGACCAGAATACTTAGCACAGATCACATACTAACCTCAGCCCTTTCTGTTTTGGCTCTGGGAATTGAGCCCCTCTATAGATGTAGGCAGATGACTATTTACATTAAAAGCAGATTACAGTTCTGTCGTAGCATGGCTCAAAACGGGACTTAAACCCTGTAGGTTAGGCAAAGGACCTTCCATGTACCCTTGTAGATGTCAGAGTACCATGACATACTGGATATCGTTTTGAAGCACAAAAAGGGGCAACCTGAGAATCCCTGCTTTGTAAGTCAACCACTGGGCAGGTGGAATGATGTCAGCCAGGTTCTGTAGTCAGCTCAAAGTGATCATCTCTACATTATGTAAAACACAGATAACTATGTAATGCTTCTTATCAATAAGCTGCTTTAGTTTCATTTGTCTTAGAGCCCTAGCCCAAGACAAACAGGGATTTCATTAAGTTTTACTTTAATCATAAAATGTGAAGAATATTGCCTAAAATGTCAGAGCAATGTCCTCAAAATCCCATTGCCAGCACTGGAGAAAAGTCTCAGCAGTGCGTTTAGCGGTGGGTTTTAGACAAGCTTTCCTCTGGTTGCAGCTTTGAGGAACAATATTAGAGGAAGGGTCTATAGATGTTTCTGTGGTCAGGGGGACAAGCTCAGGAGCGGTGGTGGAAAAAGTACCCAATTGTCATACTTGAGTAAAAGTAACAATACCTTAAAAAAAATCCTCAAGTAAAAGTCACCCTGTAAAATACTACTTCAGAAAAAGTCATTTGGTATTTGGTTTTAAATATACTTAAAGTATCAAAAGTAAATGTAATTGCTAAAATATAAGTGATCAAAAGTAACTTAAGTATTACAATTCCTTATATTAAGCAAATCAGACGGCATCATTCTTTTAAATTCTCTTTTTTTTTATTATGGAGCACACTCCAACTGACATCATTTACAAATGAAACGTGTTTAGTGAGTCTGCCAGATCAGAGGCAGTATGGATGACCTAAAGATGTTCTCTTGATAAGTGCGTGAATTGGACCATTTTTCTGTCCTGCTAAGCTTTCAAATGTAACGAGTACTTTGGGTGTCAGGAAAATGGAGTAAGAAGTACATTATTTTCTTAAGGAATGTAGTGAAGTAAAAGGTGTCAAAAATATAAATAGTAAAGTGCAGATGAGTAAAAATACTTAAGTAGTTTTTTGTTGCAAGTACATTACACCACTGCTCAGGAGTGCGTTCGGACGTCGGTTTCGTTCAAGAGAAGAATCCAGCAGTTACCTTCTCGTGTTGCTCGATGAGGATCTCCACCACAATGTTCTGGAACTTGAGGTCCATGATGGCAGCCACAGTATCCTCCTGGGGCCTCATCAGAGTGGGACCAAACACCACACCCAGGTTGGCCACCGTCATCAGGTTCAACTTACTGTGGGCCGCCACACTGCATGGGGAGACCAGGGACGATAACAATTCATGAATTCATAGACAATTGATTTAGAGTGCTTTTCCCTGACGTTTAAAAATGTTTTATACAGGGGGATACATATACTCTTTAGAAGGCCTGTATACTATAAAGAATTCAGCTAGAAAATGTCAAATTCACTTTGAAAATCAGATTACTCCATGTCTGACAGCTTACTAACGTCTGTCTGACAGTTTGCCAAGGAAGGAAGGTGTTGCTACCACCTTGTTATGTCAGTCAGAGGTGTCTCGAACAGCATCTCTGGCTTGGCCTCATGTGTTAGCTAGAGTTCTTACTGACATCATTACCCAGTTCACCACTCCATAGACTGTTCTTGAACATTGACCTTCTCTCTTAAACTTTGTCACTTCAAACGGAACTTTTTCAGTTGCCTTTCATCCGATTCACAGTAAGTGGACGCTAAATTGGGTTGCTTTTTTCCAGGGGAGGAATTATTGCTTGAGTTTAGAATGACTGAAGAGTTGCAAAAAACTGCAGAGATTAGATTTTTTGGGATTCCCATTAGCCTTAAACTAATTGCCAAAGCTAGTCTTACTGGGTTCCTGCACACAACGAAAAAGACAGACAAGACTACAATTTACATACATTTAAAAACAATAAAATGTGTGTGTGCGCGCCTCTCAGTTCCACATACGTCAGGACACACACACACCACAAGTAGGTCACATGCAGGGGAGGAGTTGTGCCATGAGGTGTTGCTGCATTTGTTTTTAAACAGAAACCTCAAATTCAATCAATAATTTTGAGTTACAACGAATCAAGTGAATCAACCATTGTTTTAATGATTCTAAGTTACAATTTTGTATACTAAGAACATACATTTAAGACAAATTAAGAATCAGTCATTAGACCAGTTAAGATATTCTCCTTAAATGTATAAAATGACAAATTGTCATTCAGCAGAGTGACGGTGGAAATGCATGAAAGGGAGCCTTTGCAAACCTAAATATGTCACCTAGTGAACCTTTCCTTTATCACATTTCTTAAACCATTTCAGACAGGGGTGTGAAATTTTGGCTTTGCCTCTCTCCCTGCAGGACAAGCTCACAGTCAACCCCCCCCCCACACACACACAGCCAATTTCAATAAAAAATAATCCAGTCGGAAGAATTTCATGCTGGATAATCTAAATTCAATTTCAATTGCTGCACTTAAATGCCTTTTTACTTCTACTCTGAGAACCCTGGGGCAGGTTCTCTAAGAAATAAGATCCTCCAGACTTTGATTGCCTCAGGGAACGAGGATCATGTTACTTATCTTCAATTTGCTACTATTTAGTTTGTCGTAAAAAAATAAAGTTGCTGAGGTAAAACCTTGTAATGTTAGGATCTGAGATTTCAAAATCTTTGCTATCTCTGAAAGGGCAAGTTGTGCAACAGCTAACGGTCCAGTTTGGAGAGAGGGGTACACCCAGAGGAGAGGGTGGGAAATGGAGGGAGCGGGCCATTTCATTAAAGGCATAGGGAACTGGTGAAGCAGTGCAAACTTCTGACTACTATTGTGGAGGGTGCTGGGCTGTTCTAAGACAGGGTGGGGAGGGAGTTCTCTGCCTGCACTTAGTTGGAACAGAACATGTGAGAAAAGGAAATATTGATGGGAGAGAGAAGAGACAGGAAAGAGCGAAAGATGGGGGGGTGGATCAAGGACAGTTGAGAGAGAGTACAAGACTGAGGACGAGAGTAAGGCTGCTAACTCACGTAGCCAGGTGTTTCAACAGTAGCCCCAGGACCAGACGGTTCTTCTCAGGCAGCTTGTGGACCAGGCAGTGGATGGCTTGGCTACGAGACTCTGGACTACCACCTTCTGTTTAAAAACAGGACAAACAAGGTTATTTGACAGCCGCTTACCAGTGCCATCATTCTACGTGGACCATGCGGGAATCAAACCCACGTGTTGCTAGCACCATGCTGTAGGCGTCAGGATTTCTGCAGAGCAATAAAGTTGTTGAACCAAAATTAAAAGGTGAAACTGTCATTTCTCAAAATCACATAAGTTACTTATGCATATGTACTTTGGATGGAACCCATATTGACCGTGTCCCCACTTATAAATATCTGCACAACTGGATTGATGAGAAGCCATTGTTCTTAAAGTATGTTGATGAGTTAAGGAATTGAGAATGAAAAGGTTTCTATAGGAGCAGGTCCTGCCTTTTGTTTAATAGCAGAAAACCAAGGAGTATGCCAGCATTCATTCTGGTTATTGACCGTCTATGAATGCTGCTGCCACTGTATTGAAGCCATTGGAGGCAGTTTATCACAGTACATTGCAATTGTCTATAAAGCCCTCTTGCATAAACTTCCACCACATCTCACTGTTAACCTTAGATACAAGTTACTAGACTCAGGGACGGCTAACCCTGGAGATCCCTTCAATCTCCAGAGTCAGGAAAAGACGTTTAGTTTCTTGCACCTCATTTGGAATGACATGCAAAACTCCTTAAAGCTGGTGGAGTTGGTGCCTTTAGGGCAACTCAGATGGGTGTTAGAAGGCTTTTTAAGTGAGGAATGCATTTCATATGATTGTGTTTTGCTTTTCATGTTTTGTTTGCGCTTTTCATTTATAGTGTACATGTATAGTGTCATTGTTGATTGTGTATGCAGGGCTCATCTGCTAAAAAGACTGGTTTCGGCTCGACTCCCTGGCTAAATAAAGTTAAATACAATTGGAATCCACCAAAAACAGAACATTTGTGTTATTACAGTGCTGTACTATCCATTCCTTAGGTGGAAAGACTCCTGAGCAGCAAGCACTCTGGTGCAGTCAGATCTCACTCTGGAAGGAGCTGTCACAGTAGGAGATGTAGAACCACCGACTCCGGATCTATTCACTGGAGACACAGGGTCGTCCGTTTTAAATTTTGTCAGCAGCTCTAGTCAATATTGGTGCAGTTACAGTAAGGCAATTCCACAGTAACAGAATGCGGAGACTCATTTCTTTCACTTCAGAAACGTACGCCAAACAAAAACCAATGATTGCTAAGTTAAACAAAGTACCACACAACTCAACGCACAAGGACGACTTTGGTAATTGTTCGCTGAAAAAGTTACAAAAATACATGTAGTTGAAGAACAGAAGTTTGGTAACAGAATGACAGCACAAAAGTCAGTTTAGCCCAGTGCAAGCTACCATACAAGAAAACAACAGATGAGGTTTACATTGGCTTTATCAGCTAGTGCAGACTACAACAGGTTCTCATATTTAAAAGAACAGTAAAGGGTTAACAGCAAATAAAAAGAGAATGGAGATGAACAGCAAACTTCCTGTTTGACGCAGATATTCGACATGAGTGCATTTTGCCAGAGGATATGTAGGCTACTGTTGCTGGCTATAGAGAGATCGTATAAAGCTACCGTGTAAAAGGGTTGTGATAAAACCCACAACATCATCCCTTAAACATTTCCTCACACACCCACACAGGCATCTGATGGCTACTGCCCACACACAGAAACAGCCGGCGTGCACCCCCTCCCGCCCATTACTATGGGAACGACACAAATTTGAAGGGAATAAAGCTTCTTAAGGATGCTGTCATCTTTCAGAAAATATTTATTGCTAATGCATTTCTGTACCTGCATTATGAGGGCATTGCAAACGGCTGATAATTGGATCACGATGGAGTGTTTTTATGGGACTTGATGGTAATTAATGTTAGGAGGATCACTCAGGACATGTCAGGCAGGCTATTGGTGTAAGATTATATAGGGAGAGAAATGTCATGTTTCTCTCTGTTCAAAGTCACTGGGCCATTTGAGGACGTTAGTGTGGGTTACTAAGATTTATAGTGTTTAACAGGTGGTAACATTTCCCTTTTAAGTTACCTTAATTGCAAAGAACCAAAGGTTACTTTAATGGCAGATGAAGGTTGAATTACAGTGTGTGTGTGTGTGTGTGTGTGTGTGTGTGTGTGTGTGTGTGTGTGTGTGTGTGTGTGTGTGTGAAAGAGAGAGATGAAGACATCTTTATGGGTCCCATGAAAGGCTTTAAAGGTACATGCTGAGGCACTTTTACAGAGGAAAACCATGAAAACAAGTATTTGTTTTAGCTCTACAAGATGTGGAACATGCAAAACAGTTAAGTTAGCATCTGTTTTCCATAGAACTACTGAGAGAATGAAAATGATTAATAGCCAACGTAACTGCACTGGGACACTTAGACCATGAATTGTCTCACAGACAAACACTTGCTAGTCATGCACACAGCATTGCACTCATTGATAACATGCAATAAAATAGATAAGTATTCCTTTGCTCTGCTCCTACACACTCCTGTGAGTAGTTATACATCTGGTTTGAGAAGAGCTGTATTGTGAGTGAGGACAGCTCAAACTTACTTGCAGGGGCAATAAAGTCTTTGTAGAGTCCATAGGTCATCAGTGGCTCAGGAAGACTCCTAGAAAGAGTCCAGAAATAAAGAGAATGCATTATAGAGCAAAAGTGAGAGAAGGAGGTGGAGAACAAAAGAGAGCACAGAAGAGCGTGAGAATTGGGGGGGGGGGGACAGAAATAGATGCAGCACTGTTTTATAGGGTCTGCACACAACAATGATTAATGTGGCCGTGTCGGGATGGAATTAGATGGCGCACCATGCCACAGTGAGAACCAAGTTCTGAAGGTCCTTTCAGTGCTGCACCAGGCCCTGTGCCAAGGCTACTTAGCCTCCCCTGAGGAACCAGAGGAGCAGAGAAGGAGAGAGGCTGACCCTCTGGCTCTGCAGCAGGCCAGAGGAAGACAGAGCTGCAGGACGATTTACAGTAAATCTACTGTCTCTACTGCAGACTTAAGACTGTAATAAGGTTTCAGTTGACTCAATGGATGAGTAATTACATCATATGATTGGATGGTTTTCTAGATTGCTTGTGTAAAAAAAAGTAACATTTTATCATATGATGTGTGCAATGTATAACTGACAGTCACAATCTCTCAGTAGCAATCTAAATGTCTTAATTATAATTTAGCGAATGCTTATAAAAAAAGTGTATTAATATGCATGGGTAATTTTCCCATCCAGATTCTCCATCCTGTCTGCCGGGGGATTCAAACTAGCGACCTTTCGGTTACTTGCCCAACACTCTAATCCCACTGGCTGACTGTCAGGTTGCATTATGAAACAGGAAAAACTCCTGGACATAAACCAGAAAGGCAGTTCGTTGCCTGGGACCAGATCTATTTCTGCAGTCATGCAAATATACAGCAATTTTTTATTGAACCTTTATTGAAACTAGGCAAGTCAGTTAAGAACAAATGATTATTTCCAATGATGGACTACCCCAGCCAAACCCGGACGACGCTGGGCCAATTGTGGGCCGCCCTATGGGACTCCCGATTACGGCCGGTGTGATACTACAGACCCGGGTTCGATCCCGGGTTGTGATGCCTCTAGCCTTAGTGATGCCTCAGTGCCTTAGACCGCTGTGCCACTCGGGAGGCCAACGAGTATAGGAGTTGGCAGGAGCTCACAAACAGATCTGGGACCAGCCTGGGAGAGTGTCAGTCCCATGACCCAACGCAAGCAACATCAAACTACTTCCTGTAAGGGTTGCGGGCGGGCAGCAAAACTTGGCCAGTCACAACAGTCCCGTGACTTCTGACCTGCTCCTGCCCTGTTAGCCTATCAGACTGATACCATTCCAGTTCCCATGCTTTTACATTGACCACTGAGCTAAAATCCTCTTTATTTATTGTTGTTCAATTGATGGAAAAATAGTCTTGGCTCACTCAGTTTATTATTTAATAGGCTATATGGCAATTGCACTGGTGAACTTGCCAATCTTTTATAATTTAATTTTGATAACTAAACCTTTTACAGCAGATGGAGTACTGAACTAATTCCAAAACAAGTGCAGAAGAAATTGTAACAGACTGGCCTGGGGTTAACGATAAGTTGCCTATAATTTTATTCAGTAAATCGCTCCATAACCAACTAAACCTTTAACATCCTTCAGTTTATGCAGCACTACAGTACGCAAATATCACTCATTAGTTTCCATTGGATACCGTAATTGCATTGGAGTCAGAATATGCAGTGAGAGTGTGTTAGCTAACAGAACTTTGGCTTAGCTTTTAGGGTACATTTAAGTTGTTACCTTGCAGATAGTGTTTTTATATTAAATCTAGGACTATCAGTTAAATTAATTGCTTTGAAAAGCAAGGAATAACAAGCAAGCAATAACTTAATCCATATAATATAGTTTACCTCATTGAACTAAAAAACAGGATTCCTTTAATATGTGGCATCCAACCTAATTTGAGTGATTGATTTGATCAGAGAAACAATGACACTAAAATCCCTATCATGCTAATATATTCCTATCACTGCTTGGATGCGGCAGTAAATTATTGTAGTTAAAATACCTGCCACAGGCCACCATTTTGTTTTTCACCTGGTCACCTAATCCATACATTCAAAGATGGATGATACATTTTGAAGCCAGGGATGCAGCTCTTCTTCCTAGAAAGTGGCCAAGACTCCCTACCAATTAAGTCTCAGGTCAACAACGGATTTCCTAGAACGCACAGCGACTGGGAATAATGAAGTCAGAGAGACTGGGTCGGTTGATGAAGTGGATTGATTATGTGTCTGAATTTAAATGCATGGATGTCTATGCGGCAATGTGAATGTCCTGTTGCATTGCAGGAGTTGAGCGCCAGGAAATTATTTTATGCTTCTACCCCCGGAGTAGAATAACTTCAAACTCAGACAATGATGAACAGTTAGAATGAAGACTCCACAGCTTGCTAATAAGACCTAATAGCCGACATGAATACATAACCTAGCGATTATGTAGCAGACTGAGTGATTGATAGATACCTCAAATACAGCTTTAGTGTGCTGGTGATTGTTTTCACATCCCAGTCCTCAGAAGTAGACAGATCCACATCGTTACTCTTTTCATCTGTAATGAAACAAAAACATTTCAAAAAGGTTTAAACTCCAAAACATAAACAATATACAAAGCACCAATACATTTTTTACTTTAGTTGAGTACACTCCAATTCCCATGATACCCTGAGCCTAAACTTGTTTTGTAAGTCAACTAGTGTATTGTAACTTCACCCTATGGTGAAGTGAATGGCTGCAAAGAAGCTAAAATATAAATAAAGTCAAATGTGTCTTATGTGGATAAAAGCAATGCAGTAGTCTTGAGGAGCAGTTCTGCCCAGTGGCGATTGCTGGCTGGCTTAAAGTACACCCTTCTCACACTACTGAGTCAAACTGGAACGAGCCAGGCTTAACTATACTGGTCTGACCTGATGAATAATCCACCTTAGTTGAGTGTGTTTGAGTCAGAGGTTGGTGCCAAGCCCAGGTCACCAGGAGGTCTCCAAGGGGTTAGACTTGGTGGGAGGTAGGTTGCTGCTCTGGGACATTTGCTTAATTTGACTAGATCCCTTCAGTACTAAAACCAGAAGGGCTGTGTTTATTTACCCACAGAACAGTGGCCTGTCCAACATCAACAGGCTGGACCAAATGTTTTCCTAGAAGGCCAACAGCTACAGATGTTGGGAGAGTGGTGTGTCTTTTAGCTACTGTAATGCGGACATCAATATGAACCAACCCACATAGTTCTCTGTAACAGAAGTATTTGGACATGACTGACTACACTTGTAGTATCCAAGTCCTTTTACCTGTATTCCCAGCAGTCAAATTCCCAGCTGTAAAATAGCCATTCTCTATGCTAAGCTTTAGGAGTTCTGTCAATACACTGTTATCAGAGATTTGTGAGCACAGTGGGAAAATGTGATCCACTTCTGCTGCTTTGGCCTCATTCTAACCCCTCCATTGAACTGGAGTTTTTCCCTACGTCTGTTCCAGTGAATTGTCAACTATGCACAGGGTGGCGAACTGTAGTTTAATTTGCATAGTATTGAGATAAACTTTTGTTATTGACCAAATATTATATATGATAGAATATAATATTCCACCATAATTTGCAAATTCATAAAAAATCCTACAATGTGATTCTGGGTTTTTTTCATAGTTGAAGTGTACCTATGACGAAAATTACAGTGCTAATTTTTTTAAGTGCGAGAACTTGCACAATTTGTGGCTGACTAAATACTTTTTGCCCCACTGTAAATCTCAACTATCTCAGAGTTACCTGCGTCCATATGGCATTTGAAAGAAAACCGATACTAATTGAACCCAGTCTACACCAGCAGACCGTGTGCTAATGGGCTGTGAAGTATGAGTCGGCAGGTTCAGGTGGGAAGTTGAGTGGGCTGTGGGACAGCTGGTGTCTACTAAAGGGCAGTCGTCGAGAGGGGGGGGGTAGAGGATAAACAAGAAAGATGAGGGGGATTAAAAAGAACATGAGGATGGCAGGGTAGAAAGAGTGAGCAAGGAAGAGCGTTTAGAGGAGAGAGGGGGAGAATGGCAAGGAAATCAAATTCAGCTCCTGCTGAGCGACTCAAGTGAAGTCCCTGTAAGGACTGCCGGGTGCAGGCAGGAAGGGGGCCTCTCAGGCACCCCCCAGCTATCTGAATGCCAATGCCGTACCAGCAGCACTTGTTGCACTCTGAGCCTTACATCGTCTTCTAAGTCACAGGAATCCATTACTCTGAATACTACTAAGTAGATCAGACCGGGTGCACAATGCCTACTGTATCAATTTAACTGTCCAGTGGTTCCAGATTAATGAAATATTACCTTTAATTACAATAAGAGTGAAATCGTTTTTCTCCCCCCTAAAATGTAATTAAGTATGTTTTAAAAAAAGCATCGTGTGTGCTGGAATGGTGTAGTCATACCCCAACAGAATGGTGTGGGCGTATACCGGTCGTTAGAAACATTCATGCGAGCAGACCGATTGGCCAGCTAATCCTACACAGGATGACATTCTGACAAAATAGCAGGCCTTTATTTGTTGGGGATACAAGCTTGAGGTGGGATTTTAAGTGTTTTTCCTCCAATTTATGCTTTCGCGTCAAATATGAATACAGGATGAGTCAACCACATTATTTGGGCATGAGTTAGAAGAATATTAACTTTCACAAGTGATTTTCACTGGACAGTTACTTAAAGGGTGATAAGTGAGCATGTCTTACCGATCATTAGGCTAAGGAGCTTCTGGACTTTGGAGCTGACCCCCACCACTCTGTACAGGCCCTGGTCATTGATACCTGTCAACAGAGTTTACATGCCCCTTAATAGCACAAACAATCATGAGGGGATGAATGGATAAACTTTGAAAATACAGTTACTCAAATCAAAAAGGTGGGCTTCTTCACTGAGTGTACAAAATATTAAGGACACCTGCTCTTTCCATGACTGACGGGGGTGAAAGCTATGATCCCTTATTGATGGCACTTGTTAAATACACTTCAATCAGTGTAGATGAAGGGGAGGAGACGGGTTAAAGAAGGATTTTAAGCCTGGAGACAATTGAGACATGGATTGTGTATGAGAGAGAGATTGTGAGAGAGATTGTGTATGAGAGAGTGAATAGGCAAGACAAAATGGTGCCTTTGAACAGGGTATGGTAGTAGGTACCAGGCACACCGGTTTGAGTTTGTCAACTGCAACACTGCTGGGTTTCACGCTTAAGTTTCCTTTTTATCAAGAATGGTCCACCAGCCAACTTGACAACTGGGGAAGCATTGGAGTCCACATCGGTCAGCATCCTTGTGGAATGCTTTCGACACCTTGTAGAGTCCCTGCCTCAACGAATTGAGGCTTTCGGATGGCAAAAGAGGGTGCAACTCAATATTAATAAGGTATTCTTAATGTTTTGTACACTCAGTGTATATGTTGCCCCACGACCTGTAAACTCAGTTGGTAGAGCATGGCGCTTGTAACGCCAGGGTAGTGGGTTCGATCCCCGGGACCACCCATACGTAGAATGTATGCACACATGACTGTAAGTCGCTTTGGATAAAAGCGTCTGCTAAATGGCATATATTATTATTATTATTATTAAACTATGAACAGTGGCCACAGCACAAGATATGACTGGATATTGGTCCAAGCCTGCCCTCATGTGTTAAAAGGGAGACATCACAACATTTCACAAAACCCTCTTTACCGATCTACCCTCTAGCCCAGAGGTGGGCTAACTTCCGAACGAGGGAGGTATGAGTCAAAAAAATATTTTAAAAAACACAAAAAATGAACTGCTAAAACTTGATAGAAAGTACGTATAAATAGATGTATATTTTCAAATAACTGCCCCCCTTTCTGACCCATAAATTGCTTGACAGTCAAATCAGTCCGAAAAAAAAAAAAAAAATGCAGCCCTCCCATGAAATTTGAAACCCTGACCCCCGACCAAGATAAAATGAATGCCCACCCCTGCTCAGGTCAGTCAGCTAACCTCGCAAAGTACACTTCTGTAGGCTTTATATTGCCTAGGCCTTCTATGGTCATCATGCATCGTCTTACCTCTCGTCTCGATGGCGTTGATGGCATTCTTCACAAATGACAATCCTAAGTCATTTAGCTGTGCATCGACTGCAGAGTCATGACAAACAGTTATTTAAATTATTCGCATGTCATTTGAATTATCACAGAGATTACATTGAAATGATTGAGATCAGGGGCTTCTAATCATTGTATACTTACTTCCACGTTCTTTTGAATAGGTTTTACCCAAGTACTGCCCAGCCTGTAAAAAAAAAAGATATGTAGCTTTTCACAGATCATTTGATATCCAAGAGGTCACTACAAACCAAAAAAAGACTTGTTGGCATTAATGTACCACTTTCATAGAATTTCAGTAGAGTTATATAGACACTACAGTGGAGCTGTCAGGATGATGTGGTTACTCACTGGTTCTTTCCCACCCATGGCGTGAATCCAGAACTTGTGGTCATCTTCCGACAGCGACTGGACCGTGAGGACCGTTCCCGGTCTAGGAACAGAACACAACGGACAATCATTTATTGTAATAGCCTTGTGATTGTTTTTGAATTTATTTTTTAAATGGCATGAGGGTTTGTTCTGTTTTTAATTATGGCTACTGTATGACAAACTAATTTCACCCTTGGGGATTGTAAAGTACAGTCAATCGCATCTAATATTCTCTCAGACTGGGCCCAGGGTTCCAACAAACTACTATTACTACTAAGTCAGTTCATGTGTCTAAGAATGATCTAGAGTCAGTCCTCAAATGTGCCAGAGGGGCTGGGCTCTTAAATAGTAAAATTACAGGAATACCTGAGCTTCATTTACCCCACTTTTTATAATAGGCTACCACATCAAGCTAACCCTAACCTGTTGCACTCCGATATCAAATACCTTACTTCTGCAGGCTGACAAGCAGGCACCGGGGTTGCAACACAAATTTCAAACCCTCTAAGCATGGGGGTTGCTGTTGCTAATAATACCCCAGACAGAATAGCAGTTTGGTTCAGCAGAGTGACATAAGAGCCATATCTATTACAACCAAGTGTAGCGGAGGAACATAGAGAATCCTCTCAGCTATGTGGACGGGCCATCTTCCATGACAAATCCTCTCCAACCCAATCCTGTGTTCGGCTAGGGAGAGCAGCTCTCAGCTCTACTGTACACAGGACCTGTTAAATGGGGAGTGTTACTGTGTATTTGGAAAGGTTGCCAACAGTCCATGAATAAGCTACAAGTGTGGCAACACAATCACATTTTCCAGGTCTAATGGCAGACCTCGCTCCCTCCCCCCAGATGGTACTGAACGACCCCCCTGGTTTATGTACTAAATGTATGAGTCAGTGGTGTCTGGTGATCGAGGGGAATCCATCTAAAAATCCCTTATTTCCTAGATGAGACGAGATACTTTAACAGGTGGTTGTGGAAAGTCTGTCTTACCACAGAGAACACATGACTGAAGTGATTGAGAAGTGTAATGGTGTAGTGCGACGCGACGACATACCGGTCTGTGATTTCTATATCGAGACAGAACCGCCTGTCCAGCATGTCTGTGGTTTTGCGGACACAAGACTTAAGGGTGACCGACTCTGTCTCGCCCTGAGGGAGAGAATCACTGTTCAGAGAGCCTGTTCTGATGGCAAGAAAGAGACAGTCATTCCTTGTAAAATGACTACAGACTGCACTTTAAATGCGGGTTTCAATAGTAATTGTCAATTTGACAAAATCATGACTTCATAGATGTATTTGAATAGGGATGGATACACACACATTGAATAATCAATCATTTGATGTGATACTTGGACCATACTCTGTATAGCTTCCAAAACCTGTCTTTGATTGTATGGTTCTCAACTCACCATCTTTCCTCCTGACCTGTGGTCAAAGGTGACCATGTGTAGGATTTTCTGTTTCTTCACAAACGTGCAGTAACGCTTCACCCAACTGGAACCAAAAGGAGGGGGCCCTGGGGACGAGAACACACATTTCATTGGAACACAATCAGTTTAAACTGCCCTTCACCCCTCCTGGACACACGAGTCGTTCCTCTATCCTTACGTTTCTCCTGGACGTAGAGGTATCCTTCGCTGCTGATGGGGCTGGTCTGTCTGTACTCCTGGGGAACCTCCCTTATCCTCTTCATCAGCTCAAACACCTCCACCCGCGTGCCCTCAAACCGACTCCGTGTCTATATTGGGGGGGGGGGTGTCTTTTTACTATCATGCCAAGCTGCAAAGCCAGCGGCAAGGTAACTTCTCTCCAACCAGATTTTTTTTAAATGAACCAACCTTGTCTATTCCCATAACCTTAATCTTATACTTAACCATAATTTAAGTGTTTTTGTCAAGTTTCACAATGTAGTACATTTTGACTACGGGGAGACACACCCAAGGAAGGAAGACAACCCTTGTGACCCTAGCTAAAATGGTCATGCAGGGGTCAATCACACAATGCAAAGCCACTGGAAAAGAAAATCTGCAGAGTTCCCTTTGGAAACTCCTGACATCCCAGAGTGGGTGAAAGTGAAAGCTTGGGGTCAAAGAAAATAAACAAAACACTAAGACTAACCCAAACACCATTAACAATAGAGTCAAAAAATAAAAAGCACCTCAAGTACCTAGGGAAAGTCCCAATGGAAGCAGACCAACTTTATACATATCCTACATTTGAATACTGGCTCGTAATATATGTATAACATGGGGTGTATCTATAGTTTTTAGAGCACTACTGTGTGTATAAGACATTTCCTCTAGGACAAATACTTACTATATAATCCTAAAATGGAATGAAATTATCAACCCCCCCGGGGCATTCTGCACAGCAGAAATGTTGAAAAACAAAAAAGGTGCTGGGGCGGACAATGGCGCCGTTTCCCTGAATGCGGATTCCATCTTAAAATAGAAATCTAATAAGACACGGGTGACGACTAATGTCTCACATTTTGTATATTGATCTGTAAGGCTTTCTTGTAGTGGTTAAAGTCATTGGCCAGCTCAAATCCCTGGTGGTAGAAGGTGAACACTGTCTGAAAGAACGCCAGCATCTGGGGAGAGAAAGAAAACATGGGAAACAATGAAGAGTGCAATGATGTTTTAATGCATTGTAACCAGAGGCTGTCCACACTAACATTCATTTCTCAGGGGTTTACATGGAATGAAGATGTCGGTTGAAAAAAAAAAAAAATCAGTTGAAGTCAGCAAGAACACTGAGCTGGTTATAAAAACATTTAATTTGACTGCTATGTAACCTATATAAAAACTCTAACTGTAGTGTCGACTACTTTATGAGCACTAAGTTAATGAGCACTAAAGGAGAACTGCTGACCAGGCTAGACAAGTATTAAAGGTGCATTCGCCAGCAGTTCGTTCACTCACTGGCGCCAAATGTCATATGCAAAACTCGTTATACTGGCTGGGTTTCTGCCTCATGCTTGAAAGCAGACAAATTGAGACGCCGCCACCCCCCACACAATTCGATAGATCACTCAGATGTACAAATACATTAACATGAAATAAAAGTGTGATTATTTCCTTTCAGGAACATTGGGAATACAACAGACTGTACAAAACATGACAGAGTGACCAGGTGAAAGCTACGATCCCTTATTGATGTCACATGGTAGATCCACTTTAAAATCAGTGCAGATGAAGGAGCGGAGAGGGATTAAAGGAGGAGTTACGGCTCGAGACATGGTTTGCATGTGTGCAATTCAGAGGGTGAAGGGCAAGACAAAAGATTTAAGTGCCTTTGAACGGGGTATGGCTGTAGTTTGTGTCGAACAGCTTGTGTGTATCAACAATGGTCCACCACCCAAAGGACATCCAGCCAACTTGACAACTGTGGCCTGTGCAAACAATATTAGAAAGGGGTTAATGTTTTGTCCACCCGGTGTAGAGTGTGTGATTATGTATTTTCTAACACTCACTGGCTCCACACAGTCAAACTTCTTCCTCTCCTGAATCTCCTGCAGTTTACACACGTAGTCCAGAGACTCCTCCTGGAAGTGCTGTCTAATGGTCTCCACCTGGCTGTCTGCCTGCACAACAGAGGAGACAGAGTGAACGTCAACGTTATTCTACAGTACAGTCAGGTCTCTACACAGACAGGTGGAGATCACAGCCTAGCTTCAGCAGAGTCCCAGACACACAGACAAAGGATGAGCTATGAGAAAGTAACTATTTTTTGATAACTTTGGTAAAGAGTTTGAAGGGCTTAGACACTGATGACATGTGGTGTATGACAACCCCGCCCCTACAAAAAAGTGACCAATCAACTGGCATGTTTATAGTTTGGTTGATTAATAATCTAATTGATTAGGCTACATGGTTTGCTTGACTGGATCTTCACAACATTCCAGTATTCAATGTAATTTACCACTTTACTGTAGCGTGTTCAATATGTTAAATCCAGTGCATCAGTTTCCATTAGTGCCATAGGTCGGGCATGTGCCTCGGGCCCGTCACATGACGTGTACAGTATGACATCAGATTAGTTGAGTCCAGACGGTGCCCCACGGCTATGAGGCTGTGAACACCACTACTGTATATCACAAGAGTATAACAGTGTACATTTGCTGTCCCCTCAAAATAACACAGCCATTAATGTCTAAACCACTGGCAACAAAAGTGAGTACACCCCTAAGTGAAAATGTCCAAATTGGGCCCAAACTGTCAATATTTTGTGTGGCCACCATCATTTTCCAGCACTGCCTTAACCCTCTTGGGAATAGAGTTCAGAGCTTCACAGGTTTCCACTGGAGTCCTCTTCCACTCCTCCATGACGACATCATGGAGCTGGTGGATGTTAGAGACCTTGCACTCCTCCACCTTCCATTTGAGGATGCCCCACAGATGCTCAATAGGGTTTAGGTCTGGAGACATGCTTGGCCAGTCCATCAACTTTACCCTCAGCTTCTTTAGCAAGGCAGTGGTCGTCTTGGATGTGTGTTTGGGGTCATTATCATGTTGGAATACTGCCCTGCGGCCCAGTCTCCGAAGGGAGGGGGGGATCATGCTCTGCTTCAGTATGTCACAGTACATGTTGGTATTCATGGTTCCCTCAATGAACTGTAGCTCCCCAGTGCCGGCAGCACTCATTCAGCCCCAGACCATGACACTTCCACCACCATGCTTGACTGTAGGCAAGACACACTTGTCTTTGTTCTCCTCACCTGGTTGATGCCACACACGCTTGACACCATCTGTACCAAATAAGTTCCTTGGTCTCATCAGAACACAGGACATGGTTCCAGTAATCCATGTCCTTAGTCTGCTTGTCTTCAGTAAACTGTTTGCGGGCCCTCTTGTGCATCATCTTTAGAAGAGGCTTCCTTCTGGGACGACAGCCATGCAGACCAATTTGATGCAGTGTACAGCGTATGGTCTGAGCACAGACAGGCTGACCCCCCCCCCACCCCTTCAACCTCTGCAGCAATGCTGGCAGCACTCATACTTCTATTTCCCAAAGACAACCTCTGGATATGATGCTGAGCACGTGCACTCAACCTCTTTGGTCGACCATGGCGAGGCCTGTTCTGAGTAGAACCTGTCCAGTTAAACCGCTGTATGGTCTTTGCCACCGTGTTGCAGCTCAGTTCCAGGGTCTTGGCATCCTTATAGCCCAGGCCATCTTTATGTAGAGCAACAATTCTTAGACATTCATGGCTGTGTGTTGAGTTACTTTGAGGGGACAGCAAATTTACACTGTTATACAAGCTGTACACTCACTACTTTACATTGTAGCAAAGTGTCATTTCTTCAGTGTTGTCACATGAAAAGATATACTAAAATATTTACAAAAATGTGAGGGTGTACTCACTTGTGATATACTGTATATTCTGTGCCCCGATTACAATTTGTTACAAACACAGAACCCTGGGGTCTATTGAGGGTATCACAACACAGAAATGTAATGCATAGAACAGATATAATTGGCTCTCAAGTATAATTTGGAATTGTGTCAGCTCTATTCTTTACATTTCCACCTGAAATGTTCAGAAAGTTTAATCTCACTGAATACACCACGAGTCAGTGAGGGAAGAACAGTTCCCACAAGGGCAATCTATAGGATAAAAAAATAATTTGTTAAGTGAAGGGGAATTTAGGTTACATTACATACACAATCTAGTACCAGACTGCATGTCTCCAAGTTTAGTATATCCTTACAAAGGATAGCTCCACAAGTCTTCACAATGAAATACATATAAACTTTGTTGATAACCAAAAGGGTTTGTTTTTCCCATTACCAACCCCAATATAATCCACACTGGGTCTGTAAAGCTTGATACTGTATCTGCAATCTCAGGATGTCTTGAGGCGCTCCAAAGGCTACTGCCTCAGAGGTACGACCTTGGTGGCTGGTACAGAAACACTGAACATGACTTCCCTTTCAGAGCAGGAAAGAGAAACTCACTCCGTACTCTAACCCTAGGCCTGTGGACACTCAGACCGCTCCACACACTTCAGTGCTACAGAGATGAGCCAAGAAGTCTGTGTGCATCCCAAATGTCACCCTATCCCCTACAGTGTATAGGGCTCTGGTCAAAAGTAGTGCGCTATACAGGGAATAGGGTGCCATTTGGGAGGCATCCTACGGGTCAGGATTCAGAAACGTCTCCCTAAGCAAATATCCTTTCCAGCCATTTTGGGGTTGGGAAGATGATGGGGCCTGTCTTTTCGGCCTGTTTTCCATAAATATATACGCACGAGAGAGAGAGTAAAATTATTAAACAAAGTACCTCCTGTAGCTGCAGTTCCTTCTTCTTTGCTGACATGTTCAAAAGCTTTTCCAAGGAGCTATAGTACTTCTCAGTTTCCTTCTCATACCTCTTCCTTTCTGCCTTAAAAGGGCATAGCATAGAGGAACAGATTGAGAAAGAGCATGTGAGAGAGATGAGAAGTGAGCAGGACAAAACGGCATCTTAATATTGCATTAGTTTCACTGACCAAAGGAATGTTCGGAACATGATATCAAGAGGTACACATTACAATTGAAAAGGGAGTTGGAACTGTCTGTCTCTAGACAGGCATTTTGATAAAAATACACTTCACATTATCGTGCCGACCCAAAATGTACTTATCTGGCTCTGATATTTTCCTTTCACATTCCTCTTTCCAGCATGGTTTCTGCAACTATGGGGATGCACAACCAGGCCAGGGCAGTACAGCTTGGTTTCTGCAACTATGGTGGATGCACAACCAGGCCAGGGCAGTACAGCTTGGTTTCTGCAACTATGGTGGATGCACAACCAGGCCAGGGCAGTACAGCTTGGTTTCTGCAACTATGGTGGATGCACAACCAGGCCAGGGCAGTACAGCTTGGTTTCTGCAACTATGGTGGATGCACAACCAGGCCAGGGCAGTACAGCTTGGTTTCTGCAACTATGGGGATGCACAACCAGGCCAGGGCAGTACAGCTTGGTTTCTGCAACTATGGGGGATGCACAACCAGGCCAGGGCAGTACAGCTTGGTTTCTGCAACTATGGTGGATACACAACCAGGCCAGGGCAGTACAGCTTGGTTTGGCTCAGTGTTGTGAAAAGGGTATTACTTTATAGCACACAGGATTGTGCTTGTATGAGCTCATTAACAAGTAGACTGAATTAAGCAGTGTCATGGCATATGATAAAGTACCTTGGCTGAGCCCAGTTGCTCTTTTCTGAACTTCTCCAGTGGTTTCATTAGCGTTTCTGTAATATTCTTCATCTGAGATAGATAAGAGATAAGACATGAACATATTAGGACATATGCCACAAAAGCGTTTCATTTATTCACAGGTACAGCGTTAGGCTGGACATACACTCCACTAGGCATTCTCTGTAGAGGCTCCACAAGCTCAGCATGGAGATTTCAGTGCATGTCAAAATGTCCAACTTTACGGAAGCATCAGCGACGTATTGTCAAGAGGACCACTTGAGTGTAAACCCAGCCTAAAAGAGGCGGCAGGTAGCCTAGCGAAAAAGGACAGATATAAGCACCCTCCGATTTGACCTTTGACATAACGTTCCAATGGAAAGCTAAAAGGGCACAATACTTGCAGTGGGTTAATGACAACAAAGTCAGTGAAAATTGCCTGTTGTGGATGCTTGTAAAAAGTTATACAACACATTCAAGTACACTAGTCCCACAGTTACATGACAGCAACAGCGCTGTCCTATTGATATCTCCCCCTCTCGCCAAATCCCTGCTATCCCTCCCTGCTAAAGGTCCTGTTGCTGGGGGTCCTTCTGTAGCTCAAGCAGGTCCTGGGTCGATGCGTAGAATGTATGCACACATGGGTCTTTGGATGTCCTAAATGGCATATATTATTATTATTATAATTATTGTAAAAGGACCCATGAGCACCAACATATGAAGAGCACAGGAGCATGTGAAATTTTCTGTCAAATCAAAGCTAGTTCCATATTTTTTTGTTTTTGAAATTAAGGCATATATACTTTTGTCAACCATATTCCATCCTAAAAATGTTGATTAAGCAAAGGTTTTGATTTCTGGTTCTCTTAACTGATTAGAAATACATCAAAATAGTATAATGTTGAATTAAAGTAAAGACCCCTGCCAACTAATATCAACACTTATATTGGAGAAAGAACTCCGCCTTCTGTAAGTTTAAGAAACTTTGCCTTGTGACCGAATTCCATTACCAAAATCTCACATATCTTTAAGATATTTTCAAATTTCTCTCCATCAGGGAGGATAATGAAAGTTCAGAAGTCATAAGGTAGACCTATCAATTGTTTATGAAATTATTAAAACTTGAAATTGCATTACCAAATCAGTAACAGAGTTTCTGCAATTGAATTGCCTCAAATGGGAAATCAGTCACAAATCAGAGTTGGGTTCACAAGTTGACAGCACAGTAGAGTACAATACACACACAGAGAACACTAGAGTTGAACACACTAATGTACACTACACTCACTGAACTATACAGAGGGTATTTTTATTTTTTTAACACTAGAAAAACATTCCTAATATTGAGTTGCTCCCTTTAATCAAGTTGGCTGGATGTCGTTTGGGTGGTGGACCACTCTTGATACACACAGGAAACTGTTGAGTGTCAAACCAGCAGCGTTGCCATTCCACTAATTGGTCTTTTGACCAATCACAGATATTGCATCAGAGATAGTCTGATTGGTCAAAAAGACCAATTAGTGAAGAATATTTGAGAATTGGGATGCCTCTAAATGCAGCCATAGAAGTCTATGATCAGTTCAGATTTGGTCTCGTTTGGGGGCAGAGCTCATTAAAATAATAGCCAGCATGTAGAATAATACCCAAATATGTGAAGGAGGATAATGCACATTACTACCTTTGTGTACCTAGTTAGGATACATCATGAAGAGAATGACATTCATATCCATAATTATGCATTTCTGGGTAGTACAGATCAATGTGTCATGTCATAGCTGGCAATTATTTTAGCAAATATCATTGAATCTTAATTCAGAGCAGCTATTTAAGAGTTTTGGGAAAACGTGGACCCAAACTTTGCATCTGCACAGTTTTTCCAGTAAATGTAAATTGTTAAAAGTAGTTCTTGTGAATAGAGTTGCATGGTTTGTTAACCTTTGAAATCAAGTTTGGCATACATTTTAAGTTTAAAAAAAAAACAGTCTCAGCGCAATTCCGTTACCGTGGAATTGCCCTGGGTTGATTCCAGGACATGTCTGAGCAAGCCTGCCTGCCCACCCCACAGTCCTCCGCTGTGGGCTGCGATGTCATCCCATACTGCTATGCGATGGCGGGGCTGAACCAGGCCCTGGTAGAGACTGTTACATGGCAACGATAGACCCTATCTATAGCGCAAACACAGTACATAACATGCATTGTAAACATTGAGAACATATAACCTATTGATTACAAGGGGTCAGGGAAGTAAAACAACAGTATTGAATGTTTTTTCAGAATGCAATACTGTATCTGTAGCTAGCTACCATATTTTAAGGGTTGCACACATGGCACCGAAGCTGGATCTCCCATTCGTCTACTGATTGTTCAGTGTGCTGTTGCGCGGTTTGCACTAGGTCCGCAAGTACTCACGGCAGGCAAACACTATTGGTGTGTACGAGCTCTTAGAACTCCCAGAACAAGCCTTAGGCTGCATTACAGGAGAATGTAAATGAGGGGAACACCCCCTATCACATCGATGGAACAGTAGTGGAGAGGGTAGCTAGTTTTAAGTTCTCTGCATACATCACAGACAAACTGAATTGGTCCACTCACACTGACACTGAAGAAGGCGCAGCAGCGCCTATTCAACCTCAGGAGGCTGAAGAAATTCGGCTTGTCACCAAAGCACTCACAAACTTCTACAGATGCACAATCAGCATCCTGGCGGCAACTGCTCACCGCCTTGAGGACTGCGTGTCAACTGCTCCGCCCTCAGGAGGCTCTGAAGAAGGACTTCAGCAGGGCAAACTACCGAGAGACTGAAAAACAGCCCTCCAGGACACCTAACACCAACATTTTAATAATGGGAATTGATGGGAAATGTAAATATATCACAAAATCATCTGTTGTATGAGTCACCAAGAGACAATATATAGTTAAAAATGTTGACTAAGCAACACCTACAGTAAATAAAGGTATGGAGGAATAGGGATAGAGCCAGGAGCCTTGAGGGATATTATTCTGTGAAACGGAAACGCCCGTCTGCTGACACACGAACACATTGACTCAACGAGAGAGGCTGGGTTGGTTGCAAACTCCAGGGTTACCCTAGGTTGCATCCCAAATGGCACTCTATTCCCTATGTAGTGCACTACTGTTGACCAGATAAGGAATAGGGTGCCATTTATGAAACAGTTTTCTACCCATGCAGAAAAGGCTGGGTCAAACAGGCAACATGTACAACATTCAGTTCAGCTGTAACTTCCACTATACAGTATAGCAGATGTAACTGAACTTTAACATGTGTCCATGTAGTGTACTAGTATAGCACTACACAGTGAGAGTTGAATGACTCCATTGACTCTGGTATGTCATGTCTGAGGTTGTGTTTAATGGTTCTGTCCCACCACCTCCAGAGGAGAGGTGGGGATAGCGCAGACCGTGACCCTTGGACAGGTGCAGTGAAGGTGGCTCTGCCTCCTCTCCTCTGGGTCATGTGCATGACACCAATCAGAAGAAAACAGACAGCAGGGACTACCCAGACTTGTCTAATAAGAAACTGTTTTCTATTCCAATAAGGTTTTGCTACGGTGAGCCCTAATGAACATGACCCTGGTGGTACAACAGAGGCGTCGCTCAACCTTCCACCCACTGAGGAACTGTAATTTACACACACGCAGAGCAGACTTGAGGTATTTCCCCTTGCTTTTAACGCAGGTCTCAACTGGTTACTGCTTACCATCAGCTCTCTTTGGTCTTCCAGGTTCTTAAGGAAGTTGGAGAACTCCTGCAAGGATTCATCTGCAAGACAAACACACACTTTAATAATGGAACACGAGTCACTTTAATAATGTTTACATACAGCTTCAAGCATCTCATGTATTCTATTCTACTGTATTTTAGTCAATGCCACTCAGACATTGTTCACCCTAATATTTATTTCTTAATTCCATTATTTTAGATGGATGTATTGTTTTTAGATACTACTGCACTGTTGGAGCTAGGAACACAAGCATTTCGCTACACCTGACATAACATCTGCTAAATGTGTGACCAACATTTGACACACACACAAACAGGAGGCGAGACAAGAGAAACATAAGACCACACAAATAGAAAGCCACAAGTAATGGTGTTTCCATCTCTCTAAAGAAGCCAAGGGTTCGGGAAAATTACACATGCAAGCCCTTCATTTGGTGGTACACACAGAATCAAAAACATCAAGGTTTAGTCTCGTTACGCTGGCAGAACCACCCAGCTGTAGGTCAGAACCGCAACACACTCACCAATACACCTCTCATCGTCAGTCTTCGCATCGCCGATGTACTCAAACTGGAATTCTCCCAGGGACTGGGCAAACTTGCGCTGGGCCAACACAAGCTCTGAAAACAAAAATTAAATCAATCCATAGGGTTATTTTTGAAATGTGATTTGGGATGTGACCTTCCCTTGACAACCATATTTCGACATCAAATACACTGCGGTCACATGTGCTTCCTATTTACAGGCTTGCATCAACTTTATTTATTTTTTAATTAGTGGATATACTAGCGTGATAGATATTAATCACACTAGAGTTGGCCCAAAGCACAAATACTGAAGACTGAAAAACAGAACAGTCATTTATTCAAGGCTGGCTGACATGCTGGCTGACAGTAAGGCGCCTACTGTAACCCAGTGGTTAACCCACTCTTCATACATCCTGTTGCCTCTGCTGTCAGGCTGTAGCATCCTGTCCCTGTACAGGTTATAAAGAGACCATGCCTACTGGTCCATTGATGGTGACAGGTGTATACATTTGAGCAATACATTAAACATATGTCCCTATAGAAAATCAGCCTATATAGGCCTGGTTTAACTATGGTGGGTATAATGGTGGGTATAAAGGGTTTATAATGAGCCAACTGATTTACAAACATACATATTAGCCTACATAGGGTAACCTTTGCGCTTGACCTGCTTGTTGTGTAAGAAAACCGTAAGAATATTATTTTTAGGATCATTGTTTAAGCTATGCGCTAGCCTTACCATGTTGTGAGGAGGTGATGGACTAAACAACTGAACCACATTCGGATGTAACCTAGCCTGGAACCCACACGCTGCACCATAATGAACTTTGGAGCATTTGTTTTCCAGTCATGTTGAGCCCGCTCTGTTGTTTTCTAAACAGTGTAGACAGATATTCCCAGCGGTGTGGATCTCAGACTGATGACAGTCCCATAAGGACAGCATGGGAGAATGTAGCAGGGTATTTTTAAAGACTGGAGCTATGACTGGTATCCAGAGGAGCAGAATCATTAGCTTTGGCAGCTGGCTGGGGCTCTATGGGGAGGATCAGCTGGGATTTTTGAATACAGGGGCTCTCAGATTATCACTGACTGGGCTTGTTGACAATGGAGGTAGGAAGCCTGTGTTTTTATTCTAACAGTTATTTTACCAGCAGGTTAGCATTTGTCATGACCAGGAAGCCAGCCGCAACTGACGACCGAAGTCAGCTTGCAAGCGCCCTGTTGGCTACAAGGAGTTGCTAGAGCGAACCCCAGGCCGTAGTGGTGCCTCAGCACAGCGTTGCGGTGCCTTCAACTGTTGCGGGACTCGAGAGCCCTTTAAATACATTTTTACAATTGCACATTTTGACTTTGCAGCTGGCCTAAGTGGAAATGGCTCAGTTCTGCCTCCAACACAGACTCTTGACAATTTTTAAAAAATAATTTTTAAAGTCAACCTGCACATTGCCATGAATCAGTGTCTGCAGTATCTTCCAAAAACACAATACAAAACTATTCACTCAATACTGGGGCCTATTGATTAACTTATACAATCATTTGTATATGTTATCTTTGAACAGAAGTTTAGAATTTCCACATAAAACATGTCAAAACTTGGACCATGTCAACAAATTCCTCTAAAGCAATAACCCTGCCAATTAAGTGGCTTGCTAACACCCACAATCATCACAACCCCCCCAAAAAAATATAAACATTGTCACTCTTTAACTGGTGAGGTTATGTAATGGTCGTTCTTAGAAAAGTTCAGCAGTGATGACGGCCCATTAAAACATGCAGAAAGAAAGTACAAAACAATGTACTCCTGAGCCGTTATCAAACCATGACAGATTAGCAATAGGCCAGGGGTCTTCAACATTCTTGCCCACGGACCCCCTCCAGACAAACCAGCGACCCCCATCATTCTTTAGCAATTTTATTTTTTAAATCACGTCATCCATTCAATCAGGTGAAGGATCATGGCAAGAAGTAATCAACATTTTAAAGTGAATACATTTAGTAGATAGTTTCATTATTTTGACATACCCTTCTAGTTATAATGTAGGTAACTCCAAACACATTTTTTGCTAAGAGTTGCTTTTAAAACAAAGGTTAACCATGTGTTGGCAAAAATGTCCAAGCTTACCAGCAGCCAGTGGCAGGTACCAGCAATATTAGGAGTTGAAAAATAAAGTTAACAGAAATATGATACTCTCATCGTTTGTACCACAAGTACATAAAACAAAACACACTGCTCAAAAAAATAAAGAGAACACTAAAATAACACATCCTAGATCTGAAGCCAGTGGCAATCAAATGCAGGTCTGGATTTGGGGAACATGGAGCCAACTTTGATGTAATGTCCTTAAAACAGTCAAAATCCATAGCATCAATGCCTTCCTCTTGCAGGAACTGCTGACACTCCAGCCACATGAGGTCTAGCATTGTCTTGCATTAGGAGGAACCCAGGGCCAACCACACCAGCATATAGTCTCACAAGGGGTCTGAGGATCTCATCTTGGTACCTAATGGCAGTCAGGCTACCTCTGGCGAGCACATGGAGGGCTGTGCGGCCCCCCAAAGAAATGCCACCCCACGACTGACCCACCGCCAAACCGGTCATGCTGGAGGATGTTGCAGGCAGCAGAACATTCTCCACAGTGTTTCCAGACTGTCACATGTGCTCAGTGTGATCCTGCTTTCATCTGTGAAGAGCACAGGGCGCCAGTGGCACATTTGCCAATCTTGGTGTTCTCTGGCAAATGCCAAACGTCCTGCACGGTGTTGGGCTGTAAGCACAACCCACCTGTGGACATCGGACCCTCATACCACCCTCATGGCGTCCGTTTCTGACCGTTTGAGCAGACACATGCACATTTGTGGCCTGCTGGAAGTCATTTTGCAGGGCTCAGGCAGTGTTCCTCCTGCTCCTCCTTGCACAAAGGCAGCGGGGTCCTGCTGCTGGGTTGTTGCCCTCCTACGGCCTGTCTCCTGGTAGCGCCTCCATGGTCTGGACACTACGCTGACAGACACAGCAAACCTGTGATGTTCCATCCTGGATGAGCTGCACTACCTGAGCCATTTGTGTGGGTTGTAGACTCCAGTCTCATGCTACCACTAGAGTGAAAGCACCGCCAGCATTCAAAAGTGACCAAATCAGCCAGGAAGCATAGGAACTGAGAAGTGGTCTGTGGTCCCCACCTGCAGAACCACTCCTTTATTGGAGGTGTCTTGCTAATTGCCTATAATTTCCACCTGTCCATTTGCACAACAGCATGTGAAATTTGTCAATCAGTGTTGCTTCCTAAGTGGACAGTTTGATTTCACAGAAGTGTGATTGACTTGGAGTTACATTGTGTTGTTTAAGTGTTCCCTTTATATTTTTGAGCAGTGTATATATTGTTGCTAGCTATACTCAAGATAGATATCTATCTATAAAGAAAATGGCACTTATATTAACAGACCCCCCCCTGCAGTACCCCTGGTTGAATGGGGAAACGCAACTATAGTTCACAGAAAATACATTAGTGCAACATTCGGCAGAATTTTATTTATTTATCAGATGACAGCTGTGCAAAGATATTTGGCTGGCAGCCACAAGTAAATGAGCTTATAATGAAGGTATTTTTTAGTTAGAAATATTTCTAATGGCCATGTATAGTTTATCATAGAAATAATGTAGCCAGCTACATTTCGTGATGTTCTGCTTAAAATTCATTTTACCAGAGAAAAAGGTAGGCTGGCTACATCGAGAAAGGTACAGGAGAAACGTAGCTACACAGTCAGAGCGCCATCTGCTGATAGATAAGAATTCACAAACGGACATGCTAAGTGGAAAGTACAACTGGAGAACGAAATTAGTCTGATGCCGAGCAGAAATTGACTTCTCTATTTTAACCTTTAACTAGCTAAAGCAGTTAAGAATTTTTAAAATGAATAATAATAATAATACTTACTTACAATGACAGCCTACCCCAGCCAAACACTAACGACACTGGGCCAATAGGGCAGCGCACAATGGGACTCCCAATCACGGCCAGTTGGGATATAGCCTGGAATCGAACCAGGGTCTGTAGTGATGCTTCTAGCACTGAGATGCAGTGCCTTAGACCACTGTGCCACTTTTTTTGAAAAGCCTTCAGGTTTTCCTCCGCTTTGATGATGTTGACTCCACTGCCCTGCATCTTTGGATTGAGATGATTGAGAGCTGCGAAGATATTGGCCATGTACGCTAAAATGAGAATGAACTCAACATTTTTGAAGCAAACTGCATGACAATGTTGGTGCTCTTGCAAAAACAGGGCTAATTCCACACGCATGGCAAAAACACGATTCAGCACCTGTCCCCGGGATAACCACAGAACGTTAGAATGGTACAGAAGTACCTCGAGAGCCCATTTCTTTACACAGCTCACTGAAGATGCGATGCCGCAGAGCACTAGTTCGCACGTAGTTCATGCATTCCACTACAATTTTTAATACTTCTGCCAGTGCAGAATACAATGCGTAACAATGATGTGTGGTTCATCGGCTTTCACTAGCGCACCAAAGCCCGACTTTCTTCCCAGCATGACTGGAGCTCCGTCCGAACAAACTGCAGAAACCATATCCCACGAAATATTGTTGTCTTTGAAGAAGTCATCCACAAGTTTCTTCACATCGGTTGCCTTAGTTATTGTTGTAAGAGGCTTACAAAATAAATAAAATAAAATCTTCCTTTATCACGTCGTCTTTCACATAGTGCAAGAATACAGCAAGCTGGCTTAGATTGGAAACGTCTGTGGTCTCGTCGAGTTGAAGGCTGAATTTTGCCGGGCTTGAAATCAGATCTGCAACTACTTGAGCCAAGATGTCTTTGCTCATGACCTCTATTCTGTCGCTGATGGTGTCATTTGAAAGAGGAATTTGGGATAACTTCAGCCTCTTTTCCCAGCATGATATTCGACATCTTCAACACAGCTGGTTTTATGAGTGTTTCACCAATGGTGTGTGGTTTGCCCTGCTTTGCAATCAGTTAAGCAACTTCGTACGATGCTGTGAGGATCGGTTTGTTGATGGGTACAAAGCCGAGAACAGGCAGAGTAGCCTTTTCATCAAATCTGGCTCTTCACCTTGAAGTCAGCGAGCGTTGTGTTCTTGTATTTTCCATCTCCATGCAGCTTAAGGAAGTGTTCCCTTAGGTTTTCGGTGCTAGACTAGAATTGCTCAACTTGGCATTGCAAATCATGCAGTTAGGACACCGACTCCCATCACGTTCTGTTATACATTGTGACGGCCCTGAATTTCTCTGAACAGTCTCAGTGCAGCTCCTTCCAATAGGGCGCTTTCCCTTTAATTCCCAATTAAATAGCCAGCATCAGCTGCACGAAAGTGGGGTTGTGATGGAGACGTGACTGAGGATGTGTTCAACCCTCAGTTCCCGAAGCTTCTCTATTCCGTTGTTTTGTTGCCGTTAAACGTGTGTTTTGTTGCCTAATAGAGTTTACCCAGGATCGGATCCACTCTTTGCGTCCCTGGACTACACCTCTCCGTTCTTCGTGGCCTTTCTCCACGGGAGATCTATTGGCGGATTGGATTGTCTGACTGACCGACTGACTACCACCTTTTTGTATACGGTATTTCATTTGTTGTGATGTATACTGCGATTTATGTAGTTAGTTGTAGTTGAGGACTTAAGAGTGATACGCTTTAAAGTTCTGTGCTAAACTTATTGTTCTATTGATGGTATGATTAATACTGGGTTTATGCTACACGGAATGAACGGACAAACATTGCGTGACAGAAGTCACTTGAGTTCACTGAACTCTACCGGGCAGGACTCTTTAGGCCCGAGGTACAGGACATTTCTGGAGGAACCAGAACTCATTGTGTTATATTATTATATGTGTGTGTAATCATTGATGTTGTTAATACAACCCACGCAAAAGAGTATAGTTGTTTTTGAAGTTCTTTCCAATGTTTTAAGGGTTTATGAAAAGTTTATTTCCATCCTGACTTTTACATAAGTCCTTCGTATTGGTGTAGACTTGACGGACCAGATGGGACTCATTCCCACCCAAACTAAAAGGAGAAACCAATGTTTTCTCTGGTAGGCACAACCTACCTGGCACCCCTATAAATAATAACCTCAAGTCAAAACCGTTACAACATGTGAATCGATATTGTACATATTCTTCCGACCACTTTCTTTTTTTGCTCGACATAGTAAGTATGAAGGGATTAAAATATGAAGAAATTACAAGACGTACCATCGCGACAGTCACAAGTCGACTACTGAACGCACGATGTAGCGTGATCTCCTGCAGCCAATGATGGCGGAGCGTGTCATCACAAATCATATGAATCAGATGTGTCTTGACCTCCGCCGAACCCCTGGGGTTCGATCGAACCCAGGTTAAGAACCACTGTCCTAGACCCTCAGCAGTGCAGGCAGGCCTGTTGGCCTAGCGACTCCATACAGACAATGTACATGGTGCTTGAGCCAGTACTGTTTAGACAAGCATGCTTCAAAACGTTGTTCATTTGCAAAGTGTATCGCTCACATTCGCTAGTAAAATGTTCAGACTCACCATCGTTGACTTTCCCCCAGAATTCAACCATGCTAAGAATTCTTTATTACGCAATATTGAGTGTATGAATGATATTTAAGATTAGATCGCATATGCTTCTGTAGCTTTTCAATATGAAATTCTTGATATGGCCGACCCCTAATTTCCACTGAACATTTCACAAAAACGCATTTACTTTAACAGCACAGATGCAAAATTTGGTAACAGAATGACAGTTGTACCATCATTCTGTTACCAAACTTTGCATCTGCACTGTTCAACTACATGCATTTTTGAAAGAGTTTGTGGAAATTGACAAGTAATCATTGTGCATCATTGTACAGTTTGTTTAACTTTGCAATTACTGGTTTTTGTTTGACAAATTTTAAAGTGAAAAATCTATGAAAAAAAAAAGAAGCCCAAGTCAAATCTCAACTAACTGACGTAATTAAAATCCTTATAGAAGTCTCAAGTTGGACCCAATCCATGCCTTGCTTTGACAACAGACACTTGAGTAGAGAAACATAATGGGATGGTTAGGCCTACGCATAAGCACCTAGACACTAGCCTGCTATGCCAAAGGTCCTCTAATTCCCTTACTGGTGGTGTCGATTCCAGTGTTTAAACACTGATGTGGGGTCAGGAGGAATGTGACAGACATCCCAAAATACTGCCTCTATGATGGAGTAATAATCAGTCACAGCCCATCTTGGGGTGAGTGACTACAACTAGGCTAAATTACACAGGGAGGGGGAGAGGAGACCACCTCACACAAACACATGATTGCATGTAAAGCAGCAGCAGTGTGCTTCCTTCCTCCGATGGGCTGACTGATACAAGGCTCAACGAGAGCTGTGACCACAGCCTTTTGCAGCCTTGTTTGTGCCCAACTACTAAAAACACACTAGGGCACAGGTTGAGCATCTGTTGCAGACAGAACAAAAGACATTTAAACTACTTCAACACTTTGAGAGGATCAAATCTCAAAAAAGTTACGAGTCGTTAAGATTAAATAACAATAAGCTATATAACAAAATCAGCTGCTGAACCTATGCCATAAACCAAAGGATTGGGCATTACTGCAGTAATGTTTAACCTCATGTTATTGCCCTGTCATGTCAGTTGTTGATATCTGGAGGCTCCTTGTATGTCTCCTGTACACAGTGACCATCGCCTTCTAGCAGACTAAGTCAACCATCCAGTAGACTGGTAGACCCAGTGCTGTACATATGAACTGTGGTAGTAAAGTGGGTTAATAGCCTTGATGCAGTGTTGTCAAAACAGAGGTATGGCCAGGCCAACAAGTCAAACAGGTCATTATTTTGTTAGTAAACATACCCTGCCGAACATAGCAATTCGCTTTCTAGCGACTGTGGAACTCCGGAGTGAGTCCAAACCACAGAGCGGGATCCAGACCTCTGAATCTGGCCAGTCCTTCCTCAGACTCATTGAGCAGAATTACCACCTTGTAATCAGGTTCCCACTGATTAGTTTGACCAGCTTTCATCCTTAGTCACTCCCAGCTCCCACCGAGGGCATTCCATCCAGATCGCCTAACTAACCTGTTGCTAGACCAGTCTGCCAGTGCCACAGCGGGTATCAGTGCTGTGGTCGTCTGTTGCACAGGCTGATCGATTCACAACAAGCAACAGACAATGTTTGTCTCAGCCCCAGGGATATATGAAGAGATATTCTACCTAAGAGCCAGTGTCTCATTACCTTTTGACATATGCAATAGACACACCTCATTAACATGGTATTGCTACAATATATCTGTTTTGTTAGCCACCATTATGTGCTTCGAGGTACCTTAGCTCCGGTTGGCTAGCTCAACTGGCTTAGGCTAAATGTCAACGCCATGTTGATGCAGTTTAAAACGAGCGCTTCATTTGTGCAACCTGGAGCAAATCAAACACTAGGACACCCTATGTTAAGCCTACAATCTGTATGTGGCAGCTCTTACCAGATAACAGGCCTAGACGTAAACAGCGGTGGGGTCCATCTCCAACAAATCTGGAGGTTGGATACAGTTGAACCTTTCCTCCCCAACACGTTTAACTAACGCAGGAAAACATGCTTTGACAACATGCCATGACACCCTGAGTTAACCTGTTACTCCTACCCCCTACTTTTTCAAACATTCTGTTAAAAATCGCGCAACATTTCAGCGCCCTGCTGCTCATGCCAGGAATATAGTATATGCATATGATTAGTATGTGTGGATAGAAAACTCAGACGTTTATAAAACTGGTTAAATCACTTCTGTGACTATAACAGAACGTGCGTTTCATCGAAAAGTGCAGGAAAATCTGATCACTGAAAATGGAAATAAATATCCATGCGCCACGTCCAGGAATTGTTAAAGGTGAACCGAATTAAATGAGGCAGAGGTTGCAGTACCTACAGCTTCCACACGATGTCTAGTGTCTTGTCATTTGCGTCGGCTTTGATTCTTGGTCAAACCGAATCAAGGGAACAGATTTCCTCCGGTCTCCAACCGGATGTTTTGGTTGAGATTTCTCCTGCCATTTTTTCCAGACGGACACCTATAGAATTTACATCGCCTCCTGATGAATTTTATCCCTTATTAACGTGTACTAATACCTAAAGTTGCATTACAAAAGTATTTTGAAGTGTTTTGTGAAAGTTATAGTCTACTTTTTTAATTTAAAAAAATGACGTTACGTTATGAAACGCTATTTTTTCCCGTTTATCACAGTCTTCATAGATCGATATCTAGGCTATATATGGACCGATTTAATCGAAAAAAAGAACCAATAGTGATTATGGAATATCTAGGAGTGCCAACAAAGAGATGGTCAAAGGTAATGAATGTTTTATATTTTATTGTGCGGTTTGTGTAGCGCCGACTATGCTAATTATTTTGTTTACGTCATCTGCGGGTCTTTTGGGGTGTTACATGCTATCAGATAATAGCTTCTCATGCTGTCGCCGAAAAGCATTTTAAAAATCTGACTTGTTGCCTGGATTCACAACGAGTGTAGCTTTAATTCAATACCCTGCATGTGTATTCTAATACTATTAGCATTTAGCGTAGCGCATTTGCATTTCCAGATCTCTAGATGGGACGCCTGCGTGCCAGGTAGGAGCAAGAGGTTAATGTCTCCACAGCCTACACTATCTGGAGAAGTCAGGACACCATTTTGTTACAGCAGTGTCACGTCAGCAGTGAGAAATCACTTGAAGGCCTGATTCAGTGTTGAATTCATTTTATTGTCGTCACAGGGAGAAAAATCTGAATTTGTGGTTGGTTATGACATAGTCTAGTCTTTGACTCCCACGCATTTAAGACATTCCTTTAAACTTAACCTTCAGTGTCAGAGCAGCAGAAAGACAAACAGAATCCATGGTTTGGTGGGGGAAGACAGCTGTTGGCCATTATAGGCTATAGGATAATGTGATGACATCCCAAACAAGTATATGCTTCCCCATGCAAGCATTCCTTTAAAAAAAGGTACAAAGGACAGCCGTAAAAAAAATGCATTCTTTAACAGATAAGAGAGGAGTGCCTTGAAGTACTCAGCTGAGCAAGACACTGGAGGGAGCTAGACATGAGCCACACTGAACTCTAGATATGATAGCGATCTCAGGTTTTACTATCACGACAAAGTATATTAGGGCACAAAGGAAGGGCGTAGTGTGGATGGATGTACTTCAGATTTCCCTGTGCTTAAAAATGTCCACTTGTTCATCCAACTGGTTTCTCACACTTTTCAGACTTGTTCCTTTCCATTCCATGTGGACTGTTCCATGAAAGTCCCGTTTCCTCTCCGCTCTTTCTCTGTTGAGGGGGAGGATTCAAGGACACGGTACACAGTTCAGTTAGAGAAAGCACATGGGAGGGTGATGTCATCGGAATTCAACAGTTCAGTTGACATTGGCTTGATTAGCCCCATGTGTGGTGTCCTCACCTTGACTCCCATTGATTCTTATTCTGGTTACAGCTGCAGTGCTGTCACTAACTGAATCAGTCCCTCTGTCCATATTCCTCTTTCCCTCCCAGAAGGGTGGGTACTAGCAGAGACAGGAAGAAAGCAGCTAGCTCAACCATTACATAACACCCTTCACCCTAGCATTCTTAAATCATTCGTAATACTCGAAATGGTGGAAAAACAAACCTGGCAACTGCACATGTTGTGGTATCCCGGGGTGTATAACTTCAAGACAATTGCACAGAGCAGCTGCCGGCACACATCAATGAGATCTCAGCGGAGCAACAAAACGTGACAGGCAAGAGGTCTGTATTTAATAGATCCCAGAGATAACGGTTATCCTACAGTGGCAGAACAAATACCAAGACACCCGAACTTCCACCTAAGGAAAATACATCTTGTTCCTGGTCCTAGCCATACTGCCTTTTAAAAAGGCAAGGCAATTCAGTAAAACAAATAATTTCAGTTAAACTGGGAACTGTTCAATTTCAGCCCCAGCACTTGTCCGTGTAAAAACCAGAGACCCTGCTTGACTGTGTGAGTCATGATGCCACAACCTTGCATTAATCTGATATCGTGAGCCAAGTTTCAAGAGGAAAAACATGAAGGGGCCAAGCTATGTGACAAACACTTGTGGCCGTGTGTGTGTATTAAGCGGGGGGGAGAGAGAACGACTATGGAGTGTATCGGGTCACCTCCTAGCCAGGGTTCCATCTTTGGTGAGGCGCTCTAGTCTACAGTACAGCAGAACTGTCCTATCAGCTTCCAGCCTTGCACAAAAGACAACTGAAGTACAAATGGTGGGACATGTTAAATGTTTGTTGCTGGCCTCGGTCCTGGTCAGATACAGCCTAGTCTAGAAGATCAAAGGTCGGGTACTCTTTAAAGGCTGTGCTGTTCAAATCTAGGTGTAGTCAAGAGAACAGAAATGGCCCTACATTTTATAAGGACTAGACCAGACTCTACAAAGTGGAAGAGATCGGTTCAAAGAGGCTCTACTGTAGCTTAAGTGCTGTGGAATATAATAGTGTTATGGATGCATGTTTGTGTTTACACAGAGCTGGGCAGTAAACCGTATTTAACAATCTACCAGTATTGATGCACGGACCGATGAGTTTTTACTTTAACTTCTATAAGCGGTATTTGAATGTTAGGTCTGTTAAATGTGATACACCATGTGTAATGTCCATTTTTATTGTTCACTTTGCTACTCGAGTCGTCCCCCTCCACTTCCTCTGCCACTTCCCACAGACCGACAGACTGCCGTCACTCAAGGGGCACATTTGTTGTTCTTTGACCACAACACTGTGTTCAGTCTGTACGGCCAATGCAGCACTGTTGATAACGATGCCGTTTTCACAACTTACCCTGTCACAATACCTCCTCCCTGGCATTTTCATTTGTCGTCATGTCAAACACTATTGAAAGAGCCCATTATATTCTAACCATAGAATAACCATTCTATTTCATGTAGGGCTGGACGGTATACCGCATTTTATGATATACCGGTATTGATGCAGGGACCGGTTTGGGTTTTTAACTCTACCTTCTATACTGGTATTTGAATGTTTGGTTTATTTAAATGTGAGACGCCATGTGTAATGTCAATTTTTCATAGTTTACTTCGCTACTTAGGTCATATCTCTCCGCTTTTCTCAGACCTAGCTACGCACCAGTCACTCAAGGAGTGCATTTGATGTTCCTCAACCACGAGACTTGCTTTCAGTCTGCAGTTGTCACTGCTTCTTAATATAAATACACTAGCATTCTACAATGACACTATTAGTTTGTTTCTTACATCAACACAGATAGTTTGTCTTTTCTTAGCAAGTTGCCCTAAATTTTGCGAGATGTTAATTGTGAACCGCTAATGCTAATAGCTAGCTAAATAATGTACTGTGTAAGAGCAAACGTAGCTAGCTAATACAGCCTTATAATACCAGTGATGGTGTAGACTTGAAATCAGCATGTTGTTTGTGCAACAGTATCTTCTAACTCAAAGAGGAATATGCAAAGCAAGAATGTTAACTACATGTAGCTAAGAGAAAACATACAATGTAGCCAAAGCATACAGGGTCCCCTAGGAAACACCCAAATTCGTACCCTGTCAGTCCTTCCTGACATTTTAATTCGTTGTCATCTCAAACTATTCAAAGTGCCCACTATTACATTCTAACTTTAGAATTTAGAATAGTCGTTCTATTTCAGTGATTCCAACAGCGTTGCACTAATTCTCAAGTCAAATCGCAATTACGACATTTGGTGAAAAATAAATCCTAGATTTGCCCATATCGTGCAGCCCTACGTGGCAGTGTGGAAATTCTCAATTGGGCAGAGTACTTAAAGTACTTAGGTTTTTTTTTTTTTTGGCATCTGTACTTTCCCATTTTATTTTGACAACTTTTACTAAAGAAAACAATGTACTTTTTACTCCATACATGTTCCCTGACACCTAAAAGTACTCATTACATTTTGAATGCTTAGCAGGACAGGAAAATTGCGCCAATTCCCACACTTATCAAGAGAACGTCCCCGGTCATCTGCTGCCTCTGGTCTGGAGGACTCACTAAACACAATGCTTTGTTTGTAAATTATGTCACTGTTGGAGTGTGCCCCTGGCCATCCGTACATTTCAAATTCCTTATATTAAGCAAACCAGATGGTACCATTTCCTTAAGTGTACATTTAAAAAAAAAAATTAAGTACATTTACTTTTGATACTTAAGTATATTTAAAAATACTTTTACTCACGTAGTATTTTACTCTGACTTTCACGCTGTCATTTTCTATTAACATATATTTACTTTTACTCAAGTATGACAATTGGGTACTTTTTCCACCACTACAATAGAGTGCAGAAATTATAAAAAAGTTTTGGTTGAAGTTGAATTGAACAGTAGAAAACAAATCAGAATGGAGAAAGACTTGTGATGCCCCCCTAGGATCACTCACTACTCATGAAGCCCCCCTAGGATCGCTCACTACTCATGAAGCAAATGTAGAACTTTTATTATTCAACAACTAAAAATAGTGCTATCATATTTCAGCCATATCACCCAGCCCTACACTTAGCCTCACTTAATAAACATTCAGCAGCATAATCTGACTGCTTATTCATGCTTTATTCAACCCCACCCTACAGCGCACTGCAACCGGTTCCATGTTTGTGCTGGACCTTCAGTACCACACTAGTGTACAACCTGTTGCTCATGACGTGATGGTTTTCCCTCAGAGCAGCAGAGTTAATACAACCACATCAACCAAGCCAGTTCAGGTCCGGACACAAACACCCCGTAAAGTCAATGAAGCCATGACAATCTAGTAGGACTAATACGCATTGACGCATCCCTTTAAAAGTTTCCTGGATTGCTAATGTGACTCACTCCATGCACAGCTGTTCTGAAGGAGGAGTGGCAAACATAAGCAGCCTAGTGAAACTGGGGAGGGTGGTAGCGAAGCTGAAAAATAGCTCAGTGCATCTTAAGTGTTGAAGTGACCTCACCTCAGACTGTAGCAGGGCGGGTGAATCATTAATACATTTGCCTCACATAGATGTATTCATGATATTTCTCTTCGCAAAGCTGAATTTTCTGAGACGGTATTCCCAAGTATGCTCGTTTTTGGATACTGTAATGGTTGGCCCACTGTGTAGCTGCAAACTACTGTACTTCCTAACTCTACCAACTTTAAAAATAACTATCCACTAGTCTAGTCCTTGTAGTAGGCAGAGTAAAGTCTAACTCCTTTACCCCTTTGGGTAGAAAGTATCAAAACAATAGCAACTAGAACAGCCAACGCAAAGAATCTTACTACAATGATACATTAAAATACCTGTTTGGAGCAGATGTTTTTCTGTAGAAGAGTCATTAACATTTGGTTGTATATTCTCAACAAAGTGCACACTGTGTTCATTGTGAGCACTGTTTGTTATGATTACTACAGAGGGGTATACTACAAACAGGATCAAGGAGTTAGCCAGCTTATCTGATGTGCCACTTGGGTCAGCTGTCATCAACAGGCAGAACTAGAGAGCGGCTGGGCCCAGGGCCTCACAGGCCAATTAACTGTTTACACGGGCAGGCCTTTCCCAATCCTTCCTGTTCCACTCGCCTATCTTTCCAGTCAGAAGCCAAACTCTGTTCCATTCACAGGCACAACCATTTTCCTCTGGAGGCCACCCTCGTTCCGCCTCTCTCTAGTTTGTTCAGAGTTCAACCCCTCCTCCCCTCCTTCAATCTTCCATAGTATTACCCTTCATGACAACAGCAGCATTACCCAATTTCTACCCTCAGGGTTCTTTAACATCAAAACATGTCTACATCTTTTATTTATTAAAGGTCAGCAGAGGAATTTACCCCAAGAAATTCCAGGAGCTCCTTGGTAGTTACTTGTCTCCCAGGCCCTGTACATCCAATAGACAACTACGACAGGCTCTTAATTTGAGGACTCTAGCTTTCACTCTGACTGGTCAAACTAGTTACATAGGCCGAGTGAGAATTCCCTGTCCTTGTGTCCACATTTCTAGACCTCTGCATTTTATTAATGGGAGAGGCATAGGGAGAGTCTTCAAGCGGATATGGTTGTTCTGGTTTTACCCTGAAGGTAACCTTCAGAATCAGGCATTTGAAACACTGGTTTTAATCAATTCATTAATTTTAAAAAAAGGTACAGGAGTTCAGAGCGACCCAAGGGAAGGAGGGTGGAGCCTTCAGCAAACTGAAACACCTGCACCACAAAAGGGACTCCTGAGTGTCATGACCATGATCAAACCCAGGTAATATACACTGGTATCAGTTTCATAAAATAACCTCGTGTTTTGTTTAGAATGGTACTAGACGGATTGAAAACGTTCCTCCTGCATGACCTCACATCTGTGTTAATGTGAATTTAATGAAAGATTGTGATGTGGCTCTTTGGCAGAATCAGTAATACGATTATAGGGGAGCGAGCCGGAGTAGCTTGCCAGACCGAATCATGCCCGTACACTCACTCTGGTCTGCCTGCCAACACCCAGCAAAAGCTGCAAAACCTCTTGGCTTGTTTATTTTTTTTACAGGGAAAATTATGTGGGGGAAGGAAAAGACAAAACATCTTAATTTGTGAGTGGTCATCAGTTGACCAGAGGAAGTCAAGCTGTTGCCATGGTGTACTGAACATAACCCGCCAGTCACATCAGCACAAACTGATTGCCTGGTTTAGTTCCACATGACAGCTTGATACTTCCTTCCTCAATGTCCTCACCTAAAAAAGAAAAAGGTTAAAAAAGAGGAACGAGGTAGGGCTGGGCGATATGGCGTAAAAATCATAACTAATGAGCAATTCATGATACAGTAAGTTAGGCCTGCCCAACCCTCTTCTTGGAGCTTTACAGTCCTATGGGTTCAGTCCAACCCTAATTTAACACACCTGATTCTACTAATTAGCTGCTCAACAAGCCCTTAACTAGCTGAATCAGCTATCCTAAATTAGGTTTGGACTGAAGATCTCCACAAAGAGGGTTAGGCAGCCCTGTATAACAGTATAACTTTAGACCGTCCCCTCTCCCATACCCGGGCTCGAACCAGGGACCCTCTGCACACAGTCACCCACGAAGGATCGTTACCCATCGCTCCACAAAAGCCACAGCCCTTGCAGAGCAAGGGGAACCACTACTTCAAGGTCTCAGAGCAAGTGACGTCACCGATTGAAATGCTATTAGCGCGCACCACCGCTAACTACCTAGCCATTTCACATCCGTTACACCTGCACTAAGTGTACAAAACATTAGGAAAACCTTCCCAATATTGTATTGCACCCCCTTTTGCCCTCGGGACAGCCTCAAAATGCATTCCACAAGGATGCTGGCCCATGTTGACTCCAATGCTTCCCACAGTTGTCCGGATGTCCTTTGGGTGGGGGACCATTGACACATGGGAAACTGTTGAGCATGAAAAACCCAGCAGCGTTGCAGTTCTTGACACTCAAACTGGTGCGCCTGGCACCCACTACCATGGTCCTTTCAAAGGCATTTAAATATTTTGGTCTTGCACATTCACCTGCTGATTGGCACATACACAAGCCATGTCTCAAGGCTTAAAAACCCTTATTTAAAACAAGTCTCCTCCTGTTCATTTACACTGACTGAAGTGGATTCTTTGTTCTAATTAAACTTTGTTGCACAATTAATGCTCAATGCACTATATTTCAAACAGCCTGGGATAATCTATGCATTTGGGGTTTGTTAAATTATACCTAGGCTAAATATAAGCCTTCAACCTTAAACTATTTTTATAAAATGTCATTATTAGTGTAAAGTGCTTTTTGGAATAATAATTTCTCTGGTTCTCAAGTTTATGAAAATGCCCTTTGTTACTAAATTTACCAGAACCATGCAACCACCAATGACCAACTTCTGTTAGCAGCCATTATAAAATATGAGCGCATATCAAACACTCAAGCATAAGACCACCTGCTATTGGAGGCGTAGGCAACCCTGTTCCTGTAGTGCCACAGGTACTGAGAGATTTTGTTCCAACTAGGCACCACACCTGGCCAGAGGGAAAAAAGTACTCAATTGTCATGGTTGAGTAAAAATACAAAGTAAAAGCTATACATCAAATGTATGTATCAAAAGCTAATTTCCTTTATTTTTTACAGTCAGGGAAACACCAACAAATGCTTCCTTTGTAAATGATGTTTAAATGAGTCCACCAGATTAGAGGAAGTAGGGATGACCAGAGACGTTCTCTTGATAAGTGTGTGAATTGGACCTTTTTCCTGTCCTGCTAAGCATTCAAATTGTAACTAGTACTTGTGTCTAGGGAAATGTATGGTGTAAAAAGTTAATTTCCTTTAATAATGTAGTCAAATATAAATAGTAAATACCCCCAAAAACAACTTTAGTACTGAAGTAAAAATTGTTTACCAAATTGATCAGTTCAGTAATTGTCTAAATTCAACCCACCTGGTCTTCAGGGTTAGTTTAATCAAAAACATGAAGTATCTGCAGCACTCCAGGACCAGGGTTGCCTACCCCTGTGCTAGTGAGTAGCCAGCTAATCTTTAAATATAAAGGATGGATTTATTTGCTTGCTAACAAGGTATAACAGTAGAACTGTTATGAATACACCGTCCTAACATAGCCTGTTCGCTTTGTTTAGCTCAAGTGTCCTTCCTGGATAAGATGCTCATTTCTCTGAATGAGAAATGAGTTTCCAATGCCTTATATAATGTGTATTTCTATGCTCATCTAGAACACATAAGTCTAAAATGCTGCTAGCGGTAACGCAATTCTGCGTGCGACAAACTGTGCATCATTTTCCTTGACACACCCCATTTTAGTAGTGTCTGCTTGACATTTTGAGAGTGGAGACATAAGGGCATTGTTAAAGGTTAAGCTCTCGATTACAGTAAAATAATGTCTCGTTTCAGTTTCAATATGACTGATTATGTTGGTATAAATCTGAAATGCAAAGAGAGTTGAAACTGCTTGTTGTCAGAGGAAGAATATGCTCTTTCATTGTTGTGTTGCAGGAGAGGTGCTTGGTGTCAGTGTGAGTGGAAAGGTGCACACAGCAGTGAAGGAGCGAAGGAGACGAGGCCAAAAAGACAAACCCCCATAAAAATTAAAACAAATAACCTTGATTCTTGCCACAGGCATTTGGAACATTGCACTAAAACATTAGACATCTCACCCAGCCCTAATAGAAGACACTTATCAGAAATCAAGACTGAGTTTTAATGGGTAATACTTCTCACAAGAAAAGCTCCCGTTGAGATTTCAGGATGTTCTTTGAAAAGCAGACATTCTCAATTATGACCAATGAGAGACTAAACCCTAACATAACTTTTCATTAGTAAAAATAAGTGACTGACATGTTGAGTTGGTTGGGTAACAGGGGGTACGGAGCGGGCAGACTTATGGAGGAAACTACTCTTGAAACAGGAGCACATCCTCTGGCCCTTCCCTCTAGTGGGCACTTCCATGTAACAGGCTAGCTCCCTGGCCAAAGGCCCCGTTTGCACGTTTCCGTCCCCCCAAAAAATCTAAGACTTTCTGTTGCGGGACATCCCCTCAGGCATAGGACTGAAAAGAGTGGCCCAGGGCCAAAGCTGGACCAGAGTAACTTGGAACTTGTGGAATAGCCTGGGTCTTGCTCTTGAAGATCCTACAGCAGCGACTGGCCCAAGAGAGAGCAACATTCCTCATCCCTAGTCCCTACCTTATGACGAAAACATGGATCACCACAGACAACACTGCTACTCCTACTGCTCTCTCTTCGTCCGCCCACGTGTTCTCGCACACCCCGAGAGCTTCTGGTCAGCGGGGTGGTGGCACCGGGATCCTCATCTCTCCCAAGTGGTCATTCTCTCTTTCTCCCCTTACCCATCTGTCTATCGCCTCCTTTGAATTCCATGCTGTCACAGTTACCAGCCCTTTCAAGCTTAACATCCTTATCATTCATCGCCCTCCAGGTTCCCTCGGAGAGTTCATCAATGAGCTTGATGCCTTGATAAGCTCCTTTCCTGAGGACGGCTCACCTCTCACAGTTCTGGGCGACTTTAACCTCCCCACGTCTACCTTTGACTCATTCATCTCTGCCTCCTTTCCACTCCTCTCCTCTTTTGACCTCACCCTCTCACCTTCCCCCCCTACTCACAAGGCAGGCAATACGCTCGACCTCATCTTTACTAGATGCTGTTCTTCCACTAACCTCATTGCAACTCCCCTCCAAGTCTCCGACCACTACCTTGTATCCTTTTCCCTCTCGCTCTCATCCAACACCTCCCACACTGCCCCTACTCGGATGGTATCGCGCCGTCCCAACCTTCGCTCTCTCTCCTCTTCCATCCTATCATCTCTTCCCTCTGCTCAAACCTTCTCTAACCTATCTCCTGATTCTGCCTCCTCAACCCTCCTCTCCTCCCTTTCTGCATCCTTTGACTCTCTATGTCCCCTATCCTCCAGGCCGGCTCGGTCCTCCCCTCCCGCTCCGTGGCTCGACGACTCATTGCGAGCTCACAGAACAGGGCTCCGGGCAGCCGAGCGGAAATGGAGGAAAACTCGCCTCCCTGTGGACCTGGCATCCTTTCACTCCCTCCTCTCTACATTTTCCTCCTCTGTCTCTGCTGCTAAAGCCACTTTCTACCACTCTAAATTCCAAGCATCTGCCTCTAACCCTAGGAAGCTCTTTGCCACCTTCTCCTCCCTCCTGAATCCTCCTCCCCCTCACTCCCCCCCCCCCCCCTCTCTGCAGATGACTTCGTCAACCATTTTGGAAAGAAGGTCGACGACATCCGATCCTCGTTTGCTAAGTCAAACAATACCGCTGGTTCTGCTCACACTGCCCTACCCTGTGCTCTGACCTCTTTCTCCCCTCTCTCTCCAGATGAAATCTCGCGTCTTGTGACGGCCGGCCGCCCAACAACCTGCCCGCTTGACCCTATCCCCTCCTCTCTTCTCCAGACCATTTCCGGAGACCTTCTCCCTTACCTCACCCCGCTCATCAACTCATCCCTGACCGCTGGCTACGTCCCGTCTTCAAGAGAGCGAGAGTTGCACCCCTTCTGAAAAAACCTACACCCGATCCCTCCGATGTCAACAACTACAGACCAGTATCCCTTCTTTCTTTTCTCTCCAAAACTCTTGAACGTGCCGTCCTTGGCCAGCTCTCCCGCTATCTCTCTCTGAATGACCTTCTTGATCCAAATCAGTCAGGTTTCAAGACTAGTCATTCAACTGAGACTGCTCTTCTCTGTATCACGGAGGCGCTCCGCACTGCTAAAGCTAACTCTCTCTCCTCTGCTCTCATCCTTCTAGACCTATCGGCTGCCTTCGATACTGAACCATCAGATCCTCCTCTCCACCCTCTCCGAGTTGGGCATCTCCGGGCACGGCCCACGCTTGGATTGCGTCCTACCTGACAGGTCGCTCCTACCAGGTGGCGTGGCGAGAATCTGTCTCCTCACCACGCGCTCTCACCACTGGTGTCCCCCAGGGCTCTGTTCTAGGCCCTCTCCTATTCTCGCTATACACCAAGTCACTTGGCTCTGTCATAACCTCACATGGTCTCTCCTATCATTGCTATGCAGACGACACACAATTAATCTTCTCCTTTCCCCCTTCTGATGACCAGGTGGCGAATCGCATCTCTGCATGTCTGGCAGACATATCAGTGTGGATGACGGATCACCACCTCAAGCTGAACCTCGGCAAGACGGAGCTGCTCTTCCTCCCGGGGAAGGACTGCCCGTTCCATGATCTCGCCATCACGGTTGACAACTCCATTGTGTCCTCCTCCCAGAGCGCTAAGAACCGTGGCGTGATCCTAGACAACACCCTGTCGTTCTCAACTAACATCAAGGCGGTGGCCCGTTCCTGTAGGTTCATGCTCTACAACATCCGCAGAGTACGACCCTGCCTCACACAGGAAGCGGCGCAGGTCCTAATCCAGGCACTTGTCATCTCCCGTCTGGATTACTGCAACTCGCTGTTGGCTGGGCTCCCTGCCTGTGCCATTAAACCCCTACAACTCATCCAGAACGCCGCAGCCCGTCTAGTGTTCAACCTTCCCAAGTTCTCTCACGTCACCCCGCTCCTCCGCTCTCTCCACTGGCTTCCAGTTGAAGCTCGCATCCGCTACAAGACCATGGTGCTTGCCTACGGAGCTGTGAGGGGAACGGCACCTCAGTACCTCCAGGCTCTGATCAGGCCCTACACCCAAACAAGGGCACTGCGTTCATCCACCTCTGGCCTGCTCGCCTCCCTACCACTGAGGAAGTACAGTTCCCGCTCAGCCCAGTCAAAACTGTTCGCTGCTCTGGCCCCCCAATGGTGGAACAAACTCCCTCACGACGCCAGGACAGCGGAGTCAATCACCACCTTCCGGAGACACCTGAAACCCCACCTCTTTAAGGAATACCTAGGATAGGATAAAGTAATCCTTCTCAACCCCCCCCTTAAAAGATTTAGATGCACTATTGTAAAGTGGCTGTTCCACTGGATGTCATAAGGTGAATGCACCAATTTGTAAGTCGCTCTGGATAAGTGTGGTCCTTCTGTAGCTCAGTTGGTAGAGCATGGCGCTTGTAACGCCAGGGTAGTGGGTTCGATCCCCGGGACCACCCATACGTAGAATGTATGCACACATGACTGTAAGTCGCTTTGGATAAAAGCGTCTGCTAAATAGCATATATTATTATATATATTATATTATAAGAGCGTCTGCTAAATGATTTAAATGTAATGTAAATGACTTAAATGTATTCAAACTTCAGCCTTCATCTAGCCTGGTTTCAGATCTGTTTGTGCTGTATAGCCAACTCCTACAGATCTGGGACCAGGCTACAGTTAATCACATGATATTTATCCAGGCAGTGACACCAAATCTCTGGGTGTTAACTGAAGATTAGTGTAATGCTGAATCTGCCCTTTGACAAAATAACTTTTAATGATGCCATGAAGCCGATGGGAGGCTCACATGCCGTGAGGATTATATGCCAGAGAGCCAGAGTTAATTTCTCCGGTCAACATTGTCTGATTTCAAAGGTGATAAATGACAATCTCACTGAATCACAGCCAAGCCGCTTTTCAACCACAAAACCAAAGAGGCTAAAGGCAGATAAAACAAGGTCAAACAAGTACAGCCAATTGCTGAGACATTTTACTCTGATCTCAGACTTTTATGCAGGTTTCCATTGACCATGGTATATTCGACAAAAGCAATGTCACAATTTTTTTTTTAACTAAAAAAAGGCAGATCTGAGAACTTATTAATTAATGCGCAATTTGCCTAAATGGGTAATGGAAACACTTTAACCACTGCATTTTTTAAAATTGGTTCTTGAGAGAAAAAAAAGGTGTGATGTCATTACATCCAGCTGTTTAGTCAGACAAGATAGTTAAATGGAATCTCAACCTAGCAGGAATTGTCGCATCTATTTTCTATGCAAACTTCCTAAATGTCATCAACAAACAAAAAATAAATGGAAACTGGACAAGTTAATGGAAACCTAGTTAGTGAGGGACTATGGGTTAGCTGACAACGTCACAAAAACGATGCACACGCTTCAAATGGGGCAGAGGTTTGAGTTGTGATTCTGGATGGCCAGGTAGCTACCAAGAATGATGAGAAACTGCCATGTGGTGAATCATAAGTGACTCATTTCAGCTAGTTATGTCTATTCTTGACGATTTGACACATTTCATGTCAATGCTAACATGGCAAAAAAAATGCTAGCTAGCCAACCAACAACGGCGTATTTGAGACAAATACATTTGCTCAAGGAGTACTTAGGTTTTCAAACATTGAAGATGAAATATAGTTTACATGTTATCAACCATCTAAGCCAACCGTCTGTTTTGCCCCATAGTGCGCACGCGTCGATTGTTGCGGAAAAACAGCCAACCCGTCTAGTCAGTGTACTCTGTCTCACTAGACCTAGGAGCTGTCAGTAGATTCTCTGCTGTGTCTTAAACACAGTTGTTCTAAGTCAATGTAATGAGAACTTGGTGTTGGCTCATGGCTGTGACTTCACACAGAGAAGTGAGTGAGTGCACAAAGCTGACACTGTATACACTGGAGCAGCTTAGAGATGTAAGAGACTAGTGAAGACACCACATGCCACTTTACGCGGGCACAGACTCCACCGACCCTCATTTATCGCTTAATAAGGACATAAAACCAGGTACACACTGCTACCTAAAATAAACGCTGTTCTTGATCTCAGACAAAGATGGTCTTGACCCTCTGTTCAACCACAATCACATGTCTAGCTAGCTAACTAGGCTAAGGCTATAGTGTAGAGCAGCCATATACAGTAAGCACATTAGGAAATAGGCTAGGCCTACAAGTCAAAGTTGATGCACAGCCAACTGCCTGCCACATGAGTTTATTTTTTAGAAATCGTTTGTCATTTAGAAGACGTCCTTATCCTGGTTGAATTATAGGAGCAATTAGGGTTAAACGCCTTGCTCAACGGGACAGCTACAGATGTTTTACCTCGTCAGCTCGGGGATTCAAGCCAACACCCTTAACCTCTAGGCTACCTGCTGCTGTTTTGCCTCTTGGCAGTTGAGTAATGTCATGATTTGGTAGACATCTACAACACTAACCTAGCCTATTTCTGTTTGTTTCCATGAAATAAAGCACAGTAGCCTCTTCACTGATTTGATATTCTAAAGGGGTTGTCACGCACTGAAGACGTAGATGTCGATTAAGGTATCCCCCCACACCCCCCTGGTTCAGAGTGGTTGATTATGTAAATGCATTAGACACATTTCAGTTCAAGGCATTCAGTTGTACAACTAGGTATCCCCTTTCATCAAGTAGAATATTCTATCTGCTCTGCTTGTGGTCTTTAGTCTCAACAAATGTCTTCCAAAGACTGACTGTTACTAGGGGCCTACTCAGAATCCAGACATGAAACAGATTTCAACAATACTCAAATGTATTGAACTTAGTAGGAAATCAACTAAATGTAATTAACATGTATTCATTTGCCCAAGTTATATCATAAGTCATGAACAAACTGAATCAGTGATTTGCATTTTGCACACGTATGCCTACAGTACACTGTAGCCATTGGCAATGAGGCTAATTATAACTGTCTTCTGGTAGAGATGGAAAGACAAAAACCTTTTCAATTAAATGTTAACAAAAAAAACGTGTCATTCTGCCAGAAAGGCACAGGCTATCATGATTATTTGCATCAATCCAGTTGACATTTTGTTTAGCAAATTGTGAAATAATGTAAGGGCTGCAGAAACATTGATAACCAAAAACATTCTCTGGCTGGTGTTCACTTGCAATACAAGGTAACTTCACCAAAAATAATACATGTATTATATTTCACAGATCAAATGTCTTGATGTGGTTTAAGCATTGAGGACTTACAACATCCAATTGTTTTTCCAATAAAAATTTACATTTACTTAAGTGTTATTTTTAGGACGAAAACAAGGAAAGCAGAAACCTGGAGAAACAAAACTGAGAAAAATAAAAACAGATTTTAGAGCCCGATGTTACCAGCAAAAGATAGGCCCACTTCAACACAAGGCCTGCCAAACATACATCCACCGAGACCCCTACAGAGAGCCAGCCTACCAGGGTGATGGTCCATGTGGAGGCAGAGGGTGTGTGCTACCTGCATAATGAAATAAGCTCACCTTTCCATTGTAGAACCTTCAAGTCTTTGGCATAACAATAGGGTACATGCCTAAACAGACAAGTCAATGTTTATTTTCTTACAGTGGGAGTGTGGCCTACTGCAAATTAACATCGGAAACACTATTTTTAGTCCGCTGCACTGAAGGTTAAGAGGTTGACCTGAGCTATTCTGGGCTGCATCACCGATTGTAGTGAACCGATAAACTCTTAAGCTCATCACTGGATCCTAATGAGACCAGTAGAGTACCAGTTGCACTAGGAAGGGACAATCAATTGTCAAAGCAAGCAAGCAATCTCTCCTGGCCTGAACAACTAATTGTGTGGGCTACCTACAGCTACACTACTCTGCATTGTATTAAAGCTCACATGCAATGTGAATAACAGAGGTGGTTCTATTCCAAACAGTTCGTCTGAGACTGCCCCAGAGAGTCCCGCTGCACATGTTGGTCCCTGATAACTCCCAAAATGGCCTGCAAAACAGAGGCCCGTCAGTGAAAGTCACGTTACTCTTTATTTTTAGAAATATTCGGTTTCTTCTCTGGCTTTTCCAGATGTGACATTCAATCACTTTGAACCTAGAAAAAGGAGAGATGAAAGTAGACCAGTGTTTTGAGTGTAATGAAAACACATTGCCTGAGATATCAGTGGTGTCTTCAGGGCTTTGTTCCAGCAATGACCAGGTAGCTGATTACCTCAACTAACCTGTACGTTGACTCTGTACTGGTACCCCCTGTATATAGGGGGCGGCAGCGTAGCCTAGTGGCTAGAGCGTTGGACTAGTAACCGTAAGGTTGCGAGTTCAAACCCCCGAGCTGACAAGGTACAAATCTGTCGTTCTGCCCCTGAACAGGCAGTTAACCCACTGTGCCCAGGCCGTCATTGAAAATAAGAATATGTTCTTAACTGACTTGCCTGGTTAAATAAAGGTAAAATACATTTAAATAGCCTTCTTATAGTGTTAAAATATTTATTAACTAAAGTCACTATTTATTTTTACTGCATTGTTGGTTAACGGCTTGTAAATAAGGATTTTACCGTAAGGTTGTATTCAGTGGATGTGACAAATAACACTTGATATTACCTGAGCTTACAAGGCACCTGACCAATTTGACAGACCCAACCCACTGGGCTAGAGTGCATGGAGATTAGGATATTTGCCCAGGTGAAGGAGTGCTCACAAATCAATCCATGATGACGAGCAACTTATGTTTCAACCTTGTCACACACCAATAAGTCATTTGGATAGGTTATTGCCTCTAAATTCAAGGAAAAACCTTGTCATTTTTGCAAAGTATTCCACATGAATCATGTTCTGGTCTCTAGACAATGGGTGAATGTTAACATCTGAGGATTTTGAAAGTTCATGCACAACAAATTGGGTTGTCAACAGACCTCACCTGTCAGCAATGTGTTCCAGTTTATTGAATAATGAAGGTATTGTTTCCAGAACTGACTACTGGTCCGTGTACAAGATGTTAAACACAGCTGTTTAAAGAAACAAACCTTTGGTAGCTATAAACAAAGTTTAGGGCGATTGGATACAGCTGGTTTCAAGCAAAGAGTGAGCCATAACGTTATAACCTTAACCATATAGCTTGCACAGTCCAAGAGGCAAACTTCAAACTGCACAGAGACCTGTCAACTAGCCAGATAGTAAGCAACTCAATTTAACCATTCCAGGGCAATAAACAACTGCATAAAAACTCACGTTTTGTGGCATTGATGAGATTCTTTCCATCCTTGTAGAGTTCCTTGATGAATCTGTTGGTTTTGTCCAACTCTGCCTCGTGTGACTTTATTTTCTCCCTGAAAACGGGGCTGTCCAGGTAGCATTCGCTGAACTCCAACGGGTGTAATCCCATGTCTTTAACGTTAGCTAGATGGCTAGGTCAGTTAGCTAGCATAAGAAGCTGTAAAACTGCTTTATAAAAATAAAAAACACGCGCTACCTAGTTAGCCACCAACAGCAAGTTGCTTGGGTGTCAAGCGGAAAGAAAGTATATTCAACCAACTAAAAATTTTTTTTAGGGTGAACTAGCTTCTGCTGTTGAAAAGGAGCATTGCATTCCTAATTTAGCAACTATTTTTGTTAGAGCGTGTTCAAGAGTAACAGCAAACCATTATTTAGGTCGGAAAAACTCATGTGTCTTGTATCAATCCAAGTTGTCGTCCAATATAGACATTCAATTGACAGTCGAAAGGAGAAACTCCTATTTGACAAGTAGGCGTTGAGCTCAAGCCCTCCTCCCCTGACGCGGGATAGGGCGTTTATCCAATTGGCTTCCACCCACCTTCTGATCAATTCATACATTTGCCAACCATGTAAAATATTTACATTTTCTACAAAATACTTACTTATAAAACATCTAGCCGGTGACCGTTTTATTATAATATTTCAGACGCTCTAATTTGATTTTCTTCACTCAGAACATCCACAACTTTACACAATGGAATCATGGAAGATATCTTTGTTCCTACCCGTACTTATTTACTCAGTGGACATGTTGCCGGAGTTCTTATTATACCTAAGACACTACAGTATAAAGATAGGCAGAAACTGCTACATCAATAGAAATCCCCGATCACGCTTTGTAGGCTAGGTAAACTCACGAGTAGAACGCGTCATTGGGTATAACGGTCGTTTCGCGCCAAACTGCGCATGTTCAGGCCGTCAGAGACTTCTTCGACATAAAGTCGTTTTTGACAAAAATGAAGACGTGTCAGTTTGTCACGTTCACGAGGTTAGAGTAAACATGCTCAACTACTTGAGACATTGTCTTCCATCTAGGTTGTACCTTTAGATTTCGAGAAGATTAACAGCTTAGGAATCATTTTTCACTTCTCTTATTGATTTCTCAAAACTCAAACCCCGGCCTGGTCTGTTGGTCTGCTTCGCAAAGCGTTCCCGGAAGTCTGGCGATGTTGCGTCTCTGGGTTTAGAAACTCTTATTATTCTTCACTGTCAGTGGTCTTCAGCTAACGGCGCTATCAGATGTTGCTAGCTCTACCTTTTATACTGTTAATGTCATCATCGTTTATAGCGTTACTATTGTATTTAAATGCATGATACATATATAGTAAGTTATCAACATCACTGAAAATTGAGTTTTACACAATCTTCTGGCTATAGTTAGCTAGTTAACATACGTAGCTAAGTTAGCGACTAGTTCTGAAAACAATACCCAGTAGTTAGCTAGTGATATTGCATGATGAACACAACACTGCTAGTTAGTTACACTCTTGTATCATTTGTTGTGGCATTTTGCACCGATAGTCTAGACTTGTATAATTATAACGTTTGCTAGCTCGTGTATTGTGGTTACAACCAAAATATCTGCTGCACACGGTACAACCACAGCAACACAACACCTATTGATAATGATATTGTAGCTAGTTATGTAGTTATCAAACTAAACTGCTCATCAGTGTGATGAATGTTGTGTGGCTATGCGTTTATGTTTCTGTGTGTTCCTAACATATGTGGTCTCCTAACTCCCTGTGTGATAGGAATGCCCAACACCAGCACCAGGCCTAAACGTGGCAGACGGAACCGTCGGGTGCCCAGGGAGGACCCTGCCAGGAATGAGCTGGTGTCCAGGTCACTGGAGAGTGCCCAGCAGTGTCTGTTCAACCAAGACTATGGGACTGCCTTTGTCCACTACCTTCTCGTCCTCAACCTGGCTCCTGTGTTGAAGGACTTTGCCAGTGTAGGTAGCAAAGGAAACCCTGTAGGCCAAGGCTCTCCAACCCTGTTCCTGGAGTGCTACCCTCCTGTAGGTTGTAACTAACCTGATTTAATTTATCAGTCGGCTAATTATTAGAATCAGGTGTGCTATATTAGGGATGGAGCGAAAACCAGGAACAGGGTTGTAGAGCCCTGCTGTCGGCTATACACCATTCAGCCTATCTGACAATTGACATTCCCTTTGAACTTTCAGATTTGTTTTTATTAGATTTGTATTTGTTTTCACATACAGCAGATAGGTGCAGTGAAATGTGTTATTTTACAGGTTCAGCCATAGTAGTATGGCACCCCTTTAGCAAATTAGGGTTAAGTGCCATGCTCAATGGCACATCAGATTTTCTAACCTTGTTGGTTCAAGTATTCAAACCAACGACTTCGGTTACTGGCCCAAAGCTCTAACCGCTAGGCTACCTTTCGTTTTGAAGTTGAGGTGTGTATTCTCTCTGCATGTTATAATATGAATGTTTACCACTGAAGGAAAAAGACAAGTGATGTCATTTGTAGATTAGTCCAATACATCACCAATAAACTATTTATTTTTGTGTGTCTTTTCAGGAGTCTTTTAGGTTCACTCTGTTCAAATGGGCAGATGAGCTCGACTCTCTGGGGCGCATCCAGGACCTGTTTGACTGCTATGAACAGGCTCTGGAGCTCTTCCCTACTGATGAGGTTATCATCAACAGCATGGGTGAACACCTGTTCAGGTAGCCCTCACTCAAGTCTGACTGTGTCTTGTCTGTAGGTTTGGGAACTGGGAAGACTTTACTCGTCAGGCTTACTCGGTTGACTTTACTAGTCAGAGTTATGGTGGGGTAATATTGTACCTCAGGTTGTGCTCAATACCGGATCAAGACTATAGTTATCTTTTCTGTCATGTCTTACCAATTAATTGTTTGTTTGCATGCAGTGGTGTAAAGTGATGGAACTAGCAAGACAGTGCTGTGTCCTAGTAAATGTGTCCCAGTATTCTTAGATTGCTCACAATTGTTCCATTCCAATCTTCAATGCACGCTCCAGAATGGGATTCCGGGATGAGGCCGCTGGTCATTTCCACAAGGCCCTGAAGCTGAAACCGGACTACCCTGAGGCCAAGGAGAATTTCTACCGCGTGGCCAACTGGCTGGTGGAGCGCTGGCACTTCCTGATGCTCAACGATCGCAGGAGGAACCACAAGTACCAGCAGGCCATCCAGAAGGCTGTTGAGGGAGGTTGCAACACTGTGTTAGATATAGGCACAGGGACCGGTATCCTCGGGTGAGATTTCTTTCTGCCTATTACAGTTAAAGGGATAGTTCATCCAAATTACAAAATGCATATTGCTTCCCTTAACCTGCAAGAGGTCTTTGGACATTTGTGCCAGCCACTGCTAGGAAAACTCAACCAAAGCATGGATTACTGTCATACCTTGTACATTCCTTACAGGGTAAGGAAACCAATGTCATTTTGTAATTTGGGTGAGCTATCCTTTTAAGTGCATCTTTTGTTTTATTACAGTGGCTACGCTGTATGAAGAGTTAGGTTAAGGTTAAAGTTGTACAATCTTAATGGTTAGTATCTATCCCAGAGAAATCTACACAGCTCTGGGATTAACCACGTTAAAAACACTTAACTATCATGGCTGTGGTCTGTCCATTTCTATTTGTTTGTTACTGCTTGTAATCCTTGTTCCTCTCCGGTCTCTCTATGGACAGAATGTGTGCTAAGAAGGCAGGGGCGGCTGAGGTGTATGCCTGTGAGCTGTCCAAGACCATGTACGAACTGGCCTGTGAGGTGGTCACCGCTAACGGAATGAACGGACTCATCAAGATCCTCCATATGAAGTCGCTGGAGATGGAAGTGCCTAAAGACATCCCTAAGAGGTGACCTTTCACCTTCCCTCTTACTCTGACATCTGTATGGGCCAGTTTCCTGGACATAGATTAAGCCTAGTCCTGGACTAAAAAGACATGGAGACTCCATTGAGCATCAGTCCAAGACTTAATTTAACCCCATACAATGTCAAGATGGCAGAGTCACTGCCCATCTTCTTTTTTTTTTCAAAAACGTCTGAAACCGTACCTCTTTAAAGAGCATCTTGAATAAATTCCATGTCCTCCCCCAAAATAAAATGCAAATAATTCACTTGTCTTTTACTACTAGAACGGACTATGCTGATAACTACTTTGTTGAGGGAAAATGTACTTGCTACGATTGTGATGTGTTGTCTGACCTAGCTTACTTTAAGATGAATGCACTAATGTAAGTCGCTCTGGATAAGAGCTTCCGCTAAATGACTCAAATGTAGTCTGTGGCCTGGAAACTGTCCCTATGCGTCCTCCTCTAATGTGTATGTACCGTTTGTGTGATGTGTTTTCTGTGGTAGGGTATCGCTGGTTGTCACCGAGACTGTGGATGCCGGCCTATTTGGTGAAGGTATTATAGAGAGCCTTATACACGCCTGGAATCATCTGCTTTTGCCTCCACAGGTAATTAACTAGCATAGGCAGCCATTTTGAGGATTCATGTTGTGTTCATACTGAGTTCCTACACTAGTGAATACAAGCCAGCCTTTAGTGCAAGTGTGAAAGAATTACCATGATTAGTAAGTAACATGACTTGGTTTTAGTATTGATTATTTATTTCCCAACACTTTCTCATAACATTTTCAGTTTCATTACAACCGTGGATTTAGATGCCAGTCATGTTCATGTTTTTCATTCATTTAACAGGATTGTCTGTCTCTCAATTCAACACAAGTGATCGCAAAGTAATCTTTAAAAGAGGCTTTAGCTATATTTTTGTGTCACAATCACGATTGTAAAACATGATTATGGAGCATCAATCCTCTCATATTAAATGTCCTTTATCCAGCCAAATCCTTTGTTTATTGGCAAAGAGATGAATCCAAAATCATTTACAGTAGGAGGCTACAGTACCAATCAACCACCTTCCTCAATATCATAATGCTGCAGCCAATATAAGTCAACAGTGCCATCTATGGTCTCAATGTGATACTACATTTGAGGTTAAAAAAAATAAATGATAGATGAAAATCCTTTACATAAAGATTCCCTACAGACAAGTGCATTTAGTAAACATATAATATAAATTGCAACAACAACCAAAATCCTATTATAGCAAAGTTAATGGCATGAGGCCTGATGTATGAAGACGTGAAGGCTCACTTTCTGCTCCTGCTACTGCAGAGCACCCAGGACCCATCCAGGCCTCCCTCCCAAGCAGGCCGGGTCATCCCTGCCGGAGCCACTGTGTTTGGGATGGCTGTCCAGTGCCTGGAGATCCGCCGTCATCACAGGTGACCTGTCCCTCTGTTGTTAATAAAGGCTAACTTAAGTCAGTCAGACAGTGTTCTTCAACGATGGCTTTAGTGGTATAATTTATTTAGCACGTTTCAATGCCTCAGCATTTAGAACAGTAGATCAAACATCAACAAGTTCAACATGTTGTTCACCTTTTTGTGTCCTTATCTGTTGGAATATTTCATTGTTGACGTGGAACAGCTGAAGGCCATATGTCCCTGGAGGGTGTGTGTGTGTGTGTGTGTGTGTGTGTGTGTGTGTGTGTGTGTGTGTGTGTGTGTGTGTGTGTGTGTGTGTGTGTGTAAACAGACACCGGTGTTAATGTTCATGTCATACCATCTATTTATAACCATGTGCCTGCAGGCTGTGTGTGTCTGAGATAGGAGGCCTGGCCACGGCTGCAGCCGGAGAGCTCCACAGCCCAGTAAGCTGCAGCTCAGAGGATGACTCCACAGAGCCCTACACCACAGAGAGACTGAGCAGACTGCCTGGAGGCTACACGCCCCTCACTGAACCCTTCAATGCCCTGGACATAGACTTCAACAACGTGCAGGTCAGCGGCAGTAGAGCGTTTTTATGTGTACATAGATTTACATCTCTATGGGGAATCTACTGAACTGTTAGTTATCATCAACAACTACGGCTTACAGCCTCAGTGGCATTGCTGTGTGTAGATTCTGTATATTGATAACAAAATAATATCTCGTATGTCAGAAGCCTCATACTCTCTCAAGCTTTTCAAAATCAAACAAGCTAGTTAGCGTGATATTTGGCTATAGGTTCCAAGAATACAAGAGCAGTGATTGTATTATGCTATGCTAACTGTACCCCAGGAGCTGGAGGGTCTGTGCTCCAGGGAGGTGAGCCGGGTGCGTCTACCTGTAACTGGGGAGGGTCTGCTGGATGCCCTGGCCGTGTGGTTCCAGCTCCACCTGGACCAGCAGAGTAGCCTGTCCACCGGCCCTAAGGAGGACACCTGCTGGGAGCAGGCCATCTACCCCGTTCAGACACCACACAGTAGGATCATTTATATAAGACATGTATGTACACTGAGTGTACAAAACATTAGGAACACCTTCCCTTTAGCCCTCAGGACAGCTTCAACTCTTTGGGGCGTGGACTCTGTAAGATGTCGAAAGTGTTCCACAGGGATGCTGGCCCTGGTTGACTCATGCTTCCCACAGTTGTCAAGTTGTCTGGATGTCCTTTGGGAGGTGGGTCATTCTTTATACACACGGGAAACTGTTGAGTGTGAAAAACCCAGCAGTTTGTGACACACTCAAACCGGTGTTCCTGGCACCTACTACCATACCCCATTGAAAGGAACTTAAATCCTTTGCCTTGCCATGTCTCGAGGCTTAAATATCCTCCACTTCATCTGTACTGATTGAAGTGGATTTAACATGTGACCTCAATAAGGGATCAAAGCTTTCACCTGGATTCACCTGGTCAGTCTGTGTCCCTCAAACTCAACTCTGGACCTTGAAGCCAGTTCCACTGCTGTTTAAAAAAATAATTGTTCTCCTCTAATCAGACTGATTTAGACCTGGGACACCAGGCGGGTGCAATGAATTATCAGGTAGGACAGAAAACCAGCGGGCTCCTGACCTCGTAGGGTAAGAGTTGGGTACCCCTGGTCTATTTCATGGAAAGAGCAGGTGTTCATAATGTTTTGTACACTCTGTGCCTATACACATGCAGTGAGGTAGTATATTTAGACAACTGCACCCTACTCTTCTGTAGGAGTATGTTGCAGTGCGTGGGGAGCAGTGCGTGGGGAGCAGTGCGTGGGGAGCAGTGCGTGGGGAGCAGTGCGTGGGGAGCAGTGCGTGGGGAGCAGTGCGTGGGCAGCAGTGTGCATAAACATCTCTACATAGAGCCCTTCTAATCATACAGTAGAGATGCACAGAATGCACTGTAGAGACTGGTCCAGTTCTACACAGATTCTCCTGACATCCACTCAGAACAACTATTCCAGTAATAAATGACACATATTACACACTACATAATATATACAAATGCTGTTCTTGCATATTCCGCTGTAATATTTGTCCCCTTCTGATGTTTGCAATGCAATTCCCCATTCTGTCAAACGGGGGCAGTAGGCCACATATAGAAGAAACCTATTCCATTGAAGACCGTAGGCAATGACTGAAGTCAACTTACACTGTAACCTCAAGGCTGTTATTGTTTTATTGCTGGATTTCACAACCGCGAACATCCTTTCTGTACTCCTTCATCCTGTCAGGCTATTGTGCTCCTTCCAGACGTAGAACAGCAAAGTGAAGTTGTACCGTGGTGTTGTCGTTGAGATGCACCATCATTCAGCTGCTGAGCTCAGTGTTTCTGTACAGCAGTGTTGCTAATTGACAGGGGCAGCGTCTAGGGACCCACCAGACACCATCCCTGCTATTTTTCCCGATGATCATCGACATCCGTTTCCCGGCTGCCGTGGCGAGACAGACAGGTGCACCGGGATCGCCTGTGACACTCTTTAGTGTTCATGAATCTCTTATAGGTTATACATATGTATTTTCCCCAAACGCCCCCTGACAACGACAAGCCACATGCTGACGCGATGACAGATATTCCTACAGGAATGTCTCTCTCTGTCTGTGTGCCTCCCTCCCTCCTGAAACTCATTCCCTCGCTCCCCTGCTCCTACCCCTCTCTTCCTCTCTTCCTCTTTGTTTTTGTGCAGTGGCAAAGCATCTTGTTCAATACCAGATCTGTGTTGCTGTTGTGGTTCATGAATAAACAGTCATGTGTGCAACAAGGCCTTATATAAAAAGAAAAATCAACTTGTTACTTATGATATGCCAAGAATTTGTACGTCATTTGCAATTTTATGTGCTTTATTTATTAGACTTAGAAAAGGGTCACACACTTCAAAACAAATGTATATACAGTGAGTGTATAAAACATTATGAACACCTGCTCTTTCCCTGACAGACTGACCAGGTGAATCCAGGTGAAAGCTATGATCCCTTATTGATGTCACTTGTTAAATCCACTTCAATCAGTGTAGATGAAGGGGAGGAGACATGTTAAAGAATTGAGACATGGATTGTGTATGTGTGCCATTCAGAGGGTGAATGGACAAAATATTTAAGTGATGGTGCAACGCATTGGATGGTTGTTTATTCAATGTCAATAGGTTTGTATCTGTCCTTATTCAAATGAGCCATAAAATGAAATGTCTCGTCAGATTTTCCCCTGAGGCCTGGTGACGAGCTCATCGTGGAGATCTCCTGCCGGGACGCCTACCTGAGACTCTGCAGTGTTGCCGTAGCGAGAGACGGACGAGAGTTCCGTCTAGACGACTGTCTGGATCCAGACAAACCTAGAAACAACCCAGGCCCGAGCAGAAATCCCAATCCAAGCCTTAACGCCGAGGCAGAACTGTGCAGCGCCCTAGCTTGCCTCGGGACAGAGCAGAGCAGTGGACCTCGAGACTACACCATGCTGGAGTGTGCTGAAATGGCCCTCCTCAACAACCAGCCCTACCACGATAGTTTCCGCAGGGCACTGGCTAAACTCATCACCAACCTGAAGGACGCTCGTTCGGTCCAGGGTCAAGGGTTAGAGGTCATGCCTCTCACTGACCCCCCCAGTGGCCCCATGGACCCTGGTCCCGACCCCTTCTATGTGCTGGACGTGTCCGAGGGCTTCTCTGTTCTCTCCCTCATGGCAGCCAGTCAGGGCCAGGTGAAGGCCTATAGTTCGGTAGAGAAGACCCAGCACCAGGCGGTGCTCAGGAGGCTGGCCAGGGCCAACGGTGTCCCAGAGGAGGCTCTCGAGTTCTGGCTGAACCAGGTGGAGGATGAGCAGGCGGTGCTCCAGAGACCCTCCAGGGAGAAGCTGTGGAGTGCCATTATATTAGACTGTGTGGAGACCTGTGGCTTAGTGAGGCAGAAGCTGATGGAGAAAGCCACACTAGCCAGGTAGGAAGATGGCGCAAGCACTGCTGAGAAAGGTAGTTTTGGGAGTAACCGGGAAGAATGTATGAAGTGCTGGTGGATTTTGATAGTGTTTTAAAAATGAGGTGGGATTGTGGATCACATTGCAGCATCTCAAATATTGATATTGAATCTACAGTGTTGTCACATTGGGAAAAATAGACTTTGGGTTCAGAAGAATCTGTCCCTTTTTTTTGTACAATAGTTTGATTGTTTTGGTGGGGTCCATCCATGGCAGGTGCCTGTTGGAGGACGGTGGTCAGATCTTCCCAGAGAGAATAGTGTTGTACGGGATGCTGGTGGAGTCTGACACCCTGCTGCTGGAGAGTGCTGTCCAGGGCCAGGAGCCGACACTGGGCTTCAACATCGCCCCGTTCATCAACCAGTTCACTGTGAGTTACTGACACACCTCCCCAGATCCACTGCATCTCCCCACCTGCCTTGCATATGTCGTCACTAGGGCCTGAGGTTTTAATGATCTTGTTAAGCAATAAGGCCAGAGGGGTTGTGGTATATGGCCACGGGCTGTTCTTATGCACGTTGCAACACAAAGTGCCTGGATACAGCCCTTAGCTGTGGTATGTTTGCCAGATACCACAAACCCCCGGGGAGCCTTATTGCAATTGTAAACTGGTTATTAGAGCAGTAAATATGAATGTTTTGTCATTCCTGTGGTATACAGTCTGATATACCACAGCTTTCAGTGAATCAGCATTCAGGCCTCAAACCACACCGTTTTTATATATAAATGAATATCTCTTTACACTGTGTACAAAATATCAACACCAGCTGAATCCAGTTGAAAGCTATGATCCGTTATTGATGTCACTTGTTAAATCCACTTCAATCAGTGTAGATGAAGGGGAGGAGTCAGGTTAAAGAAGGATTTTTAAGCCTTGAGACATGGATTGTGTATGTGTGCCATTCAGAGGGTGAATGGGCAAGACAAAATATTTAAGTGCCTTTAAACAGGGTATGGTAGTAGGTGCCAGGCGCACTGGTTTGAGTTTGTCAAGAACTGCAACGCTGCTGGGTTTTTCACGCTCAATTGTTTCCCATGTGTATCAAGAATGGTCCACCACCTTAAAAGACATCCAGCCAACTTGACACGACTGTGGGAAGCATTGGAGTCAACATGGCCCAGTCCATGCCCTGATGAATTGAGACTGTTCTGAGGGCAAGTGCCATACTCTACCAGCTGAGCTACAGAGGACCGAGTCCTGTCACATTGTCAGGAAAACCTCCTGGCTGTAGTCACACTCCCCAGCTCTAAATGTGAATGCACTATACTCTGATAACTAACAAAGTCATATAGTAAATTACTGCATGGTTAGGGGGAAAAGTATGGTCAACTCAGAAATTCATTCTACGTGACACAACTCCCAACCCTTTCTCGCTCAACATGGCTCCTCTCATATATGGTATTCCCTCTCATGTCAATGATGCAATAGTCCTACTATTGACAGCTGCCTCAATGCTCTTTGTACCTTGCATCATTCTTCTAATTCAAAGGACAGGCTCCTGAGACACACCAACATGTTGCCTGAGGGTTGTAACCTCTTCACTCAAGATGTCTGCTGATATATAATGCTGCCCCCCCCCCCCCCCCAATATTCTGGACGAAATCTAAACATTGTTTTCTTATAGTTTCTTTCGCAGTACTTGTTAGTGGTTCTTGGTCTGCCGTATTGCAGTTGAGCTCAAGTGAACCAATTTGAAAGGGCACAATACATTTAAACTAACCTTTTACTGTGCTTTTTTAAAGTCAAAATGGGTTTTAAAATCCCATTTTTCTTGCAATGCAACCTTCTATGTTGAGACTTATGTTTTCTTTTATCTGTCTTTCCGTCCGTGTTACGGGGAGCTGAGAAATCCTTTTAAGTTCTGTCTTTTCCGGTGTCATGTTGGCGCTTTTCGGCGTTGGCTCCCGCGGGACGGCAGTTTGTTTAAACAGATGTTGTCTCTGAAGAGCTCAGACAAGGGCACGACTGTCACTCTGGGGGAAAAGCATTCACACGGCTTCACGTAAGGACATCCCTACCTGGATCCATCAGGAAGCATTACATCAATGACATCCAACGGAGAGCGGCGGAGACACCGGGAGTTGTGACATGGAGGCGGCGGCATTCGTTTGTTCTCTGTGACAGTGACACTCCCGCTCTGTCGCTTGACGAGCACTCTCCTCCTGCTTTCTAGAGTGTAGTGGTGCGTTTGCAGCAGGTCACATGATGCACACGACTCTAAAGGAGTTCTAAGAGTTGGAGATTTTGTTAAAAACACCTGACGACGAGTGAAACTAGCTGGAGAGGTTTGGGAAATACTGAGCTAGACTACATGGACTGCCTTGTCATTCTGTTTTAAAGGGGTTGAATTAGTCTCAGATGTAGGGTTGTATAGATGTCTGCTGAATGGACATCTAATATGTAAAAATGATATCTCTCTCCTTCCTAGGTTCCAGTCCATGTGTTTCTGGACTTGTCCACTCTGCAGTGTAGACATCTCAGTGACTCTGTAGAACTCTTTATCCTGGACCTCATGAACACCAACGCCAACTATACCAACAGAGACGTCAAGGTAAAGACCCAACTCGACAGATTCTTTTACTTACAGATACATTATCAGATATTGTCTGAAACATTCATAAAAAAAAAAACCATGGTAAATGGCACCATTGTCTGCTTACACATTATACTGAGGATAACACTGAGTTGCCAGATCCCTTGGCCGTGTCAGTACTTCCACTGAGCTGTGGCCCTGACCATAGAAAGAAACTCAGCATAAAAAGAAACGTCCCTTTTTCAGGACCCTGTCTTTCAAAGATAATTTGTAAAAATCCAAATAACTTCACAGATCTTCATTGTAAAGGGTTTAAACACTGTTTCCCATGCTTGTTAAATGAACCATAAACAATTAATGAACATGCACCTGTGGAACGGTCATTAAGAGACTAACAGCTTACAGACGGTAGGCAATTAAGGTCACAGTTATGAAAACCTAGTAGAAAGGTCTCTTTCGTGTCCTGACTCTGAAAAACACCAAAAGAAAGATGCCCAGGGTCCCTCATCTGTGTGAACGTGCCTTAGGCATGCTGCAAGGAGGCATAAGGACTGCAGATGTGGCCAGGGCAATAAATTGCAATGTCTGTACTGTGAGACACCTAAGACAGCGCTACAGGGAGACAGGACGGACAGCTGATCGTCCTCACAATGGCAGACCACGTGTAACAACACCTGCACAGAATCGGTACATCTAAACATCACACCTGCGGGACAGGTACAGGATGGCAACAACTGCCTGAGTTACACCAGGAACGCACAATCCCTCCATCAGCCGCCCCCAGGTGGTGAGGGTAGGCAACAACATCTCCTCCCCGCTGATCCTCAACAAGGGTGCGTTCTGAGCCCTCTCCTGTACTCCCTGTTCACTCACGACTGCGTGGCCACGCACGCCTCCAACTCAATCATCAAGTTTGCGGACGACACAACAGTGGTAGGCTTGATTACCAACAACGACGAGACGGCCTACAGGGAGGAGGTGAGGGCCCTCGGAGTGTGGTGTCAGGAAAATAACCTCACACTCAACGTCAACAAAACTAAGGAGATGATTGTGGACTTCAGGAAACAGCAGAGGGAACACCTCTGATGGAACAGTAGTGGAGAGGGTAGCTAGTTTTAAGTTCCTCGGCATACACATCACAGACAAACTGAATTGGTCCACTCACACTGACAGCGTCGTGAAGAAGGCGCAGCAGCGCCTATTCAACCTCAGGAGGCTGAAGAAATTCGGCTTGTCACCAAAAGCACTCACAAACATCTACAGATGCACAATCGAGAGCATCCTGGCGGGCTGTATCACCGCCTGGTACGGCAACTGCTCCGCCCTCAACCGTAAGGCTCTCCAGAGGGTAGTGAGGACTGCACAACGCATCACCGGGGGCAAACTACCTGCCCTCCAGGACACCTACACCACCCGTTGTTACAGGAAGGCCATAAAGATCATCAAGGACATCAACCACCCGATCCACTGCCTGTTCACCCCGCTATCATCCAGAAGGCGAGGTCAGTACAGGTGCATCAAAGCTGGGACCGAGAGACTGAAAAACAGCTTCTATCTCAAGGCCATCAGACTGTTAAACAGCCACCACTAACATTGAGTGGCTGCTGCCAACACACTGTCATTGACACTGACCCAACTCCAGCCATTTTAATAATGGGAATTGATGGGAAATTATGTAAATATATCACTAGCCACTTTAAACAATGCTACCTTATATAATGTTACTTACCCTACATTATTAATCTCATATGCATATGTATATACTGTACTCTACATCATCGACTGCATCCTTATGTAACACATGTATCACTAGCCACTTTATAGCCACTTTATAACTATGCCACTTTGTTTACTTTGTCTACACACTCATCTCATATGTATATACTGTACTCGATACCATCTACTGTATGCTGCTCTGTACCATCACTCATTCATATATCCTTATGTACATGTTCCTTATCCCCTTACACTGTGTATAAGACAGTAGTTTTGGAATTGTTAGTTAGATTACTTGTTGGTTATCACTGCATTGTCGGAACTAGAAGCACAAGCATTTCGCTACACTCGCATTTAACATCTGCTAACCATGTGTATGTGACAAATAAAATTAGATTTGATTTCAGTGCTCAGACTGTCCGCAATAGGCTGAGAGAGGCTAGACTGAGGGCTTGTAGGTCTGTTGTAAGGCAGGTCCTCACCAGACATCACCAGCAACAACGTCACCTATGGGCACAAACCCACCGTCGCTGGACCAGACAGGATTGGCAAAAAGTGCTCTTCACTGACAAGTCGTGGTTTGTCTCACCAGGGGTGATGGTCGGATTCGCATTTATTGTCAAAGGAATGAGTGTTACACCGAGGCCTGTACTCTGGCGCGGGATCGATTTGGAGGTGGAGGGTCCGTCATGGTCTGGGGCGGTGTGTCACAGCATCATCGGACTGAGCTTGTTGTCATTGCAGGCAATCTCAACGCTGTGCGTTACAGGAAAGACATCCTCCTTCCTCATGTGGTACCCTTCCTGCAGGCTCATCCTGACATGACCCTCCAGCATGACAATGCCACTAGCCATACTGATCGTTCTGTGCTTGATTTCCTGCAAGACAGGAATGTCAGTGTTCTGCCATAGCCAGCGAAGAGCCCAGATCTCAATCCCATTGAGCATGTCTGGGACCTGTTGGATTGGAGGGTGAGGGATAGGGCCATTCCCCCCAGAAATGTCTGGGAACTTGCAGATGTCTTGGTGGAAGAGTGGGGTAACATCTCTCAGCAAGAACTGGCTAATCTGGTGCAGTCCATGGGGAGGAGATGCACTACAGTACTTCATGCAGCTGGTGGCCACACCAGATATATAACTTCTGATCTTGACCCCCGCTTTGTTCAGGGACACATTTCCATTTATGTTAGTCACATGTCTGTGGAGCTTGTTCAGTTGGTCTGTTATTATGTTCATACAAATATTTCCGTTAAGTTTTGCTGAAACTAAACGCAGTTGAGGATGTTTCTTTTTTTGCTGAGTTTACCATTACTATTTTATTGATTACAATAGTCTATTTCTATGGCCCTGACTCTGTGTGTTTCTCCCAGGTCCAGGCTAGTGCCTCAGGCAGGGTGACTGCTGTGCCCTTCTGGTACCAGATCCACCTGAACGAGGAGATCAGCTTGAGCACCTTCAACCAGGACTCCCATTGGAAGCAGGCTGCTGTGGTGCTGCACCAGCCCCTGGCAGTGAGGGAGGGAGACTGGGTACGACTGGCCGTCACCCTGCAGAAGAGCTCCATCTCCATATCAGCCAGTATAGAGGAAGAAGCTGGGGAGACCGGGACTGTGGATTCTGTTAGAGTCCGATAAGTAGATGTCTGGTGATATGAACAGTACAAGAGTCATCTTCATACGTGTTTTTAAAGGAGGGAGTTGCAGTGCTTTTGATTCTACAAGAGCATCAAGTCCACTCCACTACTGGGAGAGAGGTCAAGGTATCACTCTGGGTTCTATATTATGAGTGAACTGCATATGTCATGGAGGGGAAGGGATTGGACTATGGATTCTCCGGACGCGCCAGCTCTAAAATGACCCCACAATGGCTACCATCTCAATATGCCTTCTCTCAGGACTTTCACATGTTTTATGATGTGCTCATCTTGAGACGTTTTGGTCTTCAGCGTGTTCATAATCTTGTTTTGGAATGACGTCTCTTGATTATGGTTGCAGTCTTCATTAAAATGTTTTGCATCAGCACTTGCATTATCTCAAAGAATCATAATGATCAAAAACATTGTCTTGACACTAGCAAAAACTGACAGCCACATTTAATTTCATTTATTGGAGGGTGAATGTTTGGAACCTTGAGTTGAACTCTCAAAGACAAAGGTGCTGATACGTTTGTAGTACTTTCCTCTGAAGGTTAATGCTATGTGACAAACATTAGGTAAGGCAATAGCTGCACACACTTGACACATTCCACTAATGGATGACAATGAATCTAGTAAAAGACATCAATCCCTTTCAGTACGGTAAATCACAACTAATATCCCTGAAAAGCTTAACAGAAATTAAAATGGTAGGAAATCTATAACCATGTAACATCAGTTTATTTACAAATGAGGTAGACGTGAAATGTGAATTACTTGATAGTGGATATAGTGTGGATACATAGAACAAGGCATCTGACAAGACGATCGAGGCTGTTAGCGTTAATGCCAAAGTGAGACACAGCTTCATGCTTCAGAATCTGTACAATAGGTTCGAAGACCATATTCAAGCATGCACAACCCAATGATGTTCAGTACCAGTCAAAACTATGGACACCTACTCTTTCAAGGGTTTTTCTTTATGCCAAAAATGTGCAAGGCTATCAAGGCAAAGGGTGGCTACTTTGAGGTTACTACATGTCTTCACTATTAATCTACAATGTAGAAAATAGTAAAAAAATAAAGAAAAACCCTAGAATGAGTGGTACTGTCTATAAACCAATCATTGGTGCAAACCAGTATTTTGTATAGGTTTCAGTTTAAAAGCTACATATATACTTTGAACGTTTTCGTAACAACTAAAACCCTTGGTAAATGATTAACGAGTTTGTAGTGATATCACCCAGGCGCTATTATAGAACAAGTATACTGGTCAAATCTCTCACCGGCTTTTGAACTTGAAGTCCAGACCCATTACAATGAAGAGGGGTCATACTAAAATAAGGTATTGAGGTACCGTACTTTACCATTATGACTCAGTAGTACAATACAGATACAAGAAAAAATATCTTAAGTGTCATGAGACCCTTACGAAAGCTTAAGAACATTCTTTGAGCTGTCATTGACAGAGGTCCATCTGCATCTGCCGTGGTGGACGAATGACTCGCTACAATATTGCTTAATTAACACGTGCTTTTTCCATCACTTGTGTGCGGGTTAGCCAAATATCGTCTGTAGGGGAAACGTAGCCGAGGCCATACTTGGTTCCTGCCCAACTGTTTGGTATAACGTACATTCAGAGTTCCCATTGGAGGATTTTAGCGATGACGCTAAGCTAGGTGATAACGACAAGGTCGTCTGTAACCGAGCCTGTTGGCTCGTTGGTGGTGTTTCTGGGCTCTGGAGCTTGTATACCATTGTCTTCCCTCTCCTCTCCATCCCACTGAGCATTGCTGAGCCCGGCGGGGGCTGACAGGGAGTGGGGCGTTTGGGTTTTGCCCAGGCCTTGGTACCGACCCTTGGGGGACACCGGGTTGGACAAGGCCTCCGTGGGACCGATGGCGTCCATGGAGCCTGGGGAAAGCAAGCCTGAGCGCTCGCTGTCGTCCTCCGCCTCACCGAAGTAGGTCTTCCTAGGTCGGCCCAAAACGGTTCTCCCTGTATCAGGAAAGAAAGAATGTGTTTGAAGATATGAGAATGGCAATATACTCCCATAATAAGGATATCTATCAAAGTCTTGAAGATTGAGGGTAGCCATTTTCTATTCTCTCATGACATTCTATGAACATAAATGGAGTAGCTAGCCGTTGCGCTTGGTTCTGAGAGGAAACCTTGTCAAACAAAGTTCTTAACAGCGGCTCCTTTGATTCCATCCATGCAGGACCGCTATTGAGTCAAGACAAATGGGATGAGAACTAACCCACGTTGCGGACTTGCTCAGAGATGTCAGCCCTGACGTCAGAGATGTCCCACATGGCCAGGAAGGAGTCGAAGCAGGATCCCTCCTCAGCCTCCTGGATGTAGGGCTTATAGGTGAAGCTGAAGTGGTGGGCGATGGCCGCCAGGAACATCTCCACACAGATGATGAAGTCCTGGATGAAGTATGGATGAAAGCTTGACTGTATAGCAAAGCAAGTCTATTCTCATATCTAGTCAAGTTATTTAGAAGTCTTGCACAGGATAGAAGTCCTTGAGATGAATCATCTCGTTTTCTAGGGGCTTGAGACCACAAGCCTCAACAGATATTACCTTATACCAAACAAGTCATTATGTAGCATTGTAGTAAACGTGTTACTATGGCGTTATACAGTGTTGGTATTGTCTTGCATTACCTGTAGGCCTGTAGCTACAGCCTCCACACTGTCCCAGTCCCACGTGTGTCTCTCTGAGATCACTCCAACCTTGACCAGGAGAGCAATGAAAGCAGCTTGCCTAAGATAGATTCCAGACATAAGGAGTGGAAATAATCAATCCTCTACACTGCAGCCAACACAGAGAACGCATGAACCCAAATACTGGCTATAATCCACACAGCTTTAAAACATGTTTTATTTAACCAGGAAGGGCTCATTGAGCGTCCTGGCCAAGATAGGCAGCACCAAGTCATTACAAAAATGACAGACAAACATAAACTTCAAGTAATCTAGTAAAAACCATAGAATTCACAAGAGTATAACAAAATCAAACACAGCACATTAAAAACATTGACAGGTCAGGGAATCAGTCTCAAGATCATTCATCAGTGATTTAAAAACACCAATCGGGACAAGTTCTTCCAGTTTAAAAGTATTTTGTAAGGCGTTCCAAGACGATGGCGCAGAGTACATAAAATAATAATAAAACATACTTTGTTAACAAGTCCTACACATGCAATTCTGAAAAAAAGTTGTATAAGAAATACAAATGGGCAGCCAAAACTATGTTACTTTAATGGGTAACAATGCTAGAGCCATGAATGGCAGACACATTGACTGGTATACAAAGATGTTATTAACCATGGAGGTTGATAACCTGGTCCCAGATCTGTTTGTGCTATGTCAATGGCTTGGAAAGACAGCACAAACAGATCTGGAACCAGGCTAAGAGGTAGATGCAGCTGATCCAAAATGGCAGCCCCCCAAAAAAGCACTCACCAGAAGGAGACAAACACCACCATTTTGACACACAGGAACTTCCCCACTGGTCTGATGGGGGCCAGTTCCTCTCTTAGGGCCTTGTAGAACAGGACCAAACAGTACATGGCAAACTGGGAGAGAGAAGAGAGAGAATAATAGAGAAAGAGATCACTTACTGAATGCTAAATATTTAATGTTATCTTTGTGGTGGTGGTGGTATGGTGACAGGAAGTTTACAGCAATGTGGAGACAAGTGTGAAAAATACAGAACCTACCAGCTGCGACATATTGTTGAATATCACCAGGTACGTCCATGCATTGGTTGAGCTGAAGTTACCTTCATCATACACACCGCAGAGCTGACATATCCTACAGGATAGTGAATGGAGACATGTGATATGACTTGATACAAAAAGTACATTTATATGTGGTGAGTGTTTGGGAATAGGTTAGGTAGTTTAGACCACACACTACAAACAAACCACTTCCAGTCCCCCAAGAGGTGGCAGCTTGGAGAGCCGTAAGGCTGCTGGTTGGTTTGGTGGCCATGATACTTTTTTCTTTTAAAATCTTTAGGTTTGGGCATGCCTTTGATATTTTTCCTTTTTGTACATATTTATGTTTCGTCACCATCTGAACAAATGATCATCTGCTTGGACTGGCCGACCCAGAAGTCAAGAGAGACAGAGCTGGCCCTGGACCAAGGTAAGGTTGCTGTCTCTCTGGGCACATGTACATTCAACACTTAGGCATATAACATAAGTCCATCCTGAATGGAAAACAGATCCTGTGCAAAACACTTACAAGGCAATAACTGTTGTGACTGGTCTGACAACCGTGTACTGCAACACTCCCAGCTTGCATCTCAATAGCAATACCCTGCAATAGGAAACCACGGTACACATTAAGGAAAGACATTCACACAAAATGTTAGCTTTTTCCAACTATAAAATAGCACTAACATCTTACTAATCACCAGCTTTGTTTTTCATGAATTTCTTAAAATCAATAACATCCTATGAAGAAAGATGTTGCAATACCTGTGGCTAAAATTGCAGATGCACAGCATTAGTTAAAACGCAGAGTAAACAAAACAGATGAGCCCAGATGAACACGTTGTTCCACTTGCAAACACTTCTGGTTCTGTTCTTAAATCAACTACAGGCAGACATGCTACATATTCCTGTTGTTGCCTGACTGGGGCTCGTTTGAAGCTGGCGAGTAGCAATGGAGACCTGGAGAGACTTCAAGCAGCCAAACAAACACCTTGAAGGTGAACCTTCTAAAAAGAGACTCAAAATGGAGGCCACACAGACTGGAGACACTAACACCCAACTTCCTGTTTTGATTATGAGCCTGAAATATAAAATGTATACTTAAAACACATCAATGTGGTATAAAAACATGTTATTAATCCTAAAATATCCATTCACAACACATAAAACAAAGAAGTTGTAGTTTATTGCTGCACAAAAACATAAACCTTCATCTTAAAATGTGAACTTATAACACATGGTATAGATAATATTATAGCTCCTTATTAGCCTGGCTGATTCCGCAGTAATGCCATATATATTGATAGAGGACTCTAATGGCCAAAAGCCAGTTTTAGCATGGACAGCGCCATTAAGGACTTTGACCATTTTGAAATAGTCAATTGGGTGGGACTACCTATGGTTTAAGGAAGGATCACATAAATCCATCCAGGTCATAAGGAGGCATCAGCCAATGAATTATAAATGAACGTTCCAGGATAATGGAAATTGTATGATAGGGGGGAATGCTGAGCATAGCAGATGCTAATTAGCATAACAAAACGAATTGAAGTGCCACGCTCATGTCAAGCGCTTTCAGTTTTACTACTGTCAATGCTACAGTGACTTCTGTTAACTTATTGTGTCAAATATTTGTAACTTAACAATAAACCAATGTTGACTTTTAAGAACATCTAGCTACATGATCAAGACTTGAAGGCATTACTTACACTGTTCCAAACTGTAAATGGGGACCATCCATAACATCAGGTGGCAGTAAGTTTGCCAACCTTGGCTTTATATCTGTTCAAACAACACATTCTAGGTGGCAGTATGACCATTTCATTTTGTATACCAACAGATAAAAGCAGTAGAAGAAAATTCACTACTTCAAAATGGAGATAGCATCAATGCCCTGCCCATGCTCCCAGACACCCTAATGGGACAGATACAATGTTGCGTCCTCTATCTCTACGAGTAAAGCCAACCCCTATTTGTGCTCATGCCAAATGCACAGCACTAACAGATCTGGTACAGGGGCCTGTTCATTATAGCACACATACACTTAAAGAACTACATAAACTATAAAAGCAACAAACTCACTCTCCCATGGGCCATGCCGGGCAGCAGCAGAGGGGAGGAAGGTGTTTCTGCTGCTCCTGCACCTCCAGCATCAGTACCAGGCTGGGATACTGGTTACCCATGGTTGAGAGAGTGAAAGAAAAATAAAGAGAAGAATTACAGTGTGAGGATATTGAAATAAATGTAGGCTACTCAGTCTAGCCTGGGATCCAGATGTGTTTGTGCTAGACTTATGTTTGGCATAGGACAAAGAGTGGCCATGATTGGAATGTTAGAACAAACAGGTCTGGGATCATTCTCAGTCAGGTCATGACAAGAATGTGTACCTGGTTTCCCAGGTAGTTGAGCAAGAAGATCATGAAGTTGTAGATGACGTATGCCTCGTAGCACTCCCTGCATGTGTCCACGTAGATGGCAATGCTGGGGTACTTCAACGCAATCCACTGTGTGAGAGAGAAAGGGAGAGGGTGGGAGAGGAAGACAAGGAGAGGAATGGGATCATAGATGGGCCATTACATTATCTCAATGATATGTTGCATGATAATAGTGAACACTTGAAACTATTGAAAACATTTACTCTGAAAAGTCAGTTTACAGCAATTTTTTGTTTCTCTTGCTTTGTTTTTCTAAAGGAGCTCTGTTCTCATTCTTTGGGAAGTAGGATAATGGACATTGTATGATAGGGGGGAATGCTGAGCATAGCAGATGCTAATTAGCATAACAAAACGAATTGAAGTGCCATGCTCATGTCAAGCGCTTTCAGTTTTACTACTGTCAATGCTACAGTGACTTCTGTTAACTTATTGTGTCAAATATTTGTAACTTAACAATAAACCAATGTTGACTTAAGAACATCTAGCTACATGATCAAGACTTAAAGGCATTACTTACACTGTCCAAACTGTAAATGGGGACCATCCATAATATTCTGTAAAAAAAATATAAAAAATAAATAAAAAGGAGACGAGATCATTCACAATCAGTTAGGTTATATTGTACATCATTCAAGATAAAGACAAAAACCCATGACGGTAATGAAGTAATACTATCCTACAGCCGTGACAGAGTAGTCTTTCACTTACCTGATAATTGGCTTCTGTAGCTCTGGTTGAGTATAGTTTACAAGATGCTGCAGGATCCCCCATAGTGATATGGGTATGGTCATGAACACGAATATCCCAGCTATGAACCATGCTTTGTTATGGGTACCAACCTAAAAGGTATAAATTACGTATATAATCAACATCCAAACAACAAAGCACGGACTAGGCTTTTCAGTGTCAAGTAACGATATGATTGGGCTGCAATGATACCAACTGACCTCTGATTTCTGTAGTTCCCAGATGCACAGGGGTAGTAAAACGACAAGCACAACCAGAAAGTATAGAAGAACGACCAGAGGCCGAATCCATCTCCTCCAGTTGCCACAAGTACAAGGCATATTTGTAATGGTAAGCTAGTTAGCCACAGCAACTTGTCCAGTGTCCTACACTCACTGGGTCAATAGGTGAGATTGCAGAAAACAAAGCTAATGCTAACTAGCAAGTTAGCTAGCTAACAACTAGCTATTACCGCTGCCAGCTATAGCTTGGAATAAGAGTTCGTTTCAAATGTCATTTGGGAAGCATGAATACTGGACGACAATTTCCAAACACATTGTAACGTTGGATGCTTTGCTAAACCAGAAATTGGTAGCTAGCTAGCTAACGTTAGTCAGCTGATCTCATGATTCACTATAAACAAACAATGAATCCACGCTGCATCCATTCCAAACGAAAGCTCTTGATAAAATTAAAAACAAAGAAATGATCTAATTAAACCCAACTGGTCAAAAACAACGCAGTTATTGTATTAATAACGATATATTCATTTCTAAAACTTCCTAAACATCAAAAATAAGTTTTACAACGTAACTGATGGTTACTTCTTGTTGACGTTCTTGACAAATGCCGCCCATGCTTCAATCTGATTGGATATGGAAAAGGTCTATATACTTTCCATTGCTCACCTTTCTAATCCATCACAATGGATGACTTGGGCACAGGTATAGTTCGGTTGATCTGCAATCTGAGTACTCATGTATGCTCCACTAGATGGCAATGCAAATCAGTCATTCTCAGTATTTCAGAGTGGAAAAGGATGGTTCATTTAAATGACCAAAAGTTGTTAAGAATAACTCAACAGTGTAAAATAACGACAAAGTATAAATGTGATGTCCGCTGTGGAAACTAATTTTCTTCATCATGCTCCACATTGAGCTAGCTTAACTTCTCTCATTTTTTCATACTGGAGTTGGCTCCTCTCTCTATCTCTTATTTATATATATTTATTTCTCTCTTTCCTTGCTGTAAAACATGTGGCCTGTGAATAAATGGTTCTAATTAAGATTCTTAAGAAGTGAGAAATGGTGTGAGAGGATTAAGTCCAAAAGCTCCACTAATTCCTACAAAAGCTTTCAGAAAGGTGCAAGTCAGCACTAAATATTTAGTCAGGTGAAACCATTTGTCCAAAGAAAGATAACACAATGAAGATGAATGACAACAGGAATGTATTTGGCTGAAGTTTCTTTAAAAAAAAAATCTCTACGACAAGTTATCACAAGGCCATCATTTGAAAAACACAACGACCATCTGTGTATAGTCCTAGGATAACTATTTCAATACAGATCTGTTATCTGAGTAAATAAGTAAATAGTCAATTAGGCTCTCTTTTCTTTGTCCAATTGAAGGTTTTCAATTGATTTATTCCAGTTGAAACTTGTTTAGTTGAACATTAGGCTCCGCATTGAATAGATTGAACCACAACAGAGAATGTGATCTGGGTCTAGCTCGGTGCAGGGAAGCAGAGAATGTCAAGGATGTGGGATTTCAGCTTATGTTTATTAGAGATACTTGTTAACAAATTGTTTAAGGAATGTGCTTGTTTTTTTTTTAACGAATGTATGTGCATTTACAGCAGTGAAGACAAGGACTGCATTTCTTACCACAGAGTGCAGATATCAGGGAAACTTCTCAATTTACATATATTTATTGGAGTGACAATCTTCTTATACCTCAAAATGCAGTGGGGTTGAAGTGAAGGTCACTATGCTTATTTCATTACTTGAAGCCAGTGCCCGTGAACTAGGAACTGTTTTAATGTGTTGGCCTGATCTGCCATGTATCATTGGAGACCTGCTCTTTTAACAAACAACCTCTCTCAGTCACGAAACCAAGAATCCTGGAGAATGTGAAACAGACTAGTTTTATAACCCCTCTGCGGTCTGCTTCAATTACTCTCGCAACGGTGACGAGGAGTGAAATAATGTTTTACGCAGAGAAGGTTGTCGGCACAAACGTTTCCATGATGAGGGCAGATGGTGGGTTGAATTGACTAGGCTTGTAAAACAAAATAGTAATCATTCTCCCTCATTGTTCACTCATTGTTTGTTTAGTTCTGGGAATGAATTACAAGATTTCAAGGAGTTTTAGGCCTCTTGTTGCCAACAATTTGTTTCACCATAGCTGTTCTGACATTTTTCTAAAGGATTTTATACTCAAACAGCATTGAGTATGAAGAAAGTTATAAAAAGAGCCTAGGGAGAAGTCTGACAATGAATCTCTCTCTCCTCTCTTTCATTCAGAGTGTGTTTCCCTGTTTAATGAGTGGAGGCAGAACTTTCCTTTGTGTTGCACCATCCGTCCCCATCGTTTCACTAGCTACTTACTGCCCCACAGTCACAGAAATCACTGGTTGTTACCAGACAGATTGTTCATGAATTTTGAATATATCCTTTTGGCTTTTATAAATTAGAAATGGTCTTTGCCACCACAGTCATGCGAGCGAGCTGGCGCCTTGGTGGGTTATAGCTTGGAGGGATTGCTATGCAAAATGCCATTAGGAACACAGCCATGTTAGGGCCGGGTAGGATAAACATGTGCTGTGTTTGATCAAACTGAAAACATATTTGAGCATAGACAATGTGACGTCGATAAGATCCCACTGAAGCATCATTTTACAGTGCACAATAAGGTTATTTGGATGGCACATAGGACTGTAGGAGGATTTGTTAAGAAATGTGAATGATCGGGGACAGTGGCACATTGGAAAATGTGTCTGACGACAGATTATAAGATTCTAGGTTCGACCCCTGGCTGTCTCGGCACTGTATTTAAGGGCCTCCCGAGTGGCTCAGGGGTTTAATGCACTGCATCGCAGTGCTAGAGTCATCACTACAGATGCTGGTTCGATCTCAGGCTGAATCACAACCGGCCGTGATCGGGAGTCCCATAGGGTGATGCACAATTGACCCAGCGTCATCTGGGTTAGGGGATAGTTTGGCCAGGGGGGCTTTAGTTGGCTCATCGCGCTCTAGCGACTCCTTGTGGCGGGCTGGGTGCTTGCAGGCTGACCTCGGTTGTCAGTTGAACAGTGTTTCCTCTGACACATTGGTGCGGCTGGCTTCCAGGTTAAGTGTTAATAAGAGAGGTTCGGTGGGTCATGTTTCAGGGGATGCATGACTTGACCTTCACTTCTCGAGCCCATTGGGGACAAGATTGCAAAGGGGGTACAAAATATATACAGTGGCATGAAAAAGTATGTGAACCCTTTGGGATTACCTGGATTTCTGCATAAATTTGATCTGATCTTCATCTAAGTCACAACAATAGACAATCACAGTCTGCTTAAATTAATAACACACAAACAATTATACGTTTTCATGTCTTTATTGAACACACCGTATAAACATTCACAGTGCAGGGCGGGAAAAGTATGTGAACCCTTAGATTTAATAACCTCGTTTGGCAGTAATAACCTCAACCAAAGTTTTCTGTAGTTGAGGATCAGATCTGCACAATGGTCAGGAGGAATTTTGGACCATTCCTCTTTACAAAGCTGTTTCAGATCAGAAATATTCTTGGGATGTCTGGTGTGAACCGCTCTTTTGAGGTCATGCCACAGTATATCAATCGGGTTGAGGTCAGGACTCTGACTGAGCCACTCCAGAAGGCATATTTTCTTCTGTTGAAGCCATTCTGTTGTTGATTTACTTCTGAGTTTTGGGTCGTTGTCCTGTTGCATCGCCCAACTTTTGTTGAGGTACAATTGGTGGACAGATAGCCTTACATTCTCCTGCAAAATGTCTTGATAAACTTGGGAATTCATTTTTCTGTTGATGATAGCAACCTGTCCAGGCACTGAGGCAGCAAAGCAGTCCCAAACCATGACTCTCCCTACACCTTACTTTACAGTTGGGGAGAAGGTTTTGATGTTGTTGTGCTGTGACGTTTTTTCTCCACACATAGTGTTTTGTGTTCCTTCCAAACAACTCAACTGTAGTTTCATCTGTTCACAGAATATTTTGCCAGTAGCGCTGTGGAACATCCAGATGCTCTTTTGCTAACTTCAGACGTTCAGCAAAGTGTTTTTTGGGACAGCATTGGCTTTTTCCTGGTGTCTTCCAATGAACACCATTCTTGTTTAGTGTTTTACGTATCGTAGACTTGTCAACAGAGATGTTAGCATGTTCCAGAGATTTCTTTAAGTCTTTAGCTGACACTCTAAGATGATTTTTAACCTCATTGAGCATTCTGCGCTGCCATCTTTGCAGCAGTCAGTCATCTTTGCAGGATGACAACTCCTAGGGAGAGTAGCAACAGTGCTGAACTTTCCCCATTTATAGACAATTTGTCTTACTGTGGACTGATGAACATCAAGACTTTTAGAGATACTTTTGTAACCCTTTCCGGTTTATGCAAGTCAACAAGTCTTAATCTTGGGTCTTCTGAGATCTCTTTTGTTTGAGGCATGGTTCACATCAGGCAATGCTTCTTGTGAATAGCAAACTCAAATTCTGTGAGTGTTTTTATAGGGCAGGGCAGCTCTAACCAATATCTCCTATCTCGTCTCAATGATTGTACTCCAGGTTAGCTGACTCCTGACTCCAATTGCCTTTTGGAAAAGTCATTAGCCTAGAGGTTCACACACGTTTTCCAACCTACACTGTGAATGTGTAAATGATGCATTCAATATAGACAACACAGAAATTATTGTATTTTTCTTATTAGTTTAAGCAGACAGTGTTTGTCTGTTGTTGTGAATTAGATGAAGATCAGATTTTTAAAAAATGACCAATTTATGCAGAAATCCAGATCATTCAAAAGGGTTCACATACTTTATCTTGCCACTGTATATTTTGGAATGAATTGAACAGGTCTTGTTACTTAGTTACAAAACATCTGAGTAGGAGAGCTGATCTAGGACCAGGTCTCCTTTGTCCATCTAATCCTATTCATTATTATCTGAAAATGAACACTGATACTAGATCAGCAGTCTTACTCCGAGATGCTTTATGAATATGGGCCCTGCGAAGTTAATGTATGAAAATCAATGTATGCAGAGGTGGAGCCATACTGTCTGATTGTTGACTGGCACCAAGTGATACAGTATCAGCCAAAGTGCACTGCACTCATCAGGGGAATACACAAGTCTACAATTATTCAGAGATTATTTATTTATCTTAATACATCTGCCTACGGTCTGTGTGTTAGGAAGTGTTCAAATTCATCCAGGGAACTTACTTCAGCTGTGCTGTTTCTTCTCCTGAACAATAACTAACAGATTGGAATAGAATAGATTTTCAGCCTGACCTACAAAGTGTTCCAGATTAGAATGATATGCATTCAGAACATTTTATACATACAGTATGTATTGGCCTATATGAAACCAAAGCAAAGTTATATCATTATAAGAAACAGACATTCATATTTCTAATCACGAAAATGCGTCATCATTCATCCTGTTTTCTGTCAATTGTCTGGATCCGGTAACTGTAGACTGATATTTCTGGATGCTGTGTGTTTCTGAGATTACTTGCATGAAAGTGTTATGCAGGTGAATGAGGACCCAAAAGCGACTTGGCGAAAACAGAGTTTTTAATCCAGTAAAGTTACTTTACAAAACAAAAGGCATAATACTACTCGTAATGACGAGAACAGACTGGAGACTTGATCAAGAACTGCAGGTTGCCTCGGGAAGGCACTTGAACGTAGCAGACTCAGACACCTGCTCACCACGCAGCATCTGAGGGAAACACGACACGACAGGGCAATACATAGACACAGCACGGTGAATTATAGACAAGGATCCGACAGGGCAGGAACGGAAAACAAGGAGAGAAATAGGGACTCTAATCAGGGAAAAGGATCGGGAACAGGTGTGGGAAGACTAAATGATTGATTAGGGGAATAGGAACAGCTGGGAGCAGGAACGGAACGATAGAGAGAAGAGAGAGCGAGAGAGTGAGAGAGGGAGGGGGAGAGAGAGGGATAGAAAGAGGGAAAGAACCTAATAAGACCAGCAGAGGGAAACGAATAGAAGGGGAAGCACAGGGACAAGACATGATAATCAATGACAAAACATGACAGAAAGATGAGGTCACCCATACACCTCCTGAGATAGAGGAGGAGAGAGTAGTAATAGCCTTACAATATAGCCTTGCAATCTGATTGGCTGAAAGAGTATACCTATGCGTGACAATCTGATTGGCTGGAAGAGTAGGCCTCTAACATGATGAACCAATAATATCTCCCAGACCATATCATTATCCAATCATCAATCCAGTTTGATACAGTTTCTACTGGTTCCAGGTTACTCTGCATGGCAGAACTCCACGGGGTATTAGAAATGTGTTATTGGTATTATTCTGTGATTGAGGTGGGCTTCTTGAGAGGAAATGCAGAGCTAAGTCGATGTCTGATCTAACTCTTATGGCATGAGGTAGGGTTGACCCTGAAGTGTGATGTGCTTGTTTGGACTCAACACCAATCCATTACCTCAGTACTAAACCTGGGTTCAAATAGTATTTGCAATTTTCCAAATAATTTAGCTTGGCTTGATTGAGCTGGCCTGGCACAACGAAACCAAATGGAATTGTTTGAAATACTATTTGAATCCAGGTCTGTCAGTACATCTGTGTAATGCTGAGAGACACGTAGAGAAGCCTGACAAAGGGCACAGGCTATTATTAAAGTCTATGGTGGTATGTTTCAGAATAGCTATTCTCTTCTTGCGTCTGTCTGTAGCCATTGATGTTTACTTAGAACTCAGTTGGTGATTGAGTTGTTGATGTTGTGAAATCTAGCTAGTATAGGGATTTCAACACAGTTGTGTCACGTTTTATCTTAATTCCTTACTCTGTGTACACAGTATGTAGCGAATACAATGGCAATTAGGAATACAATTAGGAATTAACAACGTACAACCCTTTATAAACTATTCAATTAAGACTTTATATAACATGTATCCTAGTTTCAAGCCAAAGTGCATCTTCCCAAAGTATATCTTCACAATTTTCTCAGCTCCCTTTCAAAACTCATAGACTTCCTCATTATCGACCCACCATAGTTCGGTATATGTAGTCCATCTAGTCCTCCCTGTTATTGTGTTGTATGCATCTTAAGTCTGAGTGGCAGCTGAGAGGGTTTGAACTCTGCTGAAAGAGAGACATCCATCAGACATCGTTCCGTTCTTCAGCAGAGAACAGCCTGCACTGTATAATAACCCACTGATGCCCCTCCACACACACACACACACACACACACACACACACACACACACACACACACACACACACACACACACACACACACACACACACACACACACACACACACACACACACACACACACACACACACACACACACACACACACACACACACACACACACACACTTAACCCTCCAATGCCTTGTCATTCGTGAACAGTGTTTGGCCTTCAACATTAAGGACTTGGCTCTGTTCACCATGTTCTATATAGAGGAGCCTCTTTTGGCCCTTTTGAGGTCCTCTGTTTTTTGTCTTTGAGCTTTATTCATTTCACTGCTGACAACAACAAAGTTTCCCACCAAATTCCACAGACCTAAAACCATCCTCTCTCACTTGTTTTCTATTGCACTCTCACTTTCTTTCTTGCTCTCTCTCTCTCTCCTCTCTCTCTCTCTCTCTCTCTCTCTCTCTCTCTCTCTCTCTCTCTCTCTCTCTCTCTCTCTCTCTCTCTCTCTCTCTCTCTCTCTCTCTCTCTCTCTCTCTCTCTTCTCTCTCTCTCTCTCTCATGGTCGTGCCTTTTGAGTCTCATGTTATTTTTTTGTCATCCATTTCATAAAAGCCAGACATTCTTATATTCTTCAACCACAGTTGTGAGAGGAATTCAGTGTTTTCAAGCTTACTGGAAAGAGACAAAAACAATGTTTTGCAATGACCTGTAATCACCAACCCACTGAAACAAGTAACAAATTAGCTCTCAACACATCTATGACACTGACATTACTATTAGTTTTGAGGCAGAAATGATTTTGGCTCAGTTTATTTTGGTCTGAAATCAAGAATATAAATATTTTTAAAACTTTGTTTCCTGATTCTGCCTCTTCGACACTATTCTCCTCCCTTTTCTGCATCCTATGACTTGCACCGTCTCCTTTCCTCCCGGCCGACTTGGCCCTCCCCTCAAGCTCCGTTGAGGAAAATGTAGGAAAACTTTTGGAGGACCTATCCTCCTTTCACTCCCTCCTCTCTACCGTCTCTTCCTCTGTATCCACTGACTTCTTTCTCCAGATGAAATCCTGCGACTAGTGAAGTCTGAACACCCGACAACCTGCCCGCTCGACCCCATCCCCTCCTCCCTTCTCCAGACCATCTCTGGAGATCTTCTCCCATTCCTCACTTCCCTCATCAACTCCTCTCGGATGATCTTCTTGAACCTATCCAGTCAGGCTTCAAAGACTGGTCACTCAACCAAGACCTCAACCTTTTCTCTGTGTCACGGAGGCTCTCTGCACTGCCAAAGCTGACTCTCTCTCCTCTGTTCTCATCCTCCTAGATCTATCTGCTGCCTTCGGCACCGTGAACCATCAGATCCTCCTCTCCACCCTCTCACTGCTGGGCCTCTCAGGCTCTACACACTCTTGGATTACATCCTATCTGGCAGGCTGCTCCTACCAGGTGATTTGGAGAGGATCTGTGTCTGCACCACACACTCTCACTACTGGTGTCCCCCAAGGCTCGGTTCTAGGCCATCTCCCCTTCTATCTATACACTAAGTCATTTAGCTCCATCATATCCTCACATGGTCTCCCCTATCATTGCTGTGCTAATGACACTTACTACTTTTCTTCTTCCCCCATTCTGACACCCAGGTGGTGACAAGCATCTCGGCATGCCTGGCAGATATCTTAGCTTGGATGTCGGCCCACCACTTCAAGCTCAACCTAGACATGACGGAGATCTTAAGATGTTTAGGTTGTCTAAGAAGATTTCATGGTGTTCACTTTAAATGTCCAACACAACCTTGTAACTAAAGCCATTGCACTGATCTCAAGCAAAGAGTTGAGATCCTGCAGATTCGATTAAAGTCGTTCTCCATTCTTCTTTTCACCTAATATTTCCCCTGATATACTTAACAAAAGGTACATCTCAGTAGGTGGTCCAGGAATCCTCTTTTGTTCTCTATGGCTCCTCAAGAAAGGGAAGAGGCTGATGACATCACATCTCCCCATCAGACCAGCTCCTTGAGTGACCTACTCCTTGAAATGTGCAGTTTTGTTTAGAAAACACAATATTTCTCAATGTATTACACCTGTGTACATTACTGTATTTATACTTGGGATATAGCTTTTCAACAGTAAACATTCTGAAATTGCTGGAGGATGTCTTTAAGTTAACAAGACAAGTTATGTTTAACAGCCCCTCTATTTGGGAGCTCTGATAACAGTCACTCATATGGGCTGGCTTGGTTACATTCCCTCTCTCCAAGCAATTCAGTTCACATCCTCTCAGTTGACATGGTAACCCTGAGGGCAGTGTTGCCAAGCAACAAGCAAGCAGGTCACAGTGCACTTCAAATCACTCCCAGACCAGCTTGTGTTTTCGTCCCACAGACATTAAGAAAAAACAAGAGGCCCCTTATCCTCTCAGAAAGAGAAGAGTATTTCTATGACAGTATAAAGTTCATAACTCCTCAGTAAAGCAATGCAGTAAAGCAATACGAATTCCAAAGTAATTTAATGTAATGCATATCAATGTAAAATGTATAACTCCTTAGTAATGCCATGTTTAATGTTTTTATGCTTACAAATGCCGACGTATTTACGTGATGCATATCAATCTAACGTTAATCTCTCCTTAGTAAATGCAAGGCAAACGGTATACACTTAAATGATTTTTATTAGGATAAGCAGCAGCATTTCTGTATGAAACATGAGAAACAAATGTGTCGAACAATAATACAATTTCCTATAGAGGGGTATGATGCCTCTGAATGAACATTATAGTGGTAAAATACCATGTATTGATATGAGTGGTTAAACTGAAAAGCCTTTATCTTTGACACTGTCTGATATGCTGTAGATAGTGCCACAAATAGTTAAACGGAAAAAGTGCAAAAACACACACACACACACACACACACACACACACACACACACACACACACACACACACACACACACACACACACACACACACACACACACACACACACACACACACACACACACACACACACACACACACACACACACACACAAACACACACACACACACACACACACACACAAAACACACACACACACACAAAACACACACACACACACCAAAACACACACACACACACCAAAACACACACACACACACCAAAAAACACACACACCAAAAACACACACACACACACACACACACACACACACACACACACACACACACACACACACACACACACACACACACACACACACACACACACACACACACACACACAGCACATTAATTGTATTCACAAAACATGTATTCACGTATCAAATATATAAAGCAGTATAGTCACCTAGGTAGCTGATATGATTTAAACACCAACTGGTATATTTATCATCGCACAAACTAATAAAAAATCCTGCCTCAGGCAAAGGACAAATGATAACCACATTCTGTATATATTATAAAGAATATAGCCAAATAGAACTCCATGTAAAAACGTGATATATATACGAGCATGTATCACAAACAGCTTAGCTGTAAATACCAACATTTCTGTGTCTTGTAAAATTCACAGTGAAGTAGGGAAAACGTTTTTTATCCCTTTGTCTTTTGGGTGAGAACATAGAGACCCCCTTTTCAACGAGCCTTGAACTGAGACATAATCATAATGTTGTACTTTATGGTCCTGTGGTGCTTGCTGCACCTGGACTTGTTCTTTAAACTAGCTTGGGACTTCAGTAGGGGTCAGAAAACCATTAGTCTTTGGATAACAAGTCAAGAGACTGGCTCTGCTTCCCAAATGGCACCCCCTTCCCTCCTATAGTGCACTACTTTTGACCAGGGCGCATAGGACTATGTAGGGAATAGGGGTCCATTTGGGATGCACTCTGGTGGTTACTCTACACTGGAGTAGCTCTACACCCTAAGTGATATTCCAATGGTTGTTGTACAGAGTCTGTATGCTGTATAAGGCTATACGGGGGAATTCAAGGTGACACAAGGCACCTTTTCGTTAAAATCACTTTTTCCTTCTTCCCAGCACGTGAAACCTAAACACAGTGAATTAACACTTCCTGGTACGTTTTATCAAACAGAATATAAAACTGTACTGGAACACACACGTTTACATGGCAAAATCACTTTCATCCATATTAAAACAAATTCACCATACAGAACACGGGACATTCGCTTACTCTATGAAAGTGTACTGCTGTGTATACAACGACCAGCGTATAGTTCCTATGATGGAAGATGCTATAGCGACACTAAAAAAGGAAAGTCAACTCAATAGTGCGAGCTCCCCTTCTCTCCACTATCACTGAGTAGCAGTTCATTAGGACTCCTAGGGGACCATTCTCTCCTTCTCCTCTCGTCCCCTCTGACAGGGAGCGCTCTGGCCTTCCTTCCCGGGGTTTCCGCTGCTTCCTGGTTCGTCCCAGCAGTGCTGACCGTTTTGTGAACAGAAAAACAGGCTACTCGCTCCGCTACTGACTGGCCGGTCATTTATAGCCTGGGTTCAGCTGCATCCTGTTAGCTACCCCTCGCTCCATCCCTCTTCCTCCTCTCTCACGGTACTATAAAGCATCGCTCCCTCCTCGTCACCCCCTGGCAAAGGGAATGGTATAGTCCAGAGAGACACTGGAAATACTGCAGTGTCCATCATGCCCATTGTATGTTTGTGTCTATATATAAACTCCACTCATTTCCCCTGTGGTCCTACGTCAGGCTCCAGAGCTGCCCAGCAGTGTTCTGTATAAGAAACGTGTGGTGGTGTTTGAAACGTGTGACTCTCTCTCTGTTTGTCACACCATAGCGGTTTAGCATGGGGGTCCTATTGAGTTGAGAGTCTGTTGTGTTTAGTGCAGACTGGCTGTAGTTGTAGTGAGACCTCCTCGTCCATAGGGGCGTCACCTCCTGTGCTGGTCAGTCGCTGTCCTTGCGTAGGCTGCGGTCCGTGTGGAGGTTGGCGGGCTCTGGGCTCTTGCACTGGATACTGGTCCCGTTCCCATTTTGTCCCGTGCTGGTCACTGTGGCATCCGAGTGGCACCAGCAACACAGGCAGGACTGGAAGGGGACAAGGGGACACGGTTAGACACTTGAACAAGGGTACAAGTTTACAAGATTAGAAGCACTATTCATACTGCTGTGGTCATTCTGTGTTGATAACTTTTATTCTTTTGCTGCTACGATAGACGAGGTCCAAGTAGACACTTTTCTACAGCTTACAATGATGAGGGCTTGTGTAATGAGGGCTGGGAATGCTTCTTTGAACAATAGACTATATAAAACTACATCTGCTCACAGCGTGAGAAGTAGAACACTTTCTATCCTTCCCAAACTCTTAGCCCCAGTTCTGCAGAGAGAGGAAGAGGCACGTTCAGGGTCTGGGAATTTCTGTTATGAGTTAGTCTCAGTCTCTCTCGCTCTCTCGCTCTCTGAGGACAGCTGGAGCTAGGGCATGGCTTATCTTCAGCTCAGGTCTCTAACAGATGTGTACAGTTATGTGACCTCACCGAGTAAATGAGTTCATAAATCACTGCTTTGCTTTACATCTTCTTTAACTAATGTCATCACCAGCACAGAGCCACAGCCCCTCGGTCGTGGGGAGAGGGAGAGGTTCTCTGTTTGCTTTACATCTTCTTTAACTAATGTCATCACCAGCACAGAGCCACAGCCCCTCGGTCGTGGGGAGAGGGAGAGGTTCTCTGTTTGCTTTACATCTTCTTTAACTAATGTCATCACCAGCACAGAGCCACAGCCCCTCGGTCGTGGGGAGAGGGAGAGGTTCTCTGTTTGCTTTACATCTTCTTTAACTAATGTCATCACCAGCACAGAGCCACAGCCCCTCGGTCGTGGGGAGAGGGAGAGGTTCTCTGTTTGCTTTACATCTTCTTTAACTAATGTCATCACCAGCACAGAGCCACAGCCCCTCGGTCGTGGGGAGAGGGAGAGGTTCTCTTTTTGCTTTACTGGCGAGACAGGACAAAGGATTTGGGGAGGGCTGGGGGGGGTGTTAGTGGAGATACTGATTATATGGGGGGAAAGAGAGAGCAAAAGAAAAAGAAAGCAAGAGAGAGTGAAAAGGATAGAGAGAGATATATAGCAAGAGATAAAAAGAGAGTTGGGTGTGTGTGTATGTTTAGGGATCTACTGTACCTTGAAGCAGTTTTTGAACTTCTTGCTGACAAAGTAGAGGATGATGGGATTTATACAGGAGTTTACTGTGGCTAGGTTGATACTCAGGTAATCCAAGACCAACAGGAAGCTGAAAGAAACGACACCCATGTTTTTTGGCCGAACTTCCATTTGAGTTTCATCTCCTTTCAAACATTTCGAATCATTAAATTGCAGCAGCTCAAATAATGTCTGTCTGTGTTTAGTCTGTTGTGGTTCTAGATCCAGTCGAGTGGTTCCCCACATATTTCCACCTTTCCATTTTCCAACACACCGTACTGAGTCAGTCGTTTCTAATAATGAGATGACAACAGCAAACAAACATGGCTGCACTCACTTGAGCAGGTCACAGCGTCCAACGTCTCCCGAGTTGTAGACCATCTTCTTGAGGATCCTGCTGAGGTGCAGGGGGAACCAGCACAGAGCGAAGATCAGGACCAGGCAGAACACTGCTTTGGCCACTTCCCGTCTCTGGGGATAACAATGAACAACAGATTAGGAAAAGGTTGGATGAAGGCTGATGAAGACAAGATACTGAGAGTGGAAAACGTATTAAAAAAACGCTCAGTCATTCTGAGTACTGTATGGTAACGTCTCTGGGGATGTAAACAGACAAAATGTTAGGTTAGGGAGACGCTAGGTTGTTAGGGAGATGTAAGGTAATGTAATGTAAACCGGATAGGCCTGAGAGAGGAAAAGGACAAACCTTTAAAGAGACGAAACATGAGTCATTCTGCAGTAGTGTACTGTTACAGTAGAGGTGCCTCTGCCTATACGCAGCCCAACCTGGCTTAGGGCCTCCAAAACTCTAGAGGCTCTGGTTACAGTGCGTAACAACCGAAGAGAAGAGAGATCTGATACTAAGTAGTACTATGAATGTAGAAGGCAGTCAGGGTGGGTTATGCAACATCAGCTTGAGAGGCCTGAGAGAGGGCATGGGCTTCTCCTTAAGAGACACTAAACATGAGGCCGTCTGGCCTCAAGTACCTTGTGTGTGTGTGTGTGTGTGTGTGTGTGTGTGTGTGTGTGTGTGTGTGTGTGTGTGTGTGTGTGTGTGTGTGTGTGTGTGTGTGTGTGTGTGTGTGTGTGTGTGTGTGTGTGTGTGTGTGTGTGTGTGTGTGTGTGTGTGTACCTGTTTGAGGTGTTCACTGAGGACGATGCGGAGGCTGCCGTTCCTGTGGTTGAGCATCTCACAGGTCATCAGAGTGTAGAACACGGCCGTACACATCAGAGGAACGCAGAAGTAGAACCCAAACAACCACCAGTCCTTGATGTCCTTATAGTACTGCAGGAGAACCACAACAGGAGAACGTTATTACACAGGTTCGATGCAGGAGAACGACAATTCATAACATGCCAATACTCCAGAAGACTGTCCAGCAGGTAAACGTGGAAAACTGGTTGTATTGATGTCGTAATGAGGTCATTTCAACCAGTTTCACCTGCTAGGTTTGGTAACAAAGCAAGTTGACTTTACCAATACGTCTATGTGATGGCAGTGACATATTCTAATCTACTAAATCCACATATAAGAGGGGGATATTATCGTACACCTTTTAAGGAGGAGCAGATGCCATTTGAGGAATTTTTTGGCCACAGAATAAATGTTCATCTATAACCTTTATATGACATTAATAAATTCCTCACTTTGGGAGGGGGAGATACTGTATGTCATACGTCTTCTATTGAATCTGGATTCAAATGAAATGACCTAAACCTCAGCATGGTTTGGTCATGATATGGGATTTAGTATCTTTTGTGTTTTGCATGATGTGAACTAGACACACACATGGCTCAGCTTGAAGGAACCATACATCAGTTGAGCTGTAATTGCTGTTGTGGCCTGCGATCAATTATGTTCTCCAGGACTTGTGGACAAAGAAAGTGATCACCTCAGAGATTCTCTCTCTCTCTGAGGGGAAAAAAAACATATGGAGACCTCTGTCAGAGTTCAAATGCTATTTGGGTTCAAGTACTATTTGAAATCTTTCAAGTACTTTGTGTTTGCTCTAGCCTACCTAGAGTGCCAGATGTTTTGGGATGATTCTATTTGTCCATTAAGCCAAACAAGCTCAGTCAGCTAAAGTATTTGAAATGATATTTGAACCCAGGTCTGGCCTCTGTATGCTTCCTTTCACCATATTTCTAGCTCTTTGGGTGGTTCCACCAAGAATGTCAGAGAAATGAATGTCAGTACGATAAATCTACCACTGTATTTATAACAATTACTTTTCATGCCAAGTATTTGGACAGATGGATTTGTTTTTGATAGGTCAGTGCAAGGATACACCACCACAGGAAATCATGGACTCTCAGATTGACTAAGTTAGCACACATGTACTGTACTGTAACCCTACTTGAATCACTTTTGTCTTTTTAATCATAAAGAATAAGAGGTGGGACCTGATCCTAGATCAGCACTCATACTCTGAGACGCTTTGTGGGACAGAATTGTTTGTATGCAGGTAATGGGATTATTTGAAGTGCAGAAGCGTCAACAAGAAAATGGGTCGTACCATCATGAAGTCAGTCTTGGGGTAGAGCATGCATGTCCGTATGGTCTCGTTCCTGTAGTTGAATTGAACCATGTCGAAGCCGATGGCCTCTGGGACAGCCAGGGCCATGGACAGCACCCAGATGGACACGATCTCCATGGCTGTCCGAAGAGGAATGCCTACTCCCTGGACCCTGCTCCATGACGCCACTGCACGGTACCTGGGGCATAGAGGGACACAAAGAATGAAAGGGTGAACATGGTGGGGTAAGGTAGGGGTTAGAGCAGAGCCAGGGCTGTGGACCTTTCAGCAACAACTGCTGAGGTGGAACTAATAAACAGCCCAGCGGCGAAACTAGTTGTAATGAAGTCATTTCAACCAGCTTTTAATGGTTGTAATGAAGTCATTTCAACCAGCTTTAAATGGTTGTAATGAAGTCATTTCAACCAGCTTTGCTAGGAGGTTCAAGTGACTGTGAAAAGTGAACCTATTTTAGAGACGCTTCCAGTACTTGAATAATAGACTTACTTCAAACGTTTAACCCTGCATGGGAACATGATTGTGAGAACCACGGAGATATGGTGAGACAACGACTGGAATACTTGTTCATCTTATTACAGTACCCATTATGTTGGGTCAACTCAGCTGTACATTGTAGGATAAGCTCTATGAACTGACTGCATGGCAGTAGACCAGACACACACCGTATCGTATTGAGAGAAAAATGATCCAAGTTAAGATTTAAGGAACAACAGATAATAATCAACTGTTTATCCTCAGAATCTAATATTCATTGTTTTGTGAAGCCTCCAAACAAGCGTTGGCAGGAGCTATGGTCTGTTTCTTGACGCTTGTTTCCTGTGTTCCAAATCATGTTTGCTTGTTTATTTCATTAATAGGCACCGCTTGTCTGAATGTTTTAGTAAAACGGTGCATCAAGATTTTATGACCTGAACAATATATTTTTCATGATGCACTTGAATACCCTTGTCAAACAACATGGTGTCATTTATATTTTAACCAGATGGTAATGCATCCACATTCTCTCCCTCTCGCTCCCTCTCTCTCTCAAACAGAGAGGAACGAGACACAACGCGTGCAAACCAGGCGAGATATGCTGCACGTTTTCTGAGAACAAAATGGAGACCATCTGCTATTGAACTCGGCTCTACCACTAGCGTCTCTCTCTCTCTCTCTATGATGGGAGTCATTCAGCATAGCTGGTATGTTAAACTGGCTTCCATCCCTTTAGATCCAGAACAGGCCTCCTTATGCTCTTATCTCTTATGTCTGCTAACTCACAGACCAATGAAGCCGGACGTCAGCCCCTCACTTTCACTCTGCTGATAAACAGGACCGACTGTGTTAAGTGTTACAAGAACTGGAGGGAGTGAGACGGGAATACAAGTCTAGTCGTGTAGCAACAGACACAAAACAATCCGAGTTAAAAATGTGAGAATAAACATGTTTAGATTTGAGAATAAAAACTACTTCTGCTCCTTGATGGCAAAGCTACTGTCGTGGAAGGATCAGAATTTGTTGGTAACATTTGTAAGATGTTTAATATTCATCAAATGTGTGTAAGTTACTTGTCATCAGAATGGTATTTTTGTGTAATTCTGTGGTGAGGTTGCAGTTATCTGTTCTATGTCAAAACTAAGTTGCATGGGCCACAGAGAGGGGAGAGGTCAAAGTGTCATCATGTGTAAACATATCTTTTACTCCCTACCTTTTCTAGTGGGGAAAGAAGGGTTGCAGTGTCTGGAATCATTTCTATGCTCCCTCTAATGTTGCTTTTATCTTAAACTATAGCCTCACTCTCCTCTCCGTGAGTTTGTCCAGGAGTTTGTATTTTGAGTGGGTTGTATCTAAATGACAATTTGATATATGACTGTTGATATGGAGGATTTGGTTTATGGTTCTGGGGTTTGGGAAAGGAGACAAAGCTGAACTATGAATTATGTCTATGCTGTCTGACTATGTGTGTCTTTGCTATTAAAAGGAACTCAGTTGCATTGTAAGAGGACTCTCAAAAAATCACTAGGAGACACTGAATTTATCTGAGAGTCACCGGATTGTGATAAGAGCTCATATAATTAAAGATGGACTTTTATAACTAACTCTGACGTGTGTGTGTGGTTTGCTCCCATGATTAGGTAAATAGAGGAAATTTCCACGACACTACCCCTCCTCATGGAGAGAAACATCTAAGACCACAAAGCTTCTCAGAGTAGGAGTGCTGATCTAGCATCCAATTTTTTTTATGGTGAAAAAGATTATATGGGCCGATTCAAGATCAGTACTCCTACTCTGAGAGGCGTTGTGGATATGGCTCTGGATGGCCTAGCCCTTATCAGATGCAGCCAATAGAAAACTAGGAGGGAGAGTAACTATGTTGGTAATGGGAGAGCTCCATTATTACTGACGTTACAAACTTCCGGAATAAACTGCCTTTACCCTACTACCCCCACTAAGGAGTTAAACTAACTCCCAACCTGTGGTTTCCTTTAAATCAAATTAGGGAAGTCATTCATCTTTCCTGGTTAATTTGTCTCAGCCACTTCCATACATAGAGTAGGCTTTACTGTTCAACAAACACTTTTGGTTTGATTAATCCCGGTGTTGGTGAGTTACTGGCAAAGGTTGAGGGTCAACATTTTTTAAAGAGGAGTTTTTTCTTTGATACATACATACTGTAAAGTAGACTACATTTCACAGAAAAAAAATATTATTAGACAGATTTTCATTTGGAGTTTACCGTAACCTGCATATAAAGATTCACAGAACTGAAATCTTCCACCATTGGTTGATTTGGAATTCAGCAGTGGTACATGGGACTGACCTGTCGACGCTTAGGGCACAGAGGTTGAGGACGGTGATGCCCACAGAGGCCTTCTGTATGAATGGCACCAGCTTACACAGACACAGCCCAAAGTAACTGTCATCGAAGGGGAACCTGGTGGCAAGGAGCTGCAGGGACAGAGAGAGAGAGAGAGAGAGAGAGAGAGAGAGAGAGAGAGAGAGAGAGAGAGAGAGAGAGAGAGAGAGAGAGAGAGAGACAGAGAGAGAGAGAGATAGAGACAGAGAGAGAGAGAGAGAGAGAGAGAGAGACAGACAGACAGAGAGAGAGAGAGAGAGAGAGAGAGACAGACAGACAGAGAGAGAGAGACAGAGAGAGAGAGAGAGAGAGAGAGAGAGAGAGAGAGAGAGAGAGAGAGAGAGAGAGAGAGAGAGAGAGAGAGAGAGAGAGAGAGAGAGAGAGAGAGAGAGAGAGAGAGAGAGAGAGAGAGAGACAGACAGACAGACAGACAGACAGACAGACAGACAGACAGACAGACAGACAGACAGACAGACAGACAGACAGACAGACAGACAGACAGACAGACAGACAGACAGACAGACAGACAGACAGACAGACAGACAGACAGACAGACAGACAGACAGACAGACAGACAGACAGACAGACAGACAGACAGACAGACAGACAGACAGACAGACAGACAGACAGAGAGAGAGAGAGAGCGTCAGCACATAGTAGAAGACAGTATGTACGCTTCAACTCACAACAGGCTTTGCATCGTCAGGAAATAACCACACACCTTAGATGGCATTTAGCCAGTTGGCACTTCCCTGTATTACAAACCCTTTCATAAGATATCAGAAATCCATAATGGTCATTATTAGCCAGTATGGTAACTGAGAAGACAGAAAAAAGCATGTAAAATATTAATTGAATTGTGAAAGAACAATACCTGATGTGAAGAGAAATAATAATAATAACAATAATAATAACAACAACAACAATAATAATAATAATGGACTAGCCCTTATATCTCTTTCTTTACTAACTAGTAAGGGATAAATTATAAGGGATTGAGGTTAGAGGATCACATGTTTATCTCCTCTTAGCTCAATTCCCATTGTCCTCAGGGTGCAGACTATCTTTAACCACGGTACTGTAGCAGGCCCTTCCCAACAGGCAGGCTAGTCTCAGTCACATCAGAGGGATTTCATGGTACGTGCTGACTTCATTCTGAATCTGAGTGCAGTCCAACAGCAGGCCCATATGCGCCTCATCATCTTGATACAGTACATCATTGAGTCAGGTCCTACAAGCCAACCCTGGAACTATCCCTGAAAATGACATCCTTTCTTTATTTGGACTTCCAGGCATCTATAAGCACCACTTCCCATAGCCTCTTATAAGAAGAGCTCCCTAAACAAAACAACTCACAGCTCTCCCTGTAGAACAGACTGCTAAAACCACCCTTTGTCATTATGAAGTAGTCTTGGCAGCTGTTGTTGAACCAGGAATCAACATGGGCCGAACAAAGAGAGAAAGAGGGGATTAACCCAGAGTCGTTGAGAGGCCGGGCCAAAGGAAGCACTTCACGGGTGCATCCTCGTCCCCCTATTGTTCACTTGGAGTGGTTCCATCTAATCAAAAAGTCTCCAGAACATGGGAGTTGGAAAGGAAAGGGGGCCACGTCACTGTGGGTGTGTGTGTAGCCTGTGTCCGTATGTGTGTATGTAGTGTGTATAGGATTATATTTGGAAACTGCGTCAAACAAACCCCATAGGAAGTGACCTGGCCTCCCTAAAGCACATGGCCCTGTAGTGCAGACATGTTCACAGGGAGTGTTTGGCCTGAAACCAGAGTTGTACCTACGGCACTACTTTTCCTCACCAGTACAAAGGGACACTGTGATTTATCCTTCATGTGTGTAACTGAAACGCCTAATACAGGAAAGACCCCCCCCCCCCCCCCCTTTGTACATATGGAGAATCATCTGTCCCGGGACCCTGTCACTTCCATATGTGCTGACACAGTGTGATGAAACTGTATACCGGTAATACTAAACAGGTGGCTTCACCACTTCTCTTCATAATGAACTGAGCATTCCCAATGTACTGCACTTCATCCTATTAAGAACCTTGACCCGTTCAACCAATGTATGTGGACCCAATGGAAAATATGCTCATTACTCTCAAGCAATAATACCACAGCAGGTAAGATAACGTCGTAAATCATCTGTGAGTTCTATCTAGATCATGTTAAAGTGAACCCACATGGGGGGTAAATGGACTACGGTCTAATGGGTTTAAATGGCTCACACTGGACACTTGATTCATCATTTAACCAGACCCATTTATTCTGAGTGTAGAGAGGTTCAAATGTGAACGCAGATAAGAGGGTTGGAGAGGAGAGCTGGTCCTGTCACAAACCATGGGTCAGAGCAGGGCCACTGAAATGTGTGACCGCAGTCTGATTGGTCTGATTCCATTGTTTATTTTAGTCTGGGCCTCTCCCTGCTTCCTTCATCACAAAGAGCCACCCAATGAAGATAAAGTAGTACTACTACTGACTGAAATCAACTTTGGAGAGCAACATGATGTTTGGGGAGCCTTCTAATGAATACTTTATTTATTTGTTCTCCCCTTTCTTTTCTTCATTACTCTCTCTCTCTCTCTCTCTCTCTCTCTCTCTCTCTCTCTCTCTCTCTCTCTCTCTCTCTCTCTCTCACTGTCTCTCTTACACTCTCTCTCTTCTCTCTCTCTCTCTCTGCTCTCTCTCTCTGCTCTCTCTCTCTCTTGCACTCTCTCTGTCTCTCTGTCTCTCTGTCTCTCTCTCTCTCTCTCTCTCTCTCTCTCTCTCTCTCTCTCTCTCTCTCTCTCTCTCTCTCTCGCATGCTCTCTCTCTCTCTCTCTCTCTCTCTCTCTCTCTCTCTCGCACTCTCTCTCTCTCTCTCTCTCTCTCTCTCTCTCTCTCTGTCTCTCTGTCTCTCTCTCTCTCTCTTCTCTCTCTCTCTCTCTCTCTCTCTCTCTCTTGCTCTCTCTCTCTCTCGCATGCTTCTCTCTCTTTCTCTCTCTTGCTCTCTCTCTCTCTCTCTCTCTCTCTCTCTCTCTCTCTCTCTCTCTCTCTCTCTCTCTCTCTCTCTCTCTCTCTCTCTCTCTCTCTCTCTCTCTCTCTCTCTCTCTCTCTCTCTCTGCTCTCTCTCGCATGCTCTCTCTCATCTCTCTCTCTCTCTCTCTCTCTGCACTCTCTCTCTCTCTCTCTCTCTCTCTCTCTCTCTCTCTCTCTCTCTCTCTCTCTCTCTCTCTCTCTCTCTCTCTCTCTCTCTCTCTCTCTCTCTCTCTCTCTCTCTCTCTCTCTCTCTCTCTCTCTCTCTCTCTCATCTCTCTCTCTCTCTCTCTCTCTCTCTCATCTCTCTCTCTCTCTCTCTCTCTCTCTCTCTCTCTCTCTCTCTCTCTCTCTCTCTCTCTCTCTCTCTCATCTCTCTCTCTCTCTCTCTCTCTCTGCATGCTCTCTCTCTCTCTCTCTCTCATGCACTCTCTCTCTCTCTCATGCTCTCTCTCTCTCTCTCTCTCTCTCTCTCTCTCTCTCTCTCTCTCTCTCTCTCTCTCTCTCTCTCTCGCTCTCTCTCTCACCCGCTCTCTCTTTCTCAATTAAATTCAAGGGGCTTTATTGGCATGGGAAACATATGTTTACATTGCCAAAGCAAGTGAAATAATCTCTCGCTCTCTCAATCTCTCTGAGATGCAATTATGCTTCAATATATCCATGCAAAATTCACTGTGATGTCCAGTGTACAGGATGGATATGCGTCTCTTACCTTGTAGACGTTGATGGGTATATCTATGGTGATGTAGATGAGGTCTCCCAGCGCCAGGCTGGCGATGAGGGCATTGGGCCCGTTTCTCATGCACTTATTCTGGTAGATAATTCTCAACAGGGTGGAATTGCACACTATGCCCACCACAAACACTATGATAGAAATCACTGTGTTGATGTATTTGAAATAGCTTTGAATGGAAGTGGCGATGGTGCATGATGGAGGGGCCCTTATCCTGGTGATGTTTGTGGCCCCAGATCCAGCTCCGACCCTGTGCCATTGCGGCCCATGGTGGCCCCTGGTGGAGATGGGGCTCCCATGCTCCAGGAAGGGGCTGCTGGTGCTGTGGAAGCCCAGGGGTTGGAGGGTGATGTGGGTGTTGAGGAGGACCAGGCCCTGGTCTGGGGGTAGGGAGTCCTTCTCCCCCTCGTCTGTGGTGCTGTTTATCTGACACATTCCAGGGCCAGGCAGGGCGGCCATGACGGCCATTAGCACCAACACATGTACGATTGGGGCGACCATTATAGAACACATTCCACGCTTTGTCTCAGGAGATGGACAGATAGTGTAGGGGTTCCCCATGTACTGTTGGTGGTGAGAGCTGGTGAGCGAGAGAGACAAGGGAGGGGAGAGAGATAGAGAGGGGGGAGAGCAAGTTAGAGAGAGAGGTGGGGAGCAAGTTAGAGAGAGAGGGAGGGAGAGCAAGATAGAGAGAGTGAGAGAGACAGAAACACAGAGATTAAGGGAGGGGGGACAGGGGGAAAAAAGCATATGGGTTATTTCAGCCAGCAAACTTTGCAAGCAACAAAACAAAACTTCCTCAATTGAATCGACTGTGTAACAACTGTATACTTTTGTCCGAATCCAGGAACATCTCCTCAGAAATGGAGCCAAAATCAGAATGTGTCAAAAGTTACACATCACAGTGGGTCCTCTCCCATCCTCTCCAACTGATAGGGGAAGTAAAACAACCTCCTTCAGACTTCAAACAGGTTTTGCCAAGGGGGCACAGATGGGAAGATGCCACGACTGGTTACAGTCAAACAATATGAAGCGTCTCCTCTCTGCTCTGTCATTTCTGGAAGTAATAATCAGCAACGGCTGTGTGCTAATAGGAGTGTGTGGGCTACAAGCCCATATTACACACACTCACGCAGGCTCACACACACACACAGAGAGAGAGACCCAGGCAGGGCTTTATATTGTTTTGACAATGCGCCCCTTGCGTGGCTTCTTCAGTGTGGTTTCCTCTGCCCTTCATTCTCCCTTCTGGTTTTAATTTAAAGACTCAGACTAGCGGTTTGAAAACAATGAGACATTTTAACATGAAATAATCCAATCAGGCCCATGTCTAGTCAGTGTTATATTACACAATACAGCTTTTGTATTTTATTTTATTTTACTAGACAAGTCAGTGAAGAACAAATTCCTATTTTCAATGATAGCCTAGGAACAGTGGGTTAACTGCCTTCCGGTTACTAGTCCAACGCTCTAACCACTAGGCTACCCTGCCACCCCTATTGTTTGAGAGTTGAGTGAAGATGTTACATGAAAAAATCCTAAGTTCTCTCAAAATATATTTTGTAACCAGTTAGAAATGAACCCTACTACCAATATGTAAATCAAATACTTACATTTATATAATTACCAGGTTATATTCAAAGTAATATAGTAGTGTATTTCAGGTCAAACTTTACAGAGTAGTTAAAAACCCTTTCTATGAATGTACAATCTAGACTCACTGAGTTCAGACCAAGTAGGTAAAGAAAACTGAGATCTGCATTTGAATTCTTTTTCATCACAACAGAACACAGTGCCTCTCCAGCTAGCCATGAAGAGTGTTCCATCCTGTTCAGAGTCCCAGATGTCACCTAGTTAGTACACAAAAACCTATTTAGCATCCAGCACTTCATGTAGCATCACCGTTTAGCATCAGGCACCACACTACTGGGACCCTGTGTGACAGCACGTAAACTGATATATTGATAAATAATAAATAGGTTTGGTTTTCACCTACCGCTCTGCTCTCCTAAAATGTCTGCTCCTGCCTCCCCTGTTGGAACCGTCAGGCGAACTTTCTGCTGAAGCCCCTAGACATCTGAATCACATCACATGAGTAATTAACCAACTATCAAAGTCGCAGAGTCGGAGTTAGTGTCCCACTTGGTTTGGTTTGCCCAACGTACGTGGCAGTGTGCTGCCTGTGAGGTGCTGCGCATTAGGCTCTGGGTTTTCCTGTGGAGAGTTGGGTGTGTGTGTGTGTGTGTGTGTGTCTCAGAGCGCAGCAGGAGTGGAGGGAGCAATTTGACTGAGAGGGAGTGTAAATCTCCACCTCCCCTCGGTAACAGGCCCCCCATTGGAAACAGCAACAGCAGCCACTCTCTCACTCTTTCTCTCTCGCTATCTTTTCTCTCTCTCTCTTTCTCTCGCTCTCTATCTTTCTCCTCCCTGTCTCTATCTTTCTCTCTCTCCTTTCTCTCCCCTCTCTCTCTCTCTCTCTCTCTCTCTCTCTCTCTCTCTCTCTCTCTCTCTCTCTCTCTCTCTCTCTCTCTCTCTCTCTCTCCTCTCTCTCTCTCCTTCTCTCACTCCTTCTCTCATCTCTCTCTCATCTCTGCACTGCCTGCTGAAAATAATCTCAGGGGCACAACGCACTCCGATATACGCAAACACACACACACTCCCACACTCACGCACCGGGTATCTGGGAACCACACTGTCCCCAGTCTGTATGCTCCTCTCTCTCCTTTCCTCAGATCCCAGATCAGATTCTAGCCCAACCGTTTCTTCCCACTAAAGGAAACTGAGATGAGCATCGTAAGGAAATGTGAGAAGGGCAGTCGGAACTAAATGTGCATGTCCCAGTCGTCTTGATTTGAACCTGAGATGGAAAGGGAAGAGAGCGGAACCAAACTTTCTTTGAAACATTACTTTTTTTTTTACATATATTTGATATATTGTCCTATAGACATGTACGGCACAAAGTACATCATGTCCAGACAGATAGATGTTATGAGTTGCTAGGTAACAAAGAAGAGTGAGGCATGTCAATAATGATGAGGAATGTGAGATCCTCTCCATCGGTGTCCATTACTCGTTCCATAACTATACACTTAGCAAATGGGCCCGTTATCAATACATTGTCTAAAGGCAGGAAGAGAGGCTATCCAAGCAGGCCAAGGTCGGCCCTTCGCTCTCCCAACGAGCTGACACAGCAACTGTTTAGCTAAATAAAGAACCTGGACAATGGAGTTCCAAATCACAAGGAATATAAGATAACGTGCAAACAGATAAGGTACACACACACACAAACTCACACACACACCGCTTGATTACTTGTGGGCCCCCAGGCCTTGTCGAAGTCAAGGGCCATTCCTAAAAGCTGATTGAACATCCTCAGAGAGGGCAAAGTAGTGTTTTCTGTATCAGCAGCACTCCAATATTCCCTTCCCTCCTCCGTGCCCTTCGCTGCTACATTCTCCTGGCCTAAGGGTAGGCTTCTTTCCATTAAGGTCAGGCTGCTACATTCTCCTGGCCTAAGGGTATGCTTCTTTCCATTAAGGTCAGGCTGGTACATTCTCCTTGCTTCTTTCCATTAAGGTCAGGCATGCTTCTTTCCATTAAGGTCAGGCTGGTACATTCTCCTGGTCTAAGGGTATGCTTCTTTCCATTAAGGTCAGGCTGGTACATTCTCCTGGTCTAAGGGTATGCTTCTTTCCATTAAGGTCAGGCTGGTACATTCTCCTGGTCTAAGGGTATGCTTCTTTCCATTAAGGTCAGGCTGGTACATTCTCTGGCTAAGGGTAGGCTTCTTTCCATTAAGGTCATTAGGCTTCTTTCCATTAAGGTCAGGCTGGTACATTCTCCTGGCCTAAGGGTAGGCTTCTTTGGTCTGGTACAGGCTTCTTTCCATTAAGGTCAGGCTGGTACATTCTCCTGGCCTAGGTTAGGCTTCTTTCCATTAAGGTCAGGCTGGTACATTCTCCTGGTCAGGCTGGTACATTCTCCTGGTCTAAGGGTAGGCTTCTTTCCATTAAGGTCAGGCTGGTACATTCTCCATTAGGCTTCTTTCCATTAAGGCCAGGCTGGTCAGGCTTCTTTCCATTAAGGTCAGGCTTCATTTCCTGGTCATTAAGGTCAGGCTGGTACATTCTCCTGGTCAGGCTGGTACATTCTCCTGGGGTAGGCTTCTTTCCATTAAGGTCAGGCTGGTACATTCTTTCAGGCTGGTACATTCTTCTTTCCATTAAGGTCAGGCTGGTACATTCTCCTGGTCTAAGGGTAGGCTTCTTTCCATTAAGGTCAGGCTGGTACATTCTCCTGGTCTAAGGGTAGGCTTCTTTCCATTAAGGTCAGGCTGGTACATTCTCCTGGTCTCAGGCTGGTACATTCTCCTGGTCTAAGGGTATGCTTCTTTCCATTAAGGTCAGGCTGGTACATTCTCCTGGTCTAAGGTTAGGCTTCTTTCCATTAAGGTCAGGCTGGTACATTCTCCTGGTCTAAGGGTATGCTTCTTTCCATTAAGGTCAGGCTGGTACATTCTCCTGGTCTAAGGGTAGGCTTCTTTCCATTAAGGTCAGGCTGGTACATTCTCCTGGTCTAAGGCTGGTACATTCTCCTGGTCTAGGCTTCTTTCCATTAAGGTCAGGCTGGTACATTCTCTGGTCTGGCTTCTTTCCTAAGGCTGGTACATTCTCCTGTTAGGCTTCTTTCCATTAAGGTCAGGCTGGTACATTCTCTGGTCTAAGGGTAGGCTTCTTTCCATTAGGTCAGGCTGGTACATTCTCCTGGTCTAAGGGTAGGCTTCTTTCCATTAAGGTCAGGCTGGTACATTCTCCTGGTCTAAGGGTAGGCTTCTTTCCATTAAGGTCAGGCTGGTACATTCTCCTGGTCTAAGGGTAGGCTTCTTTCCATTAAGGTCAGGCTTCTTTCCATTAAGGTCAGGCTGTAGCAATCATCTCATTAAACAACACTTTGGATCACATCGTCATTTTAATGAAAACAGTGTGTCTGACGTTATCAGAGTCTCCCGTGGAAAATGTTACCTTGTAAAAGTGGAAATATTTATGATAATCAAGTAATTATGTTTTGCGTGCCATGTCATACCAGGAAGAGATGGAATATGAGAGAAAATATACACTTTTTATATAGTGTAATTACATCCCCTAGTATGAATTGTTTCAGATATTTTATGCATTTAATCATTGGTTGACTATTGATTGTATAATAATAATGAAAAATATCACATAGATCAAAACATCTTGTGCCCTATTTTAGTAAAGAACATTTAAAGACTTAACAAAGCCTTTCCTTTATGCTTTTTTAATTAATCCCCAATAACAGATTCAATGATCCCATCCAATTATAGTACACTTGTAAAGGTACTTTACCTACTTAATATAAATTGGGACTTAATTGGATAATGCTAATATCTACCGCAAATTAAATTTAAAAGGGTTGTGTTTTCTTTAATTGTATCCATAAATATCTCATGGCTTCTGAATTAGTTATTGGTCAACAGTGGCGTTATCTTTTATTCATTGGGACGTGATTCGCTGACGGGTCCCCTGGTTGCTGCAGCCTGGCATCAAGCTTCGACGCCTCCGTCATTGTAACTTTTGAGGGGTTTCGCTAGCTGCTAGTTGGAAGTCTTTGTTAATAAAACCATTAATATATAAATGATGGAACCTTTACCTGGGTCCCAGTTGCCACGGCTTTCATGTTGTTGTTGTGTTGTTGTCTGACTGTTCATCAGGTATTAATGGCATTCTGTGTGAACTCGCTGGATGGCAGGCTGCCTGGTAATTCATATGCTTGTTCTCTGATGGCATCTGTCGAAGTGTGCTCTCTGCACATTGGTACATACCCTGTGGGAAGCAACCCACCCAGTCCCACACTGAGTGGGATGTAAGCAATTTCTTATCTGGGGCACTTGCTCCAAATGACAAAAAGGGAAAAGAGAGAGAGAAATGGGAAAGAAGTTCGAGGCCAATTTTATTGTGACAATCAGTGACAAACTGTAGTGACTTTTTCTACTTTGACTGAATGTGTTGGTTAATAGGAGAGAGGGATTACTGTGACGACAGATCGACTTGGAAAAGGGAATGCAGGATAACTCAATGATGGAAGTATAATCACAGTTGTGATAGTGTAATTCATGTTAGCATATGAGTTCAATTTATTTCATTACGATATGCCATCGGACCGTTATCCAATCAAGATTGGATTAAGATCAGAATGGCTGAGGTTGAGTCAATAAGGAAGGATGTGAAATTACTCATCAAGCCTGTGAAGAAACACGTAGTGTTGTGAAAGACATGTCAGACTTTTGCAGAAATACTCATTTCCTCTGAATCTGACGTCGCTAATTTTGGCTGAAATACGTACTCGGACTAAGATGAGACTTTCAATTTTGCCTTGAACAGGAAGTTTTGTGTTTTTACTGTCTTTTTAGGGACAGAGCAGGGTCAAATGCCATGAGAAGGGTGGCTCCTCGCTGTCTCACAACTAGAAAAAAAATAGATTATTCATTTTAGTTCCCGGAAAGAGGACAGCACATCCCTAGAACAGTTCCACCCCCCCACCCCCAGCCCACCCCACACCGAAATATGCTGACTATAAACCATGTCAGCTATGACAACCAGTCCGGCTCCCAGAGTTACTATAGTAGCACTTTTTGTTTTCTTCTCTCAGTGATCCCAATCCTTTCACTTTTAATGTGCTACATGAGTTAATAAGATACATAGTTGGCAAGTAGCTCCATGTTATGCTCACTTCATATTTGTTTTGGAACCAGACACTGGACAAGTGAAAAAGCCTGAAAGCGTCTCCCAACTACCTACAGCAGTTACAATGCTATGAGCATATTTCAATCAATGCATGGAGAGAAGTGAACAGACAATGTTAAGCTTTGCTCAGAATTATTTCTGGCTATACATACAGTAGTGTGTTCTGAGAGCAGACTGAGACAGGGGACTGATAGTGTTGTCTTGGACATGGCAATTAGAGCCCCAAACGCATTCCTGGAGACCTGCTCTAATCTGGCCCCACATGCTTGGCGATAAGAGCTAGAGTCTAGACCCGTAGAGAATGACGTTGAATGGGTATGTCCGTTCTTTCCTCCTTTTGGAAGATGCACTCAAGGCTGAAGACCTCCCGGACGTCATCACCACAGCCTGATGTCTGTTTCAGAGGGGAATCATTACTAACTCAGGAAGCAAAACAATACACAAAGTATTTGAAATCAGTCAAAATTTGAATATGGAGAAATTCTCAGGAAAAGGTACCTCCTCTTCGACAAACTCAAAACATTTGCGTTGCCTTCTACTCAGTAAAATAAATATGAATCCTGAACCAACACTTTCACTTGACCCCCCCCCCACACACACACACACACTTATAGCTCTGACTCTGCTGAGGAAAAAGTACTTACCATGTCTGTGACCCTGTATGTGGTTGTCCCACCTACTGTATTTACAGTTGAAGTCAGAAGTTTACATACACCTTAGCCAAATACATTTAAACTCAGTTTTTCACAACTCCTAACATTTAATCCTAGTAAAAATACCCAGTCTTAGGTCAATTAGGATCACCACTTTATTTTAAGAATGTGAAATGTCAGAATAATAGCAGAAAAAAGTATTTATTTCAGCTTTTATTTCTTTCAGCACATTCCCAGTGGGTCAGAAGCTTACATACACTCAATTAGTATTGGTAGCATTGCCTTTAAATTGTTTAACTTGGGTCAAATGATTCAGGAAGCTTTCCACAAGCTTCCCACAATAAGTTGGATGAATTCTGGCCCATTCCTCCTGACAGAGCTGGTGTAACTGAGTCAGGTTTGTAGGTCTCCTTGCTTGCACACGCTTTTTCAGTTTTCTATAGGATTGAGGTCAGGGCTTTGTGATGGCCACTCCAATACCTTGACTTTGTTGTCCTTAAGCCATTTTGCCACAACTTTGGAAGTATGCTTGGGGTCATTGTCCATTTGGAAGACCCATTTGCAATCAAGCTTTAACTACTGATGTCTTGAGATGTTTCTTCAATATATCCATATAATTTTCCCTTCCTCATGGTGCCATCTATTTTGTGAAGTGCACCAGTCCCACCTGCAGCAAAGCACCCCCGCAACATGATGCTGCCACCCCCGTGCTTCACGGTTGTGATGGTGTTCTTCGGCTTGAACGCCTCCACCTTTTCCCTCCAAACATAACGATGGTCATTATGGCCAAACAGTTCTATTTTTGTTTCATCAGACCAGAGGACATTTCTCCAAAAAGTACGATCTTTGTCCCCATGTGCAGTTGCAAACCGCAGTCTGGCTTTTTATGGCGATTTTGGAGCCGTGGCTTCTTCCTTGCTGAGCGGCCTTTCAGGTTATGTCGATATATGACTTGTTTTACTGTGGATATAGATACTTTTGTACCGGTTTCCTCCAGCATCTTCACAAGGTCATTTGCTGTTGTTCTGGGATTGATTTGCAATTTTCACACCAAGGTACGTTCATCTCTAGGAGACAGAATGTGTCTCCTTCCTGAGCGGTATGACGGCTGCGTGGTCCCATGGTGTTTATACTTGCGTACTATTGTTTGTACAGATGAATGTGGTACCTTCAGGCGTTTGGAAATTGCTCCAAAGGATGAACCAGACTTGTGAGTGAGGTCTACAATTTTTTTTCTGAGGTCTTGGCTGATTTATTTTGATTTTCCCATGATGTCAAGCAAAGAGGCACTGAGTTTGAATGTAGGCCTTGAAATTCATCCACAGGTACACCTCCAATTGACTAAAATCAATTAGCCTATTAGAAGCTTCTAAAGCCATGACATCATCATGGAATTTTCCAAGCTGTTTAAAGGCACTGTCTACTGAGTGTATGTAAACCTCTGACCCACTGGAATTGTGATACAGTGAATTATAAGTGGAATAATCTGTCTGTGTAAAATTGTTGGAACAATGACTTGTGTAATGCACAAAGTAGATGTCCTAACCGACTTGCCAAAACTATAGTTTGTTAACAAGACATTTGTGGAGTGGTTGAAAAACAAGTTTTAATGACTACAACCTAACTGTAAATTGCTCTGGAGAAGAGCGTCTGCTAAATGACTCAAATCTAAATGTATGTGTCGCTGCATTGTCTCTTTTGAAGACTGTGTAGAGGAAATGAGAGGGCCCCTACAGACAGACAAGCCAGTGATGCATCAACCCCATGATGTATCCTCTCCCCAGGCATCAGTCTTCACCAACCACCTCCACCTCCAGCCAATGCCAATGGATCTTATCGTGACTTATCGTGACAAGGTGCTCACTGACGGACTGTCTTCTCAAAGTAGAAGGTATATCTTCTCCTGCCATATCTTCTTGCTGTCCAGCACCATTTCCCTGCTTTAGAGTCCAGCACCTCCCTTGCTATCTCCAGCAGTCTAACACAATACCATCTTCCTCCGTTGCTTATTCTTAGCAATCCCCCCAAAAAATATGTGTGTGTGTGTGTGTGTGTGTGTGTGTGTGTGTGTGTGTGTGTGTGTGTGTGTGTGTGTGTGTGTGTGTGTGTGTGTGTGTGTGTGTGTGTGTGTGTGTGTGTGTGTGTGTGTGTATATTCCCGTATGTAATCTATTTTTTTTTAGGGCGGGGGGGAACTCTGTCGGAGTCTCAACTTCCTGTTGAGAGTTAGAATAGTACAATACACAAGGTGCAATTTCGAAATTTGGTTGTGCCGTTTTTCTCTTATGTCTGTCACAGAGAGTCACTGATTTAGCCCATGTCAGCTCAATTATTTTGTATTGCTATTTTTTGAAATAGTTTATTTAGTGGCTAGCTCTACACAAATTACCGGCCGGGGGTCCCCCATGGATTTTGTAAGTCAGTCTCGCTCAGATATCATATTCAAAACGGCAAACATTTCTCTCTGCCCTATGGCAGAATTTGTAGAATTGCATGAAATTAGTTTACAATTGCTAAATCTTCTCTCCGCCCCATTGCAAAATGTGCAGAATTGCAGCATATTTGCTTTACAACGGCAACATTTTCTCTACAGCCCCTGGCCAAATGTGCAGAATTGCATGAAGAAAAAACAACAACATGTCTCTCTACTGTCACTAAAATGTTTTGATCACAATGTGCATATACGTGGGTACGCAGACCCGCGACAAACTTCGGCCACTCATGATGACTTCAGATTTTTTGTAGCCCCCACCCCCCATCAAAGTGGTCCATCCCTGCGTCGAATCAACACAACACCACTAGTCGCTGACTATCCCAAGAGAAAGCCCTCATTCCTTGCTCAATGTTACTGGCGATACAAACGCAGATAAATTGAACCAACACAACAGAGAAGGTTTCAGAGAAAGCCTCCATTCAGAAATCCAACCCCATATGACATCAATGTGGAAAAAAACAAACAGGATTTGGGGCTGTGATCCAAGATCCAGGTTCCGCTCCGTGGGGTCAGAAACCTTCACCTCAGGGCAGGTTTGGGTCTTCTGGAAACATCTGGGGACGATTGGGGCATGTCGTGCTAGTTATAGACAGAGCTGAGTCGCACCCGCAAACCACAGCACCGGCCAACGCAGGGAGATCACAAGTATGGCAACTCCAAGAGAAACCGACAGACGGTTGGATGAAGATAGAGGAGAAAATAGATTTCACAGGTAAATGGAACGCCACATGTTGGGTTTGTTGTTTGAGAGGTTGAATAAAGATCTGCTATCAATTGATGGTACGGGAAGTCTTTGAATGTATTTTTCCCTTCAATTGCATCCATCTGCTTGTTAAACAAGCAGATGAAAGGCTTGTCGACGAAAGGCTAAAGGCCTGCTAGATATGGATGTATAATGATATGTAACAATATGGCTATAGGAAACAGCAGATAAACTCTCTACTGATCATAAGAGAACGGTTGGTTGGTGGTTGTGTGGCTTATCTAGCCAAGTACAGGTGCCCCAGAGAAGCCGATACAAAACGCCCCTGTGTTCTTCTGTGGCTACCGCAGCAACGACATCATGCTAGTAGCTAATGATGGTAATCAGTCAATGGGGCCCACCTGTCCCTCTCTAAACTAATGGCTAGATGGGATACAGTATATATGAAATTGAAGTCAAAAGAAAAAACGTTTAGTATTTTTTCTAACCCTAACCCTTTCCTAACCTTAACCTAATTATATTAACCTGCTTTGTTAATCCTTCTAACCTGCTGCGTAAATTCTCTTAACCTTCTACAAAAAGTCCATTCTGGTCAATTCTGACATAAACTGTATCCTTCCTAGCCTAAAAGGTCATCCCGCAAGCTGGTATTTCATCTGAGCCAGTCCTTCTGCTTTGTTTATCAATCCAGAACATTTCATTCCCCATGTTTTGAATCGTCCAGATTGGAAACAGTGTTGAGTTCCGCTTTGATGTGTAGCACATGGGCCATTAACACTCATTCACTGGAGCGTGTAATGAACCCCTTTAGAGAGTACTTTTTCTGCAACTTTTGCATTTTATTTGAGTCCCTTGACATTTATATGAGTTGATTAATGTTCCTCTTTGTTGTATGGGTGTTAGGGTAAAACATAAGCTTTGGGTCTTGCGCTTTGTTCCCTTGGCTCGGCTACAAACCCTAGTCAGGCTATTGGAGTGAGGCGACAGCTGAAAGCTGAAAACGCAGAGGCCAAATGTAGCTAAGCTTCTCCTCGCTCATCCAAAACAAGAATTGTGTTATTATTTTATGAATGCATGGCAGCACGGCGTATTGTTGTAAGGAAATTCTTGGCTACAAATAAACACAATTATGTATCAGGTTGCTGAACTTTGGGATGGGAATTGATGTAGCCTCTGTCATTTGTGACAGTTTGGTGTTGCTTCATGCCAGGCCCACATGCTTTTTGACTGAAACATGAACTAAGACAGAAGCGATTGAAGGTCAAAATAAATATTTATGTCTTGGAGGACACCAAGGGTGAGAACCCAATACAGTTAAAACGTTGTAATTATAAAGCACTTCCTGTCTTCCGAAGGAAGTTCAATGGCTGCGCATCCAGTCGATTGTTTGTGCGATCTAAACACACCTAAACACACATTCACAAGCTGCGAAGGTGGAAACACCTGTCTGTACCGACAAAATACTATGGCTTTACATAAGACGTGCATCCCAACTGATTTCTGTAAAGTTCAAAGTTGCACAAACATCTATCACATACATAAATAACAAGAAACGTAGGTAGGCCTAGCACTTATTGATCATTATTTTGTCTGATGGAGTATCTTGACTCAAAAATTGCTACAGTACTAAATTCAGTAAAGAGTGGACATTACTCCATAGTCGATGCTACACAAGCTATTTGATGCAATTTCAGTCCCCTTGTCTACACTGAAAAGTTACCGGAAAGGTCAACGGTTCCTCTGTACTGAAACGCTCCATAAAAGAATGTAATGTAGGACCAAAAGTACTGAACTGTCTACTTATAAGGCAAGAGAATGCTTGACTATATTTCACACTGAGAGAAACTCTACTTGACCTGATTCATTAACTGGAGAAACTGCATAACAAGTCTCTCATCCTGCTCCAGATAACACGATGGTTCAGCTCGCTTCCACGTCTTGCTTAATGAACACGGTAACTGTTGGGCTGCTTTATTTGAATGACTAGAATTTAGTCTACTAAGTTTATTTTGAAGATAATAAAGATGTTCAAAATAGCAAGAATAAATCATGTAAGTTTACCAAAAAAAAACCAGGATACATCATAACCAAACAGGATTACTGGAAAACCAGGGAATTTATTGAAAGTTCCAGGAAGGATCCAATCCTAATCTAAACAAACACATTTGAATACAGGCCAGACCACCAAAATAACAATGTTACATTTATCTATATTATGATAATCATTCACCTCCATGTTGATTCACCTGTCAGAGAGACAGAGATGTCACGTTGTGAAACGGAGGGCGTGCTATGGTACTAGTATGATTTCGGCATGCCTCTTGTCTCCTACAGAATCTCTATCTACGATCTATCACCCTTTCCTGCTCCAGCTGTGTTTATCCTGCTCTATGATTAATGGACCACAGGGAATCCCCTCCAGCCCCCCTGCCTCACCTGCCCCAACATGTGACCTCTTCCTGGGGTTGGATCCTCCAGCGTGCTGGGGTAGTGGGGTAGTAACCTCCAGGGTGTTATCCTTCCCAGAATCACCACAGCCAGTGTGAGAGGGAGAGGTGAGAGGTCAGAGGGGAGAGGACACACATTATCTGGCAATGATTAGAGGCTGAGAGAGAGATCACGTTGTGTGTTACAGCTAGACGTGTGTGGATGTGATGTGGACTAGCTGTGACTTTTCTGAGGTGTACTCTGAGGTAACACTTAAATATTATATGGGGACTGTGATGGCTAGATCATTTTAAGTGCCACATAAATGTGAATTAGAGCATGTTAGTAAGAAAAGCTCTGAGGTAAGTGTGAATTAAGACAGAGTTATGTAATCATTTACATGTAGATGGTTAGTGCAACACATTTGACATTTTATACACGATGCCAGGATGGAATGTCACTTCCTATACTTTATAGATAAATCAAAGTAAACTAAAATAATGTTAGAACATTTTATTGGGGTAATTAACTGAAACAAGCCTATGAATTTTCTGTAATTCAAATTGGCTTCATGGAAAATATTTATTTATCGTATATTCCAGTACATTCTCATTACTTTCTCACACACTTGCAGTTGTCCCAATACCGTAACATCTGGCTGATCAGCACTGATTGCCGTGGTTCAAGGGGATATGCATATCTAAGGCCGATTAGCCCCCGGCATTAAACTGACTTTTGACCTTCATAATTGTCCTGAGTAGGCCTGAGGGTCACAGCATGCTTAAGGGCCCACCTGCCTTAACACTGTTATGCAGGTGAATGAGGACCCAAAAGCGACTTGGCGAAAACAGAGTCTTTAATCCAGTTAAGGAAATAGCAATACTCCTAGACAATTCGGAGCGGTAAATAAAGCATAAAAAACAATACCACTCGTAATCACGAGAACTGACTGGAGACTCGATAATAAACTGCAGGTTGCCTCGGGAAGGCACTTGACCGTAGCAGACTCAGACACCTGCTCACCACGCAGCATCTGAGGGAAACACGACACGACAGGGCGATACAAAGACACAGCACGGTGAACAATATACAAGGATCCGACAGGACTGAAACGGAAAACAAGGGGAGAAATAGGGACTCTAATCAGGGGAAAAGATAGGGAACAGGTGTGGGAAGACTAAATGATTGATTAGGGGAATAGGAACAGCTGGAAGCAGGAATGGAACGATAGAGAGAAGAGAGAGAGGGAGGGAGAGAGAAAAAGGGGAACGAACCTAAAAAGACCAGCAGGGGGAAAACGAACAGAAGGAAAAGCAAAATGACAAGACAATATAAGACAAAACATGACAGTACCCCCCCACTCACCGAGCGCCTCCTGGCGCACTCGAGGAGGAATCCTGGCGGCAACGGAGGAAATCATCAATCAGTGAACGGTCCAGCACGTCCCGAGACGGAACCCAACTCCTCTCCTCAGGACCGTAACCCTCCCAATCCACTAAGTATTGGTGACCCCGTCCCCGAGAACGCATGTCCATGATCCTACGTACCTTGTAAATAGGTGCGCTCTCGACAAGGACGGGAGGGGGAGGGAAGACGAACGGGGGTGCGAAGAAAGGGCTTGACACAGGAGACATGGAAGACAGGATGGACGCGACGAAGATGTCGCGGAAGAAGCAGTCGCACAGCGACAGGATTGACGACCTGGGAGACACGGAACGGACCAATGAACCGCGGAGTCAACTTACGAGAAGCTGTCGTAAGAGGAAGGTTGCGAGTGGAAAGCCACACTCTCTGGCCGCAACAATACCTTGGACTCTTAATCCTACGTTTATTGGCGGCTCTCACAGTCTGTGCCCTGTAACGGCAAAGTGCAGACCTCACCCTCCTCCAGGTGCGCTCACAACGTTGGACAAACGCTTGAGCGGAGGGAACGCTGGACTCGGCAAGCTGGGATGAGAACAGAGGAGGCTGGTAACCCAGACTACTCTGAAATGGAGATAACCCGGTAGCAGACGAAGGAAGCGAGTTGTGAGCGTATTCTGCCCAGGGGAGCTGTTCTGCCCAAGACGCAGGGTTTCTGAAAGAAAGGCTGCGTAGTATGCGACCAATCGTCTGATTGGCCCTCTCTGCTTGACCGTTAGACTGGGGATGAAACCCGGAAGAGAGACTGACGGACGCACCAATCAAACGACAGAACTCCCTCCAAAACTGTGACGTGAATTGCGGACCTCTGTCTGAAACGGCGTCTAACGGGAGGCCATGAATTCTGAACACATTCTCGATGATGATTTGTGCCGTCTCCTTAGCGGAAGGAAGTTTAGCGAGAGGAATTAAATGTGCCGCCTTAGAGAACCTATCGACAACCGTAAGAATCACAGTCTTCCCGCAGACAAAGGCAGACCGGTAATGAAGTCTAGGGCGATGTGAGACCATGGTCGAGAAGGAATGGGGAGCGGTCTGAGACGACCGGCAGGAGGAGAGTTACCTGACTTAGTCTGCGCGCAGTCCGAACAAGCAGCCACGAAACGGCGCGTGTCACGCTCCTGAGTCGGCCACCAAAAGCGCTGGCGAATAGAAGCAAGAGTGCCTCGAACACCGGGATGACCAGCTAACTTGGCAGAGTGAGCCCACTGAAGAACAGCCAGACGAGTGGAAACAGGAACGAAAAGAAGGTTACTAGGACAAGCGCGCGGCGACGCAGTGTGCGTGAGTGCTTGCTTAACCTGTCTTTCAATTCCCCAGACTGTCAACCCGACAACACGCCCATAAGGAAGAATCCCCTCAGGATCAGTAGAAGCCACAGAAGAACTAAGAAGATGGGATAAGGCATCAGGCTTGGTGTTCTTGCTACCCGGACGGTAAGAAATCACAAACTCGAAACGAGCGAAAAATAACGCCCAACGAGCTTGACGAGCATTAAGTCGTTTGGCAGAACGGATGTACTCAAGGTTCTTATGGTCTGTCCAAACGACAAAAGGAACGGTCGCCCCCTCCAACCACTGTCGCCATTCGCCTAGGGCTAAGCGGATGGCGAGCAGTTCGCGGTTACCCACATCATAGTTGCGTTCAGATGGCGACAGGCGATGAGAAAAATAAGCGCAAGGATGAACCTTATCGTCAGACTGGAAGCGCTGGGATAGAATGGCTCCCACGCCTACCTCTGAAGCGTCAACCTCGACAATGAATTGTCTAGTGACGTCAGGAGTAACGAGGATAGGAGCGGACGTAAAACGTTCTTTTAGAAGATCAAAAGCTCCCTGGGCGGAACCGGACCACTTAAAACACGTCTTGACAGAAGTAAGAGCTGTGAGAGGGGCAGCAACTTGACCGAAATTACGAATGAAACGCCGATAGAAATTAGCGAAACCTAGAAAGCGCTGCAACTCGACACGTGACCTTGGAACGGGCCACTCACTGACAGCTTGGACCTTAGCGGAATCCATCTGAATGCCTTCAGCGGAAATAACGGAACCGAGAAAAGTAACGGAGGAGACATGAAAAGAGCACTTCTCAGCCTTCACGTAGAGACAATTCTCTAAAAGGCGCTGGAGAACACGTCGAACGTGCTGAACATGAATCTCGAGTGACGGTGAAAAAATCAGGATATCGTCAAGGTAGACAAAAACAAAGATGTTCAGCATGTCTCTCAGAACATCATTAACTAATGCCTGAAAAACAGCTGGCGCATTGGCGAGACCAAACGGCAGAACCCGGTACTCAAAATGCCCTAACGGAGTGTTAAACGCTGTTTTCCACTCGTCCCCCTCTCTGATGCGCACGAGATGGTAAGCGTTACGAAGGTCCAACTTAGTAAAGCACCTGGCTCCCTGCAGAATCACGAAGGCTGATGACATAAGGGGAAGCGGATAACGATTCTTAACCGTTATGTCATTCAGCCCTCGATAATCCACGCAGGGGCGCAGAGTACCGTCCTTTTCTTAACAAAAAAAAACCCCGCCCCGGCCGGAGAGGAAGAAGGCACTATGGTACCGGCGTCAAGAGACACAGACAAATAATCCTCGAGAGCCTTACGTTCGGGAGCCGACAGAGAGTATAGTCTACCCCGAGGAGGAGTGGTCCCCGGAAGGAGATCAATACTACAATCATACGACCGGTGAGGAGGAAGGGAGTTGGCTCGGGACCGACTGAAGACCGTGCGCAGATCATGATATTCCTCCGGCACTCCTGTCAAATCGCCAGGTTCCTCCTGAGAAGTAGGGACAGAAGAAATGGGAGGGATGGCAGACATTAAACACTTCACATGACAAGAAACGTTCCAGGATAGGATAGAATTACTAGACCAATTAATAGAAGGATTATGACATACTAGCCAGGGATGACCCAAAACAACAGGTGTAAAAGGTGAACGAAAAATCAAAAAAGAAATAGTCTCACTGTGGTTACCAGATACTGTGAGGGTTAAAGGTAGTGTCTCAAATCTGATACTGGGAAGATGACTACCATCTAAGGCGAACATGGGCGTAGGCATGTCTAACTGTCTGAAAGGAATGTCATGTTTCCGAGCCCATGCTTCGTCCATGAAACAACCCTCAGTCCCAGAGTCTATCAAGGCACTGCATGTAGCACCCGAACCGGTCCAGCGTAGATGGACCGACATAGTAGTACAGGATCTAGATGGAGAGACCTGAGTAGTAGCGCTCACCAGTAGCCCTCCGCTTACTGATGAGCTCTGGCTTTTACTGGACATGAATTGACAAAATGTCCATCAAATCCGCAATAGAGACACAGGCGGTTGGTGATCCTCCGTTCCCTCTCCTTAGTCGAGATGCGAATACCTCCCAGCTGCATGGGCTCAGTCTCTGAGCCAGAGGAGGGAGATGGTTGCGATGCGGAGCAGGGAAACACCGTTGACGCGAGCTCTCTTCCACGAGCTTGGTGACAAAGATCTACCCGTCGTTCTATGCGGATGGCGAGAGCAATCAAAGAGTCCACACTGGAAGGAACCTCCCGGGAGAGAATCTCATCTTTAACCACTGCGTGGAGTCCCTCCAGAAAACGAGCGAGCAGCGCCGGCTCGTTCCAGTCACTAGAGGCAGCAAGAGTGCGAAACTCTATAGAGTAATCCGTTATGGATCGATCACCTTGGCATAGGGAAGCCAGGGCCCTAGAAGCCTCCCTACCAAAAACTGAACGGTCAAAAACCCGAATCATCTCCTCTTTAAAGTTCTGGTAATTGTTAGAACAATCAGCCCTTGCCTCCCAGATAGCTGTGCCCCACTCTCGAGCCCGGCCAGTAAGGAGTGAAATGACGTAAGCAACCCGAGCTCTCTCTCTAGAGTATGTGTTGGGTTGGAGAGAGAACACAATATCACACTGGGTGAGAAAGGAGCGGCACTCCTTGGGCTGCCCGGAGTAGCAAGGTGGGTTATTAACCCTAGGTTCCGGAGGCTCGGCAGACCAGGAAGTAACAGGTGGCACGAGACGAAGACTCTGGAACTGTCCAGAGAGGTCGGAAACCTGAGCGGCCAGGTTCTCCATGGCATGACGAGCAGCAGACAATTCCTGCTCGTGTCTGCCGAGCATGGCTCCTTGGATCTCGACGGCAGTGTTACGAGCGTCTGTAGTCGCTGGGTCCATTCTTTGGTCGGATCCTTCTGTTATGCAGGTGAATGAGGACCCAAAAGCGACTTGGCGAAAACAGAGTCTTTAATCCAGTTAAGGAAATAGCAATACTCCTAGACAATTCGGAGCGGTAAATAAAGCATAAAAAACAATACCACTCGTAATCACGAGAACTGACTGGAGACTCGATAATAAACTGCAGGTTGCCTCGGGAAGGCACTTGACCGTAGCAGACTCAGACACCTGCTCACCACGCAGCATCTGAGGGAAACACGACACGACAGGGCGATACAAAGACACAGCACGGTGAACAATATACAAGGATCCGACAGGACTGAAACGGAAAACAAGGGGAGAAATAGGGACTCTAATCAGGGGAAAAGATAGGGAACAGGTGTGGGAAGACTAAATGATTGATTAGGGGAATAGGAACAGCTGGAAGCAGGAACGGAACGATAGAGAGAAGAGAGAGAGGGAGGGCGAGAGAAAAAGGGGAACGAACCTAAAAAGACCAGCAGGGGGAAAACGAACAGAAGGAAAAGCAAAATGACAAGACAATATAAGACAAAACATGACAAACACTGCCTGTACACTTAAGACTTCAGTACTTTGACCGCCACAACATCAACACGCAACCCAGGGTACTCACACAGCTGTGCTTTAAAGTTTTAGAAGGAATGGCAGTTGATGGCAGTTGAAAGTAGTTCATTAATCAAAAATATAACATTTTCCTGACAAGCTCTCTAGCTAAATGACTGTTTTGGTATTATCCCACAATATGAAACTGAATTAAAATGATAAAAGGTATGACCCTAATTTTGTGTGGTCATAAAGATGCACTTATGTGTCTATTTAAGTGATAATGCCAGAGAAGCCGGTGTTTGGAAGATATCTTGGCAGGGTGTTGTCAGGCCTGAGACGAAGAAGACACCGGCTTCAAGGGGATCATCACTTTTATTTTTACAATGGGTTACCAAAATATTTAAATAATGATTGACATATTGTATTTTAATTTGAAAAATTATCATACTAACTCATCCTTCAACGAGATATAGTCCCGACACAAATCTTGTCAGGCTGTGTATGAAGACGAAGTCAAGTGCAGGAGAGCAGAGTATGATTAAATAAATCGCACTTTATTATAGTTCCAAACCGGGAGCACAACAAAACAAACGCGCTCAAAAAAACGGAACAATAAAGTAAAGCGCTAAACGAACATCACTTGACATGAAAACAATTACACACAAAACATGATGGGAAACAGAGGGTTAAATACAAGTAGATTGATTGGGGAAATGAAAACCAGGTGTGTATGAAAACAACGCAAGACAAAATGGACATATGAATAATGGAGTGGCGATGGCTAGAAAGCCCGTGACGTCGATCGCCGAACGAACAAGCAGAGGAGCCGACTTCGGTGGAAGTCGTGACAAATCTAGGGTTCCTACCCAAGCCGGCTGGTCAATCGTTCTATTAGTACGGCTTTGTTCTGTGTCTATGGACGTGACCCAGTCCTTCATTCAAAATGTTCTATTGCCACACTGGCTGGCAACGTTCTTATCCCTTGCTTGCCAGCTAGCCAACTACGGCTAACTTTCAGTCACATCAAACAGTGCAGCCAGAATAACAACAAAGTAGCTGAATTTGCATTTGTTTAAGCTGTGTTCTAGTGACCTTTATTTGCATACATCCATAGCAATGAGCTAATAATGCGCAATTTCACCTGGCATAGAAAATGTGTTCTCTCGTCAGGACTCTGTTGTTCAGCGGAGCCAGCCATTAACACAGCTAACACAGTCACTTCATACTGAAGCTGGGAAGACTGCAAACTAGCTGCATTTAACAGTTTTACCTGTTTTCTATTGACATTTCTTTGTAAACTCAACAAAAAAAGAAACGTCCTCACTGTCAACTGTGTTTGTTTTCAGCAAACTTAACATGTGTAAATATTTGTATGAACATAATAAGATTCAACAACTGAGACATAAACTGAATAAGTTCCACAGACATGTGACTAACAGAAATTTAATAATGTGTCCCTGAACAAAGGGGAGGGTCAAAATCAAAAGTAACAGTCAGTATCTGGTGTGGCCACCAGCTGCATTAAGTACTGCAGAGCATCTTCTCCTCATGGACTGCACCAGATTTGGCAGTTCTTGCTGTGAGATGTTACCCCACTCTTCCACCAAGGCGCGTGCAGGTTCCCGGACATTTATGGGGGGAATGGCCCTAGCCCTCACCCTTCGATCCAACAGGTCCCAGACGTGCTCAATGGGATTGAGATCCGGGCTCTTCGCTGCCCATGGTAGAACACTGACATTCCTGTCTTGCAGGAAATCATGCACAGAACGAGCAGTATGGCTGGTGACATTTTCATGCTGGAGGGTCATGTCAGGATGAGCCTGCGGGAAGGGTACCACATGAGGGAGAAGGATGTCTTCCCTGTAACGCACAGCATTGAGATTACCTGCAATGACAACAAGCTCAGTCCGATGATGACACACCGCCCCCAGACCATGACAGACCCTCCACCACCAAATTGATCCCGCTCCAGAGTACAGGCCTCGGTGTAACTCTCATTCCTTTGAAGATAAATGCGAATCCGACCATCACCCCTGGTGAGACAAACCACGACTTGTCAGTGAAGAGCACTTTTTGCCAATCCTGTCTGGTCCAGCGACGGTGGGTTTGTGCCCATAGGTGACGTTGTTGCTGGTGATGTCTGGTGAGGACCTGCCTTACAACAGGCCTACAAGCCCTCAGTCCAGCCTCTCTCAGCCTATTACGGACAGTCTGAGCACTGATGGAGGGATTGTACGTTCCTGGTGTAACTCGGGCAGTTGTTGCCATCCTGTACCTGTCCCGCAGGTGTGATGTTCAGATGTACCGATCCTGTGCAGGTGTTGTGACATGTCGTCTGTCACTGCGAGGATGATCAGCTGTCCGTCCTGTCTCCCTGTAGCGCTGTCTTAGGCGTCTCACAGTACGGACATTGCAATTTATTGCCCTGGCCACATCTGCAGTCCTCATGCCTCCTTGCAGCATGCCTAAGGCATGTTCACACAGATAAGTAGGGACCCTGGGCATCTTTCCTTTGCTGTTTTTCAAAGTCAGTAGAAAGGCCTCTTTAGTGTCCTAAGTTTTCAAAACTGTGACCTTAATTGCCTACCGTCCATAAACTGTTAGTGTCTTAACGACCGTTCCACAGGTGCATGTTCATTAATTGTTTATGGTTCATTGAACAAATCAAATCAAATTGTATTTGTCACATACACATGGTTAGCAGATGCTAATGTGAGTGTAGCGAAATGCTTGTGCTTCTAGTTCCGACCATGCAGTAATATCTAACAAGTAATCTAACCTAACAATTTCACAACAACTACCTTTACACAAGTGTAAAGGAATGAATAAGAATATGTACATATAAATATATGGATGAGCAATGGCCGAATGGCATAGGCAAGATGCAGTAGATGGTTTAGAGTACAGTATATACATGTGAGATGATAAAAATGATGCTAATTCATGATTTCGACTGGCTAAGAATAGCTGCCTGCCTGTCTCGTTCCGACACCCGACTCCTACACGTTCATTACTATGGGACAGCCAGAGATCAAATTTCAATTTTGAAACAATATTAGATAGACAGCAAGGTTTATACAAATCTGGGGATTCTTTAAAACCAATTTCTAGTCCAAAAGAAATCATCGCTTTAGCCGGTGGTAACTTGTGGAATAGACACCGGCTGGAGTGCGGTTTTAACCAATCAGCATCCAGGATTAAACCCACCCGTTGTATAAACCCTGGCAGATGAATCTATTCTAACCCACAAGGAATTGCATTCTCCATTGTTTAACTTTGTGACGGATTGGGGAGTTACAGTTAAGTGTTGTGACAGAACCGTACTGCCCATTTGCTGGTCGGATGCCAGTATCTTCTCAACAGTTTGGTGGTTGCCATTTGGATATGAGTAATCTGCCGTATAGACTGTGCCAATACCCAGTCTTATCATCGGAGTCCATCAGTCTCTGGGTTGGAGGGAGTAATGCAGACTAAACCCTGTTATATCCAGTGGTTTCCTGTGTTAAGGGATCAAAGGGTAGGAAATGGGCATGGCGTGCACAGCTACAACGGGCAGAGCTACACAGCTGACCTGGGTTCAAATATTATTTGAAATCTTTCAAATACTTTAGCTGAATCTGATTGAGCTTACCTGTTGCAATGGAATCAATTAAAAAGCCCCAAAAGTGCATGCACACTCTGCCCACCTGGCACTCCAGGCAGGCTAAAACAAATGCTGAAACTATTTGAAATAGCATTTGAACCCAGGTCTGCTACACAGTACCACAGTCATGCAGATGTGGGTTGTTGACCATAGATTTCGTTGGGGTCGACTGGTTGTTTCAGATTGATGGAGAAGTGCATTGAACTTGACCTGTCCTTGACGCTAGTATTTCAAGACAATTCAAGACTTGAAGAAAGTTCAAATGTTGAAGCCAGTTTTTGTTGTTTATGGGAATTTGTGGGACACCGTGGAGGAAAACACAGCATGTCATGTGGGGGAAGAGAGAGAACTGGGGAAACACGCACATTTAAACACAAAGAAAAACCTCAGTTTTCCCCACATCCTGGGAGGAAGTTAAGGACAGTGCCATTTGGCAAGACAAAAGAAAAAGCAAAGAAATGAAGAACAGATATTATAAAATCATAAGACTACAATTTCCTGGATTTATGAGAACAAAACAGAGCTGCAGTCTCACCACTGTACTCACATATCAAGCTCAAACTGGTACGAGGAAACCTAGTTCACATGAACTTAAACGGCTTTGTGACCACAATTATATATGGGGGAGTTCTGGGCTGTGATAACGGGGTTAGTTGCCATTTTGTAGCATGCCGCATCATGTCATGACTCATGCTCACGTACGTATGACATTCAACTTGTTCAATCCTGGAGGCGATCCTTCACACACACACGATCCTGGAGGCGATCCTTCACACACACACGATCCTGGAGGCGATCCTTCACACACACACGATCCTGGAGGCGATCCTTCACACACACACGATCCTGGAGGCGATCCTTCACACACACACGATCCTGGAGGCGATCCTTCACACACACACGATCCTGGAGGCGATCCTTCACACACACACGATCCTGGAGGCGATCCTTCACACACACACGATCCTGGAGGCGATCCTTCACACACACACGACCCTGGAGGCGATGCTCCTCTCCTAGTTTACAATGGGATATAGCAAGAGCAGGCTTGACGATTGAGTTTTTTAATTGTGTAAATAGCATTTATGTACATCCACATAGTGTCATGATGCAATAATATACAGTCTGGATCAGTCAGTAATGACTCAGACAACCAGATGTCTCCTGGCGGATGGTTTAGGTCATCTGACGATGGTTGGTTCACATGGAACAAACTCCAGACATACAGAGAGCGAGAGAGAGAAGGAGAGTGAGAGAGACCGAGACGGAGATCGAGAGACAGCGCTAGGGAGCGAAAGGCAGAGAAAGGCAGAGAAGAGAGAGAGAGAGAGAGAGAGAGAGAGAGAGAGAGAGAGAGAGAGAGAGAGAGAGAGAGAGAGAGAGCACAGAAACTGTCTTCCTCACAGAACCACGTGTTGAGGGAGTCCTCATCGTTTCCTGTGGTTGTTTACACCGACATGTCCTGACGGAACAGAGCACATCTGCTATGCAAGCGAGGACAAATATTATGTTTTAGCTATCCAAACGTGTTTTGATCACATGACATTGTGAAAATAAGATAGAAGCTTACTTTAGTGAAGTTGTGATGGATCGACTAAGGTTTCAGCATCCCAAATGGCACCCTATTCCATATGTTGTACACTACTTCTACAGTCTACGTGACTAAGGAAAAGGGTCATGTTCAAAACCGAGTACACTATATAGGGAATAGGGTGCCATTTGAGATTCACACCAACACTTTCTACAGGGCTACGTGACTGAATAAATAGTCACCTAGGGAACAAGTGAACTGTGGCTTGGGAAAGTGAAATATACAGAATATACTAAAGAGAGCCGAAATGACACTCCCTTTACAGCAGAAGTCATCCATTTTTGGATGGATGGTCAGTCCTTGGGTCTTTCCTTGGGTCAGTCTTTGGGTCAGTCCTTGCATCCATAGCTGTGTTGTTTTTGTTGAATCCAGGATTGCTTCTTTAACCACAGAGCATACTAGCCCCAGCAGTTGTGTCAGCTTTCTAAGCACGACATGCTAGATGAAGAGGAAAACTGTGTGGGAACTTGTGAAGATATGCAACACAGTTTAGATGAGAGATTAAAATGTATATGTTGCTGGAAATCAAAATATGCATGTTGTAAAACGTGTCTATTTAGCCATTGAACTACTGTTCCTCACGTTATAACATTCCCCACTGGGGTCACCTGAAAAGAAATACATCAGGAGATGCATAACAGACAATAACTCTTATGTTTTAAGGTGGATTGGTAGGTGGCTTCTAAGGTTTAGTATAAAAGCACAAGAGAGTTGCTGAGAACACGCTATTGTGTAAAGGGAAGAAAAATGATGATTGTGACTGTGAAATATTTCTGCATAACACACTTTTTAATGTGAATCAATGATTTCGGTGGGAGATTTGTGCACCAGTTTGAGATAAGCATGCATCTCCAGCCAGGATTCAGGTAACATCGGTTAAGGGATGTATTTAATATAACCCGGGCAGCCTCTTCTATTACATAGGAATATTAAACATAGTTAGATTATATTCATAATGAGTTAACAATATCAACAAACCTGTTGACTGACTCCAAGCTTTCATATAACAGAGTTATTTGATACAATGCATAACATTGTCTGGGAGATGTATGTTTTAATTGGACACGGTCCCTGTCAAATAAACGTCATGAAATAACATTAAAAACGATGTGTCATATGACGCCGTGGCTAAAAGCTGGAGTCGTTAATGGTGGAACAGCCATTTGGGATATAAACACAACAAAGGAGTTACTGCAAACAACAAACATGTTTTTTTTCCCCCAGCAGACATCACTGCATGCGCGATAGAACAGCACAATATGTACTGCTCTTTTTGTTGCTACCAACGCTCCTCAGCTGCCACGGAAAATGCAGTGTCCTTCATTACCACCCAACATGCTGTGCGGGTTCACTGAGGTCATCATCCATGGAACAGCATGAGAGAGGGGACGCCCTGCTGTTAGCGACCCTCTGAGGAGAGTAGATTACATGCATCAGTATAGAGGATCACCCCACAGCCATACCTCCACCTGGAAGCATAGCCCCAGTAGCCTTGCTAATGATCCATGGTCAAATGGGGAGTTATTAAAAGTGCTAATAGCCCGGGGGATAGTCCTCAACCACCATGACACCAGGTTGTTGTTAGTACCTAAGGCTCTTGTTTGTCAAATCTTGTCGATGCATTTCTTCTAACAGTTCATACAACCGTGTAGAAAAAGCCCCCGGTACGTGCGGTTCAATTTGCTCATCTACCTTTTTGCTTTCAGTGATGGGTGATGTCACGAATCCCAATGTAACAATCTGATTGATGCCAAACAACACCTTTATAACAACGTAGCCTTACTGTACAGCGTGCTCATAATTATTCACATTTTTTTCAATGCTAGTGTCAACTCCACCATGTGTTAAGAGTTACGTGCCTACACTCAGATTAGCATCAGAGTAGCCTACATACCAGCCCACTGCTGCATAGACGATAGTGTTTAGGTTGGACACTGTCCAGTCCAGTACAAGTCTCCTGGCTTTACCAGTGGCTGAACTGAACAAACATTTCAACAAACCGCAAAACCACCCTAAATATCGACAAATATGCATGTAAGAGGAAAATATGCTGTTCTGTAGACATCTACTGGTCCCTATGGTAGTTTTGATTCAACATGAAACTGTTCATCTGTCTGCGAGGCAGTATAACGTTCTACATAAAGTGATCAACAGCTAGACATAGAGGTCAACTGGATTCACATACCTTGTATTTATAGAGAGTGTGTCAGAGGGCACTAATCTGAACAACCAATGAGAAATGGCTCTATGACAGAATTATGCAATTGCCTTGTCTTGGGCAGTCTGTGTGGACGGCTGCTGGTGTGTGATTTAGTCTGGTACCTATTTCCCAATATTGTGCACTACTTTTGATGAGGAACCATAGGGCTCTGGTCAAGAGGACCCAAAAGGACCCACCCTTGTCTTGGGCAGTCTGTCTGGACGAGTGGATGGCTGCTGGTGTGTGATTTGACAAGTCATAGACTGTTCTCTCTGCTACCACATTGCAAGCGGTGCCGATGCACCAAGTTTGGAACCAACAGGACCCTGAACAGCTTCTATCCCCAAGCCACAAGCCTGCTAAATAGTTAGTCTGCGTAGCTATTGGTTAACTATTTAAGAATCTGCCTTAACACTTTTTGCACTTATATGTACAAGTCTACCTCAATTACCTCGTACCCCTGCACATCTATTATTTCTCTATTTTCTTTCTCTCTACATTGTTGGGAAGGGCCCGTAAGTAAACACTTCACTGTTAGTCCACACCTGTTGTTGACGAAGCATGTGACAAATAAAATGTGATTTGATTTTAGAGTGACGTTTTACTGAGGAACGATCAGGCCTATTCTACTTCCTGTGTGTGTTGTTGAAAGGGGCTCCACGGTCATCTTTCACCCCGAGAAATGTGGTTCTGCTGGGAACCTCGGAAGTCAATATTAGCTCAGGGAATTCAATACAGAAGGGAGCTCTCTGAGAAATGTACTTCTCCTGGCGGATGACATTTCCTAAGAAGCCCTACGTTGTGAAGTTGCACTTTAACATAGTCTGAACCGATGATAATGACAAAGTGTTGTTTTAGGACCAGACAGAGAAGGGCCACATACTGCGACTTGATACTCTAATAATATGTTCCATCTACTTCCAAGGTGCATGAACACCATGGTAGCCAGAGTAGGAGGTGGCCTGTAGTGTTTAGGTAAGGAAGAGTCGCCTGCGCCTCAGTCTTTTAAAATGAAAGAGTACAAGAGGACTTGTCTCTAGTCTCAATTTTGCGAAAATTCTCCACACCCCTTACGGTGTTTCAGACGGCCCCCTTTCTTTGTCGACCCAATTCATTGACGGAGAGAGTCTCTTCAGAGGCGTCTTGTCACATTCTCTTTGGAGTAGTGCGCCCGGTATGACTGTATTCCTCCGTCACCATAACAATGGTACAATGAGGAGTAGACAACAACAAGACGTTCTGTCATCACAAAGACCTCAGACCAAATCCTGTTACGGGTCTGATGCAAAGCATAGGAACTTCAGCCAGTCAGTGTGTCCTTAAATAATAAATAAAGGGCCTGTTATTCAGGAAACAAGCCTCTAGACCCCCAGCCTCTTTGAAATGGGAAACCACCTATGGAGGAGCCCGGAGGAACCTTTCCATGCATAGCCTTGGTTACTCGGGCCTCTGGGGCAAAGACTCAGGACCTAAATTACTGTGTACCCAATGTCCGACCGAGGCCCAAATCCCAATTTCTCTGCTTTGTTTTTCCAAGGGGCCGATTTTTCCGAGGTCCCAGTGAGAACATGCGGTCCCATGAAACACATCCAAGAATAACAGCTGACCCTGACCTGCGGGGATTGCCCCAGCTAGGTTTCCAAATCCCCATTGGAGATATCATGGGATGGACCCGAGAGCCAGGATGATTTAATTACACAAAGACAACATCACGTGTCACCAGGGGTTACGGGCAGTCACCTTTATGGGGCTAGAGGGCCAGAGAAGAGGGGGTGGATGTTCACAGCTGATGTACCCATAGTTTGCTTACCTGGCCCCATGGCCTGGGTTGATTGGCTCGATGTAACCAGCTACATTGACACACAAGACGGTATTGCTTTCATCTGTCTCCTAATTACAGTACTGAAGGGGTGTGCTGCACAAGGGGAGGGAAAGACGGGAATTGCAGGAGGAATGGACTTGGACAAAGAGAGAGTGTGTGTTTTTGTATGTGTGTCCATGCCTTTGTGTGTGTGTGTGTGTGTCTCATTTGGACGTCCTCCCATCCCACTGGTGTGTGTTTACAGGACACGGTGTTGTTTTTCAGGAACAGAAGGGTCCAGATGAGATCAGAGCTGGTTTTGATCTGGATAAAAGCTCCTTTCTTCACGAGGCCTGTGTTCCTTCAGCCCCGAGTCCCCATAGCTCAGAGGCAAATGTGGCTTCAGTTCCTATGCATGTGAAGAGTCGATGACAATGTGTCTGAGATCAACCAACAGGCTCACCCTTCATCTTATGAGTAAGAGCCTTTGTCGGCTTAATGGGATATGTTTCAAATGTAATCCTTTAGCTATGCCATCACATATTTAACCCTCATGCATTTTATCTTGTCTTATTCCAATGTTGAGCAATATTCTGGTTCAGAAACCAAAAGTATTACCCAAGTAGGAGCTTATGGGAACTTAACATACACCGATTGTACAAAATATAAGAACACCTTCCTAATATTGTGGTGGACCATTCTTGATGCACATGTGAAACTATAGAGTGTGAAAACCACAGCAGCGTTGAAGTTCTTGACACAAACCGGTGCTCCCACCATTTGGTATTTTGTTAGGATCCCCATTAGCTGTTGCGAAAGCAGCAGCTACTCTTCCCGGAGTCCTCACAAAACATTAAACATAATACAGAACATTAATAGACAAGAACAGCTCAAGGACAGAACTACATCAATAAAAAAATAAATGAAAAGAGGCACACGCAGCCTACATATCAATACCAAATCATACACACAAACTGTCTAGGTCAAATAGGGGAAAGGCGTTGTGCTGTGAGGTGTTGCTTTATCTGTTTTCTGAAACCAGACTTGCTGTTCATTTGAACAATATGAGATGGAGTGGAGTTCCACTTTACTCAGTACTTTGTTGAAACACCTTCGCCAGCAATTACAGACTCAAGTCTTCTTGGGTATGACGCTACAAGTTTGGTACACCTGTATTTGAGGAGTTTCTCTCATTCTTCTCTGCAGATTTTGTAAAGCTCTGTCAGGTTGGATGGGGAGCGTCCCTGCACAGCTATTTTCAGGCATCTCCAGAGATGTTCGATCAGGTTCAAGTCTGGACTCTGGCTGGGCCACTCAAGGACATTCAGAGACTTGTCCTGAAGCCACCCCTGCATTGCCTTGGCTCTGTGCTAAGGGTTGTTGTGTGGTTAGAAGGTTTTTTGCCCCAGTTCGAGGTCCTGAGCACTCTTGAGCAGGTTTTTGTCAAGGATCTCTCCATACTTTGCTCCATTAATCTTTCCCTCGATCCTGACTAGTCTCCCAGTCCCTGCCCCTGAAAAACATCCCCACAGCATGACGCTGCCACCACCATGCTCACCGTAGGGATGGTGCCAGGTTTCCTTCAGACGTGACACTTGGCATTCAGGCCAAAGAGTTCAATCTTGGTGCCATCAAACCAAAAAAATCGTGTTTCTCATAGTCTGAGAGTCCTTTAGGTGCCTTTTGGCAAACTCCAAGCAGGCTGTCATGTGCCTTTTACTGAGGTCTGGCTTCCATCTGGCCACTCTACCATAAAGGCCTGATTGGTGGAGTGCTGCAGAGACGGTTGTCCTGCTGGAAGTTATTCCCATCTCCACAGAGGAACTCTGGAGCTCTGTCAGAGTGACCATCGTGTTCTTGGTCACCTCCCTGACCAAGGCCCTTCTCCCCTATTGCTCAGTCTGGCCAGGTGGCCAGCTCTAGGCAGAGTCTCGGTGGTTCCAAACTTCTTCCATTTAAGAATGATGGAGGCCACTGTGTTCTTGGTACCTTCAATGGTGCAGAAATGTTTGGTACTCTTCCCGAGATCTGTGCCACGGCACAATCCTGTCTCGGAGCTCGATGGACAATTCCTTCTACCTCATGGCTTGTTTTTTTCTATGACCTGCACTGTCAACTGTGGGACCTTATGTAAACATGTGTGTGCCTTTTCAAATCATGTCCAATCAATTTAATTTGACCACAGGTTGTCTCTAATCAAGTTGTAGAAACATCTCAAGGATGATCAATGGTAACAGGATGCACCTGAGCAATTTCATAGCAAAGGTTCTGAATATTTATGTAAATAAGGTATTTCTGTCATTTATATTTAATACATTTGCAAAAATGTATATAAAACCTGTTTTTGCTTTGTCGTTATGGGCTATTGTGTGCAGATTGATGCTGATTTTTATTTATTTAAACAATTTTAGAATAAGGCTGTAAAGGAACAATATGTGGAAGAAGTCAAGGAGTCTGAATACTTTCCGAATGGACTGTATATCAGCCCTTTGATTACAATGAAGAGCAGAACGTGCTGCTCTGTTCCGGGCCAGCTGCACGACTGGACAATAATCAAGTTAAGACAAAACTAGATCCTGCAGGACCTACTTTTTGGCTTGTGGTGTCAAAAAAGCAGAGCATCTCTTTACTACAGACAGATCTCTCCCCATCTTTACAACCATTGAATCTATATGTTTTGATCACGATAGTTTACAATCTTCTAAGGCAACGCCAAGTAATTTAGTCTCCTCAACTTGTTCAACAGCCACACCATTCATTACCAGATTCAGCTGAGGTCTAGAATTTAGGGAATCATTTTTACCAATTACAATGCTCTTAGTTTTAGAGATGTTCGGGACCAGTTTCTTACTGGCCACCCATTCCAAAACAGACATACAACTGTTTGTTAAGGGTTTCAGTGACTTCATTAGCTGTGGTTGCTGATGCGTATATGGTTGAATCATCAGCATACATGGACACACATGCTTTGTTTAATGCCAGTGGCAGGTCATTGGTAAGAATAGAAACGAGTAGAGGGCCTAGAGAGCTCCCCTGCACTACAACACACTTGACATATTTGACATTAGAGAAGCTTCCATTAAGGAAAACCCTTATATTAAAACCCTTATATTAGATAGATAGCTCTGAATCCACGATATGGCAGAGGTTGAAAAGCCATAACACATTTTTTTTTACCCTGTTCAAAGGCACTATTTTGTCTTTGCCATTAATCCTCTGAATGGCACACATTTACAATCCATGTCTCAATTGTCTCAAGGCTTAAAAATGATTCTTTAACCTGTCTCCTCCCCTTCATCTACACTGATTGAAGTGGATTTAACAAGTGACATCAATAAGGGATCATAGCTTTCACCTGGATTCACCTGTTCAGTCTGTCATGAAAAGAGTTATTAAGGTTTTGTGTACTCCGTGTCATTTTAATGTTTGGAAAACTCGTGTCCCGTAAACAAATCATGAACTTAACCCTAAACCTAATCCTAACTCCTGACCTTAACCCTAGCCCTTACGCCTAAAATGTATTTCAATGCAAATTCCTATTTCCCCTAACCCTAACTCAAAGCCTAACCTTAACTCCTAACCCTAAACCTAACCCTAAATTCTAACCTTAAACCTAACTGTAACCCTAACCCTAAACCTAACCTTTGAGCCTAAAATAGCCTTTGTCCTCGTGGTAATGTCACGTCCTGACCTTTACCTTTTGTATGTCTCTATTTTAGGTTGGCCAGGGCGTGAGTTGGGGTGGGCATTCTATGTTTTGTTCTTGTGTTTATATTTCTATGTGTTTGTCCTGGTATGGTTCCCAATCAGAGGCAGCTGTCAATCGTTGTCTCTGATTGAGAACCATACTTAGGTAGCCTGTTTTCCCACTAGGATTTGTGGGTAGTTATTTTCTGTTTAGTGTGTTGTTTCACCTGACAGGACTGTTTTGTGTGTTCAGTTCTAATAAATTAACATGGACACTTACCACGCTGCATATTGGTCCGATCTTGACTACTCTTCCTCAGACGAAGAAGAGATTCGTTACAGAACCACCAACCACAACCGGACCAAGCAGCGTGGTAACCAGGAGCAGAGGGTTCTGGACTGGTAAAGGACCCTGGGCACAGGCTGGGGAATATCGCTCCCCCAGGGAAGAGCTGGAGGCACGGCAGCGCACCAGGGACTAGAGGCAGCCCCAAAAATGTATTGGGGGGAGCACACAGGGAGTGTGGCTAAGTCAGGTAGGAGACCTGAGCCAACTCCCTGTGCTTACTGTGGCGAGAGGTGCGCTACATCGCAGCTCCTCGTATCGGCCGGGCTAGAGTGGGCATCGAGACAGGAGTAGCGAAGCCGGCGCAGCGTATCAGGTCTCCGGTGCGTCTCCTCAGCCCGGGTTATATGGCACCAGCCCTACGCACGGTGTCCCCGGTTCACCAGCACAGCCCAGTGCGGTCTGTTCCACCCCGCCGCACTTGCCGGGCTACGGGGAGTATTCAGCCAGGACAGGTTGTGCAGGCTCAGTGCTCGAGACCTCCAGTGCGCCTCCACGGTCCGGTCCCTCCGGTGCCTCCTCCACGCACCAGGCCTCCTGTGGCAGCCCCACGCACCAGGCTGTCTCTCCGTCTCCTCCCTCCAGGTGCTCCCACCTGTCCAGCGCTTCCAGAGTCTCTCTCCTGTCCAGCGCTTCCAGAGTCTCCCTCCTGTCCAGCGCTTCCAGAGTCTCCCTCCTGTCCAGCGCTTCCAGAGTCTCCCTCCTGTCCAGCGCTTCCAGAGTCTCCCTCCTGTCCAGCGCTGCCAGAGTCTCCCTCCTGTCCAGCGCTTCCAGAGTCTCCCTCCTGTCCAGCGCTTCCAGAGCCTCCCTCCTGTCCGGCGCTGCCAGAGCCGCCCGTCAGTCAGGAGCTGCCAGAGTCCACCTTCACTCCGGCGCTGCCAGAGTCCACCTTCACTCCGGTGATGCCGGAGTCTCCCGTCTAATCGGGGCCCGCTGCAAAGGTCTCCAGTCCGAGGTCGGCAGCGAGGGTCGCCACTCCAAAGGCGCCACCTAAGTGGGCCAAGTATAAGGTGGAGTGGGGTCCACGTCACGCGCCAGAGCCGCCACCGCGGACAGATGCCCACCTAGACCCTCTCCTATGGGAGACCCTCCCCTAAGAGGTTTGTTACAGGTAAGATCCCCACGAATTACAATTTTCCTTATTTTACTATCCTTGTTGGGGCTTAGGGGGATTTCCAGAACCCACAAGTAGTAAGATATTTATTTTAAAGGATAGTAACACACACACACACGCACACACGCACACGCACACGCACACACACACACACACACACACACACACACACACACACACACACACACACACACACACACACACACACACACACACACACACACACACACACACACACTGGCCAGACAAGACAGAGGTCATGCTAAAGGTATGTACAGAGAGATATAGAGCTCAGTCAGGGTCAATCCCCACTTTAAAGCCAAGATAACAAACTACGGCAGCAATATGAATAATTTACACCGAGGTTGTTAGTGTGTAAACTGTGTGGTTTAGCATCATCTGTGTGCTAACGCTTCCCCCTAACATCTCTGTTTACGAGATTTGGACATCAACTCATAAATAATGGGTCTTTGATGGGTGTGCAATCTATCTTGTTTCACTACTCCACCTGATAACTGCTCGTATAGCCCCCATTTCCATTATCCTAAACCCTCATGAAGTTCATACAAATACGTTATGAACATCTGAAAGGGCACTTTTACGAAGTATTTGATATATTCCCTCAATTACATTTGACGTCCATTAGTCCTTTCATCAAGCCAAACCTTTCTAACAGGAAACACGGCGTGACCCTTGTAATTGCAAACAAGCAACAGGGGGCTGTTGTTAAAAAAGGAGTTGGCCATTTTACCTCCATTTTACAGACAAATTATGATATACAAAGAGGTCACAAACCAAGACAGATGATGACATAGAAGACTGTCAGACAGCAGTACGGCTGACTAAAGTGACTCAAGTGAAAGCGTTGCTTTGGATAAGAGCAGCGTTCTGGCGTCCATGTTGAATATCATCCAACACAAACAACTGGAACATTGTTCAGCGATTAATCATCATTAATGAAGTTACAACCAAAACATTCTGACATCCAGATATAAATGACATTTTGGAAAGTGCAATGAGTGCAGAGAGCGACTCTGTCTTTGATGTAACGTCGTTCTTCGTTTGTCGAAAGAGAGTCGGACCGAAATGCAGCGCGGTGGTTACTCATGACTTTAATGAAAAAAGCGACACATGAAATAACGATACAAAAACAAAAACAACAAACGGAACGTGAAACCTAATACAGCCTATCTGGTGAACACTACACAGAGACAGGAACAATCACCCACCAAATACACAGTGAAACCCAGGCTACCTAAATACGGTTCCCCATCAGAGACAACAAGAATCACCTGACTCTGATTGAGAACCGCCTCAGGCAGCCAAGCCTATACTAGACACACCCCTAATCAACCACAATCCCAATGCCTACAAAAACCCCAATACGACAATACAATAACCCCATGTCACACCCTGGCCTGAACAAATAATTAAAGAAAACACAAAATACTAAGACCAAGGCGTGACATTTGAGCCTATTGGCTAGAACACAGAAGTGAACATCTGGAATGATGCGAATAATTGTTTTGGATGATGCTTTTCTGTAAGATAATAATAAATGGCTGTCCTGGATGGACAGAATGAAGTGTCAATAATTGGCCTTTTCCAAACATTAAGAACACATTCATCCTTTTTAAACAGTACTATGGTAGTTTATGTCATTTTGTCACAGAAATGTTTTACTTGGATTCCAAGTGTTAGGAGTGATTATCTTTCCAGGGCTTGTTAACAAACCAAAACTGATATAGCTCGAAAAGGCGGTTTATTTATTAGTTCGTTTTTTACAACTAATTTCAACTCGTGTCTTTTTTTATCTTAATGCCTTGATGCCTTTTGTTTTCTTTTTCATTTAATAGTGTATGATCACAAACATGTGACCTGGACCGTCTTCAAAAGTGCCCTTACCGTTCTACAGATGGTAACACCTAATTGGTAACAGAATAAACCGCTTGATGACTACGGTTGAAACTGTTCCCAGGGAGGGTGAACTTGGCAAGAAAAAGTTCCCCTGTCGTAGAAACAACATCTAACCATCAAATAGCACAAGGAAGTAAACAGGGCTTTAATATGGGGCAGGGGAATATAAATATAGATCTGAGGGAGCATTAAAGGTTTGAACTGAGTTATAAAGATAATGTTGGACTTTTCTCTGATGTTCTTTTATGAATCCTTAATCAAATCATTGGATTTCGAATAACCATATTTGTGTGGATTCATGCAAATATTCAGAGGATGTGTTAACTGCTGTCCTTGATGATTGAGTTTCAGCTTTATGTTGCTTATATACCTTGCTTAGTAGGAGGTTCCAGTGTATCGAATTCCAGTGTATAGGAGTTTTCAACAAATCCCAGAACTCTAGGCTTATGAAAACATCATCCTAAAACCCTAAATCCGTAAACTAATCAAACAGTATAATTACAACACGCACATACCTCTCTAAAAAGGAGTGCGGGAAGGGCGGAAGGAGGAGACACCAACTGGAATCCATTATCTCGAGATGGTGGAAGCCCTCGCCCCTCGACTCCCATCCCGACCCCCTCAGAGGGGTACGTACGTAAGCCGGCTACCCATGAGGTCCCCACTCCATGATGGCTAGCATAAGCCATTGGCCACAGGGCTTGTATGTCTCATCCAACGCACATGGAAAATGCTTCCATAGCAATATGTAGTAATTACTCAATATAACAGGCTGTCAATTCAGCCATTGTGAAGATGGCAATGAATCACCCCTTTACGTGTTTCACTTGTGTCTGTCATTTATTCATGTATTATTATGAAGGACTGGTGAGCTGAGATTTGAGTTGGAACACATTTTGAGTTGTTATCCATCTCTTCCAGCCTCATCAAATATGAACAGCTATATGTGATGACCTCATAATGGAGAGTACAGAATAAGAACACTTCAGGGAATACTACTATTCTAGCACAGTTGTCTTTGTGTTGACATCAGTGTTTACAAAAGCAACATGGGAACATGAGTCGTCCTTACTGGCATATCTATTACAATGGAATGAGCACTGAGGAAATGGTCAAACATTTTAGACATGGAACATTTTTAAAGTAGTATAAATTCCTACCTTCCGTGGTTTCCTTTCTCTTCACCACTCTCACAAACTTTAACCTTTATAGTCTTGCTGTGGTGTGCAGTCACTGACGGATTGTCAGTTAGCTACTTTTATTGTCCATCGGTGAGTGTTGCTACCTCTTAAATTCCCCTTCAGATTTACAAGGATGTCTTGACAGAGTGGCTGGAGACTAGCATGTGAAAAGCTTAACCTTTTGTAAGGTTCAGATGTTTCTTTAGTCTCTGGCTCCTGGCCTAGATGTGCAACGTTCTGAATGCATTTTGGGGCGCAATGAATTCTTGGACTGTTATTAGTCTGAATATGATAAGGAAACACAAACAATGTTACTACGACATACTCAAAGGCTTGGTTATATCACATTATTTTAGACAATGATTCAAAAGGAAATTGTAGTATTCTGAGGTAGCCTAGAGATTGCATTTGTATTGTTTCAACAGTTTTGACATTTTAAGATGAAATTGTACATAACATATTGATGTTAGATCTCAGTTTGTATGTTTTCGGTCCTTATGGTCATTCACCACTTCCATACATCCAACACATTCTCAGGCTGTAGATGTTGTATGATGGGCAAATCTCCACTAGATGTCATGGTTGCTTGGTTTTGAAAAATGTACTTTCATATGTATCTCGAGAAATCAACCAAAGTGACAGATTTCTGCTTGTTAAAAGAAGGAAACAGTAGGCAGAGAAAGATGGGAAGATGACTGCTAGAGAATGTCCTGACCTAAAGAGTCATTTTAACATCTCTGTTTGTTTGGGTCAAACTGGTGATATATGTTTTTTATAACATGTTGCTTTACATACGTGTTGCACATACCCTTTTTCTAAATATTCTGTGGATAGTTAATTGAAATGATTATCTGTCTTTTATTATTGCATTTGTTATGATGATAATCATAGATATTTTATGATGATGGTTTTATGACACTATTAGACTAGAAAGGGAAATATTGGAAACAGAACCTCAATAAGCTCAATTATTAAAAACAGATTTACAAACACACAAACATTGAACAATCTGGATCCAAGAAAGAAAACAAAGAGGTCCAAATAAGTACATTTTTAAAAACATGCCACGGAATGGTTCATATGATGTTTCTGCTTCTAATTGTACTTTCTGGACGCTGTCGCAATACACAATCATCAATCATTTACAGTGGTGTATCGACCAATATCCTGTATTAACTAAGATAGCAAAATCAACCCATTACATTTTTAGTCACCCTTTGTGCAGTCAGAACAATTGGAGAGTATCACTCACGTTCCACTTTCTCTCCCTCTCCCCCACTTTTTCTCTCTCTTTCTCCTAACCCTTCTCTCTATCCCTCCCCCCTCTCCAAACCTACCTCTCCACCCCCACTTGCCATCTTTCCAATTCAACACTCAAGTCAGAGAGACAGATGCCTCTCTCCGGAAACTTCTGAGGAGGCATATACGAAGTGGAAGTGATGAAAGCCACAAGAAGCCGGGTCCCACTGCAGCAAGGTCTCGGCTCTTTGCTCTCGCCTGCCGGCGAGCACAAGCTCCCCTCATTTAGAAAAAGCACTGTACATCCTGGAACCTGGGTTCCCCTTGTTTTTTAATTAAAACCCGTGTGGATTCGCCTCCCTCAGACCCCAGTAGAGAGAGAGGGGTTGTAGCGGGGAAAAACTTCCAAGTTGTTCCACTTGACAGGTATATTTAAGTTCACCCAGTTTGTCCAGATGGATCATGTATTGTGTATAAGGAGTTATTATATGGTGGATGGGTGGGAGGCGGGGGGGGCGCTGAGTGGGAAAGAGGAAAAAGGGAGCATGGGGAGAAGGTGGGGATGAGGGAGCAGAGATCAACAAGCACGGAGGAGGAGGCAACGGCGGTGAGATCCTTCTGGGTGATCTTCTTAGATCTTGTGAGAGGAGCATCGTCAAGAATTCATCCGGTCTTTAGCTGGCGTTAGATAACATAAGATGTTTGAAAGACTTAATTGTAAATATTAATAGACATAGCTAATTATGCTTAACTGAAAAATGGATTGGTGTGAACGTCTGTAGATGAATGGCGGCGTCCCATAGAGAGGATACCACCAATAGGTTGGTACTCATCAACAGCATCAATAGGTTGGTACTCATCAACAGCATCAATAGGTTGGTACTCATCAACAGCATCAATAGGTTGGTACTCATCAACAGCATCAATAGGTTGGTACTCATCAACAGCATCAATAGGTTGGTACTCATCAACAGCATCAATAGGTTGGTACTCATCAACAGCATCAATAGGTTGGTACTCATCAACAGCATCAATAGGTTGGTACTCATCAACAGCATCAATAGGTTGGTACTCATCAACAGCATCAATAGGTTGGTACTCATCAACAGCATCAATAGGTTGGTACTCATCAACAGCATCAATAGGTTGGTACTCATCAACAGCATCAAAACATGGGACAAACAAACATGACATCGTCAACTGATCAAAGCAGATGGACATGATGATGTTTTGAATAATTCTTTATATTGAACTGGTCATTTGAAAATATGTTCCTCATCCAAAATAGAACTTTTCAAAGAGTTGCGAACTCACTACATGAACAACAATTTGAGAAATTGAAAATAATGCATAGGCCTACTATACAATAAAGTGAACAAAAATATAAATGTAAAGTGTTGGTCCCATGTTTCATGAGCTGAAATAAAAGATCCCGGAAATGTTCCATACTCACAAAAAACGTATTTCTCTAAATTGTTTTGCTGAAATTTGTTTACATTGCTGTTAGTGAGCATTTATTTTACATTTGCCAATATAATCCATCCATCTGACAGGTTGGAAATTGATTAAACAGAATGAGCATTGCACCGGTGCACCTTGCACTGGGGACAATAAAAGGCCACTCTAAAAATGTGCAGTTTTGTCACACAACACAATGCCACAGATGTCTCAAGTTTTGAGGAAGCGTGCAATTGGCATGCTGACTACAAGAATGTCCATGAGAGCTGTTGCCATAGAATTGAATGTTCATTTGTCTACCAAATGCCGCCTCTAACGTTGTTTTTCGAAAATGTAGCCGTACATCCAACTGGCCTCACAACCGCAGACCACATGCAACCACACCAGCCAAGGACCTCCACATCCAGCTTCTTCACTTGCGGGATCATCTGACCCCAGCCACCCGGACAACTGATGAAACTGTGGGTTTGTACAATTGAAGATTTTCTGCACAAACTGTCAGAAACCATCTCAGGGAAGATCATCTGCGTGCTTGTTGTCCTCACTGGGGTCTTGACCTGAGTGCAGTTTGGCGTCGTAACCGACTTCAGTGGGCAAATGCTCACCTTCAATGGACACTGGTACGCTGGAGAAGTGTGCTCTTCATGGATGAATCCCGGTTTCAACTGTACCGGGCAGATGTTTACATTTGAGTCATTTAGCAGACGCTCTTATCCAGAGAGATTTACAGTTAGTGCATTCATCTTAAGATAGCTAGGAGGGACAACCACATAGCCCAGGCATAGAAAGTACATTTTTCATGGGACAACATTCCACAGGCCACAATCAACAGACTGATCAACTCGATGCGAAGGAGATGTGTCAGTGCATGAGGCAAACGCTGGTCACACTGGTTTTCTGATCCACGCCCCTACTTTAAAATATAAAAAATATCTGTGACCAATAGATGCATATCTGTATTCCCAGTCATATGAAATCCATTGATTAGGGCTTAATTAATTCATTTCAATTGACTGATTTCCTTATATGAACTGTAACTCAGTAAAATCTTTAAAATCGTCGCATGTGGCGTTTATATTTTTCGCTCAGTGTGCATCGTCCAAGTAGGGGAAGGAAGACATTTTGTTTAGACGAGAGCTTTTGCAACAGCTCCCTCTAGTGAATTATTTTGGAATGGACAAGATGGACACTTCATTAGGAATGAAAGGGGCCATAAGGATAGATAGGAAAACACCCAGGAACTTGACGACTGAATGCTGATTAGCCACATACTCTTAGTAACTTCATTTCACTGATGATTTTAGCAAGATATACATATTGCACATGTGACTCTATTACCGTGAAGGCAGGAGGGTAGAGTATGTAGATACACTGTCATTAAGATAACTCCTTGGCAGCCCGAAGCACATTGAGAGGCCAGAGAACACTGTTATTGGACCTATAGCACATATCAGTCTGTCCATCGCCCAGTAGCAGAATCTGCCTTAGAATCGGAAACATTACACTCAAACCAATGAGGAAATTATGTTAATCATTGATGACATTCAGTTTAAAACAGATCTTCCTCTACAGTGCATGTTTGCAGTGTTTGTGAAGATATGCAACAGTTATGGAGTGTGCTGCACATGAATGATATAGCATTTCTCCAACCAATGATGAAGCCAGTGACCAGTCATGATTTAAGAGCATCGGGCAGTTCTCTTTTGACTCCGTGAATTAATAATCAAAGAAAACGGCAAAGTGAAGCTTTCAAAAGTCAATGGGGGCCGTGTTTCATGACCAGCATGCGTCGATCCTGGAGCCCTCACCTGGGCGCCCTTGTATGTGTGTGTGTGTGTGTGCCCGTGTGTTGTGAGTGTCCGTGTGCGCTGACGCTCTACTGCAGTGGCTATTCTATTGTACCGGGTGATCTGATTTCCTGAATCCCTCTACCGGTTGGTTGTACATCTAAATCAGCGTTGATCGCTGACAGAAAACACGGCTAACTGGTGCGAAGGAAGAAGCGCTTTTTGGGGTTAGCGAACAGCCTACTAAATACCAGTTGTCTCCTCAAATCAGCGTGGTCAGGGCTGCATTATTGATGGGGCCTCCAGGGCCCTCTGGCTCCTTAGATGGAGATGTCTCTCTGCCTGCCTGCCAGTCAGTCAGTCAGTCAGTCAGTCAGTCAGTCAGTCAGTCAGTCAGTCAGTCAGTCAGTCAGTCAGTCAGTCAGTCAGTCAGTCAGTCAGTCAGTCAGTCAGTCAGTCAGTCAGTCAGTCAGTCAGTCAGTCAGTGAGTGAGTGAGTGAGTGAGTGAGTGAGTGAGTGAGTGAGTGAGTGAGTGAGTGAGTGAGTGAGTGAGTGAGTGAGTGAGTGAGTGAGTGAGTGAGTGAGTGAGTGAGTGAGTGAGTGAGTGAGAGGGAGGGAGGGAGGGGAGGTTCTGGGAGGAAAGGTGGACTGAATCAGGCCCGTCGAACGAGGACTCAAATTGTGTTCTGGCTTAGGTGGCCCTGTGTGTCTGGGACGTTCTGGAGAGGAGCGAGGTTCTGTGTATGAACCAACCAGGCATAGCAAGCCAGTTTGGGCCAGAACACAAACAGTAACGCCTGGCCTTAAATTGAAAATGAATGGTAGCATGACGTCCCTCTGGGGAGACAGAGAGGGAGCAGCTGGTCTTCAAGACACTGCTGGTCTAGGCTTCAAAACACACACACACACACACACACACACAGAGAGAGAGAGAGAGGGCTACTACATATTGACGCTTTAATAATTGAGGGCCACTTCAGGACTTCTTTATGGTGACAGCCATGGACCCTCCCTCCCATTTGTTCACTGTCACAGGGACAAGGCACAACGGAATGAATGAATGGTAATTAATATGAGAGAGGAAAACTCGAAGGTGAGAAGAGAGCAGAAGGTAAGGGATGTGAGGAGCTGGTTTTCCTATATCCTGTGGGTGGAGCACATCCATCTGTTAGGAATAATGGCCAGCAATGATCAAACTGTATCTTTTAATCTTTTACTAAGGACTTTTTATCTATTACTCTGATTATCATTCATATCATATATTAGAATAGCCTTTGCCATTTACAGTTGAAGTCATTAGTTTACATATGTAACAGTATAGCTTCCGTCCCTCTCCTCACCTTGAACCAGGGACCCTCTGTACACATCGACGACTGACACCCAAGACCCATCACGCCACAAAAGCCAAGGCCCTTGCATAGGAAGGGGAACAACTACTTCAAGGTCTCAGAGCGAGTGATGTCACCAATTGAAACGCTATTAGCGCGCACCACTGCTAACTAGCTAGCCATTTCACATCAGTTACACTCACCCCCCTTTTGCCCTCCTCCTTTTCCGCAGCAACCAGTGATCCGAGTCAACAGCATCAATGTAACAGTATTGCTTCCGTCCCACTCCTAGCCCCATCCTGGGTTCGAACCAGGGACCCTCTGCACACGTAGACAACAGCCACCCACGAAGCATCATTACCCATCACGCAAAAAAGCCACGGCCCATTTCACATCGGTTACACATACACCTTAGCCAAATACATTTAAACTCAGTTTTTCACAATTCCTGACATTTAATACTAGTAAAAATTCCCTATATTAGGTCAGTTAGGATCTCCACTTTATTTTAAGGACATTAAATGTCAAAATAATAGTAGAGAGAATGATTTATTTCAGATTTGATTTCTTTCATCACATTCCCAGTTGGTCAGAAGTTTACATACACTCAATTAGTATTTGGTAGCATTGCCTTTAAATTGTTTAACTTGGGTCAAATGTTTCAGGAAGCCTTCGACAAGCTTCCCACAATGTGTTGGGTGAATTTTGTCCCATTCCTCCTGACAGAGCTGGTGTAAATGAGTCAGATTTGTAGGCCTCCTTGCCCTCACACGCTTTTCAGTTCTGCCCACAGATTTTCTATAGGATTGAGGTCAAGGCTTTGTGATGGGAGCTTGACTTTGTTGTCCTTAAGCCCTTTTACCACAACTTTGGAAGTATGCTTGGGGTCATTGTCCATTTGGAAGACCCATTTGCAACCCGAGCTTCAACTTCCTGACTGGTGTCCTGAGATGCTTCAATATATTCATATAATTTTCCACCCTCATGATGCCATCTATTTTGTGAAGTGCACCAGTCCCTCCTGCAGCAAAGCACCCCCACAACATCATGCTGCCACCCCCGTGCTTCACTGTTGGGATGGTGTTCTGCTGCTTGCAAGCCTCTCCCTTTTCCCTCCAAACATAACGATGGTCATTATGGCCAAACAGTTCTATTTTTGTTTCATCAGACCAGATGATGTTTCTCCAAAAAGTATGATCTTTGTCCCCATGTGCAGTTTCAAACCGTAGTCTGGCTTTTTTATGGCGTTGGAGCAGTGGCTTCTTCCTTGCTGAGCAGCCTTTCAGGTCATGTCGATATAGGACTTGTTTTACTGTGGATATAGATACTTTTTAACCTGTTTCCTCCAGCATCTTCACAAGGTCCTTTGCTGTTGTTATGGGATTGATATGCACTTTTCGCACCAAGGTACGTTCATCTCTAGGAGACAGAACACGTCTCCTTCCTGAGCGGTATGATGGCTGCGTGGTCCCATGGTGTTTATACTTGCATGCTATTGTTTGTACAGATGAACGTGGTACCTTCAGGCGTTTGGAAATTGCTCCCAAGGATGAGCCAGACTTATGGAGGTCTTGGCTGATTTTTAAAAATTTTCCCATGATGTCAAGCAAAGAGGCACTGAGTTTGAAGGTAGGCCTTGAAATACATCCACAGGTACACCTCCAAAGCTTCTAAAGCTTCTGACCCACTGGAATTGCAAAACAGTGAATTATATGTGAAATAATCTGTCTGTAAAAAATTGTTGGAAAAATTACTTAGATGTAGATGTCCTAACCAACTTGCCAAAACTGTAGTTAACAAGACTTTTTTAGATTTGTTGAAAAACTAGTTTTAATGACTACAACCTAAGTGTATGTAAACTTCCGACTTCAACTGTAAGTACAATCTCCAAATAACCTTAGCATTTTGCAGTGGGCTAAATCAGGGTGATTCTTTTTTATTCTTAAACAAATCTACTTTGAAACAAAAGTATACACCTCACACACATGGTCATGGCCTTAAACAAAGAAAACATCTGTACCATGTCAGATATAGAGTTGTAAATGTATTACATTTGGAGTTTTCATCCCAATATTACACTTTATATCCATCACAGAAGACTGAAATATAATAAAACCGTTTAACATAGAAACACCAGATTTTTTAAAGTTGATTAATTATGAAAAATATGAATAACATCCCACCCCTGAGGCCACTAGATGGCGCGTTGGTCATTTGACTGCAGGAAAGGGGATGGCGTGTGTCACGTTGTATAAATGATTGGAGACAGGCGCAGGAATACGTAATAAGGGGTTTTAATACTCCACCCAAATTACACAAAATGCCATGAACGGCACGGGGACGAAGCCCAAATAAAACACGTATACAAAAACACAGGGATGTAACCCAAACAAAGAGCGAGGTTAAACCTCTAATTAATACACGGGACGAGACCCGTAATAACAATACACAGGACGAGACCCGTAATAACAATACACTGGACGAGACCCGTAATAACAATACATGGGACAAGACCCGTAATAACAATACACTGGACGAGACCCGTAATAACAATACACTGGACGAGACCCGTAATAACAATACACTGGACGAGACCCGTAATAACAATACACTGGACGAGACCCGTAATAACAATACATGGGACAAGACCCGTAATAACAATACACTGGACGAGACCCGTAATAACAATACACGGGACGAGACCCGTAATAACAATACACTGGACGAGACCCGTAATAACAATACACTGGACGAGACCCGTAATAACAATACACTGGACGAGACCCGTAATAACAATACACGGGACGAGACCCGTAATAACAATACACGGGACGAGACCCTTAATAACAATACACAGGACGAGACCCGTGATAAAAACAATACACAGGACGAGACCAGTAATAACAATACACAGGACGAGACCCGTAATAACAACACACGGGACGAGACCCGTAATAACAACACACGGGATGAGACCCGTAATAACAACACACGGGACGAGACCCGTAATAACAATACACGGGACGAGACCCGTAATAACAATACACTGGACGAGACCCGTAATAACAATACACGGGACGAGACCCGTAATAACAATACACGGGACGAGACCCGTAATAACAATACACTGGACGAGACCCGTAATAACAATACACTGGACGAGACCCGTAATAACAATACACGGGACGAGACCCGTAATAACAATACACGGGACGAGACCCGTAATAACAATACACGGGACGAGACCCGTAATAACAATACACGGGACGAGACCCGTAATAACAATACATGGGACGAGACCCGTAATAACAATACACGGGACGAGACCCGTAATAACAATACACGGGACGAGACCCTTAATAACAATACACAGGACGAGACCCGTGATAAAAACAATACACAGGACGAGACCCGTAATAACAATACACAGGACGAGACCCGTGATAAAAACAATACACAGGACGAGACCAGTAATAACAATACACAGGACGAGACCCGTAATAACAACACACGGGACGAGACCCGTAATAACAACACACGGGATGAGACCCGTAATAACAACACACGGGACGAGACCCGTAATAACAATACACGGGACGAGACCCGTAATAACAATACACTGGACGAGACCCGTAATAACAATACACGGGACGAGACCCGTAATAACAATACACGGGACGAGACCCGTAATAACAATACACGGGACGAGACCCGTAATAACAATACACCGGACGAGACCCGTAATAACAACACACAGGACGAGACCTGTAATAACAATACACTGGACGAGACCCGTAATAACAATACACGGGACGAGACCCGTAATAACAATACATGGGACGAGACCCGTAATAACAATACATAGGACGAGACCCGTAATAACAATACATAGGACGAGACCCATAATAACAATACACAGGACGAGACCCGTAATAACAATACACGGGACGAGACCCGTAATAACAATACACGGGACGAGACCCGTAATAACAATACACGGGACGAGACCCGTAATAACAACACACGGGACGAGACCTGTAATAACAATACACTGGACGAGACCCGTAATAACAATACACTGGACGAGACCCGTAATAACAATACACTGGACGAGACCCGTAATAACAATACACGGGACGAGACCCGTAATAACAATACACTGGACGAGACCCGTAATAACAATACACGGGACGAGACCCGTAATAACAATACACGGAACGAGACCCGTAATAACAATTGCACAAAACACGCAGCACGAAAGCCGAAACATCACAGGACCAATGGACATGGTAACAATAACCAACCAGACAATGGTGAACAGGGGCCACATATATACAATTACTAATCAGGGGGAATGGGAATCAGGTGTGCGTAATGAAACAGTTCAGTGACGCCTAGAGGCCGGTGACGTAGACCCCTGGAGCTGGCGCACGGAATGAGCAGCAGTACCAGGAGCAGTACAGCAGAATCCATGACAGCAGACACTCAGACAGTTAGCTAGTTACTGGTGAGCTTGGTCTTCAGCCAGCACGGAACAAAAGGGGGAGGGTCATTCAGAACTCTGCCTCAGTTGATGCTGCTGTGAACCGCATCATGAGAGATATGTCAATCTGGAGATCTATTTAAAAAATACATTTTTGATACAATTTCAATGTTGTTTGAGTTGCTTTGTGTATCACCAAATTAGCTCGAAATTATTTTACTGAAACACGGCTCACTGCATACAAGTTTCTTGACATAGGCGTTTCAAAGGGCTGTCAGTCAAGGTGAGCTGATGAAAATAAGCTGCCTGTCCACTCAGCATGTCTTTTCAAACTTCCTGGTAGTTAGCCATTAGAGAAAAATAGAGAAAAATTGCTCTCTCATAGGCACGAATACTATAGCAGCTGAGTCTGGTCTACTTAGTTCATTGACTGTATATGAACTAGAGAAAAAAGAGCCTATGAAATGTCTCACTTTCTCTTCTTCCTCTGACATTACCACCCTTCTTCGCCCTATGGGGAACTACCTGAATGATACGAAGTGTGTTGCAAAATGGATGACAGGCGTTGCATCTGAGTGGATAAAATATACATTTCATTTCATTCTTTTGGACCCTTCAGTGGTGCATTTAACTGCTCAGTGGCAGTCAGTGCTCAAGCAAATTAGGGCGCAGAATCAGTGGTGTAAAGTACTTACTGTAAGTAAAAATACTACTTCAGTAGTTTTTTTGGGGGTATCTGTACTGTACTTTTTATATTTTTGACGACTTTTACTTTTACTCCCACTACATTCCTAAAGAAAATAACGTCAATAACGTCAACGTAACTGTCATCCACTTTTTTTCTCTCTTTTCCCCCTTTTTTTAAAGGGGTGGATCAGCTTATCAGCATATTGCAGAAAGAATATTGGTTCCATCCATGTAATTGTCTGCATCATTTCCAATCACCCATATATTTTTTGGTAAATATATATATCCATACACACATGCATACATATACACATATATACATACATACTTTTTAAAAGAATATACCTGTATTATTATTCCCAGCAAACCCTACCACCGATCCCCCAATTGGAGTAAACTAATAAACAACATGGCTTTACCTTCAATTTATACATCTTATACACATTTACAGTGGTTATATTTTGTTTGTTTTTAGTCCTTCCTCTATTTCTGATGTCCATCCAGTTTGATTTATATTTGTAACTGTGCTATTTCTCAAAGGTTCTGAACATACAGTATATACATTTTACAGACCCGTATGTTTTACATGGTTCATCTTGCTATTAGTCCCACCCTTCAGCTCCATTCAACCTCTCCCATCTATCTCTCAACATCATCCATTTTGGATTTCTATTTGCCATATATTTTTCAACTGTGCTGTGATGCTTCACAAACAACTTGAACCTTTCTATTCTCATAGCTTCTACAGATTGTAAATTAAAAATAAACATTTTTGCTAAAATAATGATTATATTATTGATTGATTGACTATGGCTTTTCAAATCACCCAGTATTGCTGTCTGCAGCGTTAGTTCTAGGCAAATGTTGCAATTCTTCAGCCATTCCTCATCCTACTGCCTCTGATCTGGCGGACTCACTAAACACAAATGCTTAGTTTGTAATTATGTCTAACTGTTGAACTGTGCCCTTGGCTCCGTAAATTTAAAAAACAAGAAAATCATGCCGTCTGGTTTGCTTCATTTAAGGAATTTTAAATGATTTATACATTTTCTTTTACTTTTGATATTTAAGTATATTTTAACGATTGCATTTACTTTTTATACTTAAGTATATTTAAAGACAAATAATATTTGACTTTTACTCAAGTAGTATTTTACTGGGTGACTTTCACTTTTACTTGAGTCATTTTCTTTTAAGGTATATTTACTTTTACTCAAGTTTGACAATTGGGTACTTTTCCCACCACTGCCCAGAATAAGTGAATGGTTCAAGTGTTCAGGGATTTGGGCTATTTCTGTTCTTTGATGCCTATTACTTTTCAATTACAGATGTAGGATCTTAATTTGAGTCAGTTAGCTGCAGCGGGAAAATAATCTGTCAGCAACAGGAAATGTGAATTATTATGTGAATTATAATTCATGGTCATTTTTGTATGAGTTTAATACATTTTTTGTTAGGGCAAATCAAGTTGGAAATTTCAAAGAGGAAATTACAAACTTTAGAATGATTTTTAAAATATTTATTTTAAATGGAAAAGGGTGTGGGGAAAATACGGTTGGGGTTTTATAGTCAGTCTTCCCAAATCCTTCTGCCGATTACAAGCTGTTGTATAGACCTCTAACACGGCAACAGATGTAGGATCTTAATTTGGTCACTATTTTGTTGCTGAGAATTTTCCTGTAAAGTAGGAAATGCAAACTTGTAGTGTATTTGAGTTTGAAAAACTTCTTAGAATATCTATCAAATTAAAAAGAATAAAATTATTCACAAAATAACTTTCCTTGAAAACTGTCTCATGATAAATGAAAAATAGGATCTCAATATTTTCCTCAGTTACTTTCAGCCTCCCAGAGGAGTTTATTTGATTGATTAATAAGTGTTTTCGTTCTATCCAAATCCAATTAAAATGAGGAAATTGTGGTATTTAAAGAAGAAGTATTTTGTGACTACCACGCATGTCAATATGAATTCATGCTCTCACAGTCATCACACTCAAACCCACAACCAAGCGCTTATTAGCATACTTACATCTTGAGGAGTACCGGCTTTTACTCTTGTCAAAGTCAAATGATCCAAACGGAAACAGCAAATCTAAAACTGAGGAAGTATTATAGTATACCTATTTAGACTCATTCAACTTACATGAAAGGTTGCTGGTTTGAATCCCCGAGCCGACTAGGCGAAAAAATATTTTGATGTGCCCTTGAGCAAGGGCTTCATTGCTCCTGTAAGTCGTTCTGGATAAGAGTGTCTGCTAAATGAGTCAAATGTAACCTGTACTATCCCTGTCCTCTATAATAATGGATTGGAAATATATTTCATTATCTTGATGTGTTTTGATTTGTCTTCTCCAGCCCTGCGGCAGGTAACATGCTGTGATCTAGACAGCATCAACAAGGTAAAGGCCATCTCCCTCGTCCCAACAGTGATAATTACCAACATAGCTATTGATCCGAGAGTATTGATGAATCGCTAATTGTTTGCAGCGATTTATTTATTTGATTCACTTTCCAGACCAATGTGAATATGTTAACCTTGAGCCCAGGAACGAGGAAGGAGGATGAAGTACACTGGGGGAACACACATTAAGAAACTGATTCAACAGCTAGTTTTTACTGTGTGTTTTTCCGCCTCTGAGAGAGGAACGTCATTATGTTATGTTCATGAGTTCTGAGACCACAAACCGAATGCCAATTTGGGCCAAATTAGACAAGATTGAATGATTTTTATTTTATTTTGCGGTGAACTTCGACTGTACAGCCTTGAAAATCTTTGAGGCTCCTGCCGGAGTTGGGTCTCTGTGGAGCTCATTGGGAGAAACCAGGATGCCAACCTTTCCTTGTATTGATCAATTACCCAACTACATTATCTATGATATGGATAATAATAAGATTATTTATCATTAAAACAGATCAGGAATTGGATTAAATGCATCCAATATGTAGCGGAATGTAGCTTTAATTTATGTTATCGACGTATCGGCCCTAACATAAACCCAAGGTCATTGTGGCAGGAATATATGATTTTAGATGAGGTGATTGGAGGGAGAAGAGGATAAGAAACTAGCTGTGTATTCTTATGATTTCTACCTAGGAAAACAAGTTAACCTTTCAAGTTTGGGAAATTGATAAAAATCCATTCTAGACTCCTTGCCTTTCCTCAAAACATAAGGTATGAGGATTGCGGAAAACTATTAACTTAGCAGCATAAGATAACACCATTATCGACTCTATGTCTAACTGAATGTGTAATCGATTAGTGAATGATTTGCAGGAATCAATTAGGAACCGTGTAATTATTTACATATTGTATCTCTTTCTACTATAAAAGCCCGTTCTGACTCTCTTCTGCTGACTAAATCATTAGCTCAATAATACAATGCATGAGTCTGATTCACATTACAGGGCTGACCCAAAACGTGCTGGCTCGTTTGGCCTTTTCATGGGTGCTTTCCTACACGTTGGTGGCGTGGTTAGGTTTGGTAAGGCCCTATAGTGGGAAACAGGCACCAGTGTGTGGGTGTTCCTCCCCACCTAATGCAGTACCAGATATTCTGATAGAGTGTGATAGTGACCACAGGTGTGCCGGAGGTCCAGTGTAAATATCATACATGCAACGGGCCATCTGCCAAGTGTAGAGCTGTTACCGTGGAGACAGCTGGCCTATACCAGGGCATCTGGTGCTTGTCACAACCACCCACTAATCAGATACCTGCTTATGTCTTTGGTCTGCACAGCGACTCGACAAGCTACAGGGCCAAACTGGTGTTTCATACAAAGTGGGAGTCAATCAAACCGCTGTTCTGGTATCAAGGTGGATGCAGTAGCACTAAATATACTGTAGGATCTATGGTGGATTTTAGGATGGTGGATCTATGGTGGATTTTAGGATGGTGGATCTATGGTGGATTTTAGGATGGTGGATCTATGGTGGATTTTAGGATGGTGGATCTATGGTGGATTTGAGGGTAGGGGCTCTATGGTGGATTTTAGGATGGTGGATCTATGGTGGATTTTAGGATGGTGGATCTATGGTGGATTTTAGGGTAGGGGCTCTATGGTGGATTTTAGGGTAGGGGCTCTATGGTGGATTTTAGGATGGTGGATCTATGGTGGATTTTAAGATGGTGGATCTATGGTGGATTTTAGGATGGTGGATCTATGGTGGATTTTAGGATGGTGGATCTATGTTGGATTTTAGGATGGTGGATCTATGTTGGATTTTAGGATGGTGGATTTCTCTGTGAGTCAGTTAGTCCGTGTGATTTGGAGTTCAGGCTGATGTAAGTGGACCTGACGTATGCTGGCCTGAGGAGGATTCAGTCTGACCACTGCATTCTGCCCTTTCACCCTCATGAACCAAGCCCAAGGCTCAGTCCCATTTAAAAAACTGTTCTCTTTCTGGTACAATGAGTGGATTGAGTGTTTAGTGCCAGTGCAGTATGCCTCTCACTTCGAGACGCAGACATACCCCACCCACCCACACCTCCATGGACTCTCTCTCTCTCTCCCTCTCACACACACACACACACACACACACACACACACACACACACACACACACACACACACACACACACACACACACACACACACACACACACACACACACACACACACACACACACACACACACACACACACACACACACACACACACACACACACACACACACACTGGATGTCAATGTGGCGGTGGTAGGTAAGGTAATTACAGCAGTATTTATTGTCTCCTGCGCTCTCTCTCCTCCCCTTCCCCCGCCCCACCAGATTGCGAGGCCGAGGCGAGCCTCTAGCAGTGCAGTGCTGAAGGTGTGTTTGTGCTACTATGCCCTCTGGCTTGGCTGCCAGCTTATTCCCACTGATCTGAGCCAGAAGGCAGACTGCCGAGGAATACCGATCACCTTGCCCAGACCCAATCCTTTGAGCTTGACTCTGGCATCTTTCCCTTCTGTCTGTTTCCTCCTCGGCTCCTCTCTTCCTCTTCTGAAGTTGACAACAAAGACATCCTCGGGGTCCCTCTTGATGTAAGACCCGCTCTTGATATTTTTCTCCCTATGTTTTTGTTCCTTATAGTTGCACTACTTTCATATTCCGCTAGCACAATATTTACACACCAGAAGACAGACAGGGTGAATCTTTCATGCGAGGGCTCAGACCTGGACGAAGAGCTCTGGTTAATCTCCTGGAAGACCCTCTGATCACCTGGTCATGTTGGAGAGAGGGAGGGATGGACAGAGAGATGGAGGGATAGACGGGAAGAAATTCGTTGGTCAAGGCCTCCTGTCATGAGAGGGGGGGGGGAGTTGATCAAATCGACCCTCTCTCATGTCCAACATTGCCCAACCTGATGATCCAATATTAAACCCCCATCTTGTTAGAAACAGAGCCAGGTAAAATAGGGACTGGCTGCACCTTCTAATAAATCCCAAACCCCTCTAACTTTTCATCATCAGCAGTCCAGGTCTTCTACAGTACCAGTACCACAACTACCACTAGCTCAACGTCTACTGAACCAACCAGCATGACCCCCAACACCCCTAACCCTACCCCCACCTCCCTCTATCCCTCCCTCCTATTCCCCTCCTCCCCTCTTCCACAAGGAGAAGTCTCTAGTGAGCTAATTAGCGTTGGAACGGAGTCCAGAACAGATACAGGGAAGGAGGAGAGGGAGAGATTGACGCGGCGCGTTAGCTTTAGCGGTCAGGCTACTGACAGAGGGTGACGGTGAGCTGGGGCTAACCGCCGGCTTCTCACAACTGACAGGGACAATAAAGGGAGCCTGGAAGTGTGTGTGTGTGTTTGTGTGACAGCTAGACTTCTTCTAGGGGGGAGTCTGGAGGGCTAGGCAGCCCCTTACTCCCTAACAGTCAGTGGCAGCTCCAAGCTTCCTCCAGGATTTTAGACAGATGGAAGAACCACACAGCGTTGACGCTACCACCTGAGGCCTTCTGAGTGGAGGGAAGTGGAGATACTGACCTGACCATCAGTAGAGGAGCGGTACAGTTCACTCATCTAGCAGACACTCTTATCCAGAGCGACTCACAGGACTAATTAGGGTTAAGTGCCTTGCTCAAAGGGCACATCGACAGATGTTTTAGCTGGTCCACTCAGGGATTTGGACCAGCAACCTTTCGGTTACTGGCCCAATGCTCTTACCTGCAGAGGAGGGTTTCCGATACAGTCTGCGGCACCTGTTTCACACCACAAGCCAAAGAAAAGAAAAGGGCTGAGCTTCTACTGAAATCTTGTTGAAGGATGCGTCCTCTTTAACTCTGTAACAGAGCAGGTGAAAGTTCTTCATTGCTATTTCCAAAGCGCTCTACCATCGTTACGGACAAAGAGTAACTCCCTTCATGCAAGTATGTATGCATGGAGAGAGCGATATAGCTGGAGAACCCGGAATGATAAAAAACACACACATACACTATTTCTCCAAGGGATCAGGCAGAACTAAAGGATGGTCCACCAAACCTCTGCTCTAGCTCAAGCATGAAGGAAAGGTCAGGAGGAAGGGCAGCCATTACTCTTTTATAAACTTCACTTATTTATTTGGTCAAGTAAACCAATCAAAACATCTGGATGAAAAGAAGCAGCTGGGCCCACAAAGCAAACAGGGATAATTAGCAACACAGGAAGTGGCATCTCCTTGTGTACTTGTTCTGCCGCTCCACCCTAACCCACTCTTCCCAACTCACTTTTTATATGTGGGGAAGGTGGAGAGCTAAATATTTGATGTAGTTGCCCGTGCCTCTGTGAAGCTCAAACACAGAGCCAGCTTTGTAGCGCTGGTTACTGGTCAGGTTATTGTTTTGTTGGTGTACGGTTGATCCGAATGGACGGGGCAGACACACCGGAATGGAATGCAGAATTTACTGAAGTCAAAGAACTAGGGAAGATAGCGCCAATGATGCGCTTGCATGTGGTTGCGTCTTGTAGTGTTCAGGCCAATGAGTAAAATACAAAGGCCATTAGATTGATTTAGTTTGGTGTAGAGATTGAGTCCACAGTAATTGATGGTGATATGCAGTATCAGTAGTTTGAATTGCCATCTAAAAGCACAATCTGCTACTTATCAAAGTGGATCTCTCAATGTCTCACGATGATCCCCAATCTTAATTACGCTGCTATCTCAGGAGACAAAAAGATTCCCACATATCACCCTGTTTACATGGGCCTAATTACAGTGCATTATACACAGTGTTTTAGTCCTGGTATAAACCGTAGCCATCTCCACAGGGATCTGTTGAAGTGTCTCCAGTGTAATCCTCTATCTTCACTCTCTCTCTCTCTATCCTCTCCTCCTCTCTTTCCCCCAAAACATTGTAATCACTATACTGTACATACACATTAGGGTACTAATGGGTTCTAGTGCCAGTGAGACTGAAGAGCTAGCAAGCTAATTAGTTAACATAGCACATTATCCGTCCAAATATTTGACTTGCAATGACACTCTCCCGTTATTTGAGGCAAATGAGACAGCTGTAGCCTTAGACGCTGAGTTTCAAGTTGCGGAGATGCTTAGTGTATTTTTCGACATTGAATATTGTACAATGGCGGTGTGATCTAGGCCCCTACACAGGTTCTTCGCAATGCATAGCGTAGTACGCTAGCCAACAGAGCTACATGAGTTAAATAGGACTGCAGGTAGCCTAGCGGTAAAGAGGGTTGGGCCAGGAACCAAAAGGTCACTGGTTCGAATCCCTGAGCTGACGAGATGAAAAACACTTAACCCTTACTGCTCCTGTAAGTTGCTCTGGATAAGAGTGTCTGCTAAATGTATATGTTAAGTGGTTATGCAGTTCTCTTTGTAATTATTGGGACAGTGAAGCATTTTTTCTTATTATGCCTCTGTACTCCAGCACTTTGGATTTGAAATGATACAATGACTACACTTCTACATTCATGTGGATGCTACCAGGATTACAGATAGTCCTGAATTAATTGTGAATAATGATGAGTGAGAAAGTTACAGACGCCCAAATATCACCCCCCCCCCAAAAAAAAAAAATTGCTAACCTCCCCTGTTATTGTAATCATGAGAGGTTAACACGTCTTGGGGAATGCTATTTCTGTGTCTGTAAAATTCTGACTCATCATCATTCACGATTCATTCGTGACCAGTGATTGGGTCTCAATGTAGGCTGCAGCCTCTATGAGTTAGTGATTGCTTTTTAGCAGTCTGATGGCCTTGAGATAGAGACTGAAAAACAGCTTCTATCTCAAGGCCCTCAGACTGCTAAACAGACATCACTAACTCAGAGATGCTGCTGCCTACATTGAGACCCAATCACTGGTCACTTTAAAATAAATGGATCACTAGTCACCTTAAATAATGCCACTTCAAAAATCTTTACATATCTTACATTACTCCTATCATATGTATATACTGTATTTTATACCATCTATTGCACCTTGCCTATGCCGCTCGGCCATCACTCATCCATATATTTATATGTACATATTCTCATTCACCCCTTTAGATTTTTGTGTGTTAGGTAGTTGTTGGGGAATTGGTAGATTACTTGTTAGATATTACTGCACTGTCGGAACTAGAAGCACAAGCATTTTGCTACACTCGCATTAATCTGCTAACCATGTGTACGTGGGCAATAATATTTGAATTGATTTGATTCAGGACTATATATGCCATTTAGCAGACGCTTCTATCCGTAATCATGGTCGCATCCACATTAATGTCGAAGTGTTTCGAAACATAGTAAATTCTTATTTACAGTAAAAGTTACTCCAAAATTACACAATACATAATTTACCATTCATTTATTTTGGGCAGAAAATAATCTGAAACACAACTATAAAACAGCAAATGCATTCTACAGGTTTGTAGTCACAAGTTTGATGTAATCATTGCGTGCTAGGAATTTGGGGCCAAACACCTTTGACTACTTTTATACACATATATGTGAATTTGTCCCAGTACTTTTGGTCCCCTAAAATGAGGGGATTTTGGACAAAAAGTGCTGTAATTTCTAAATGGTTCACCTGACATGGTTGAAATACCAGGGGCGCAAACCAGGGGCTCAAACCAGGGGCCCCCACATTCTGAAATTGCATTTTTGTCCCCCCGGTTTTATCATTGGAATATGGTACAAAATGAGGCAACAGTGTGGACCATGAGGACGCCTCCTAGCGGTCAAATAATATATATATATGATGTCCCCCCCCACTTCTAAAACCAAAGTAGCGCCCCTGGAAAATACCCTCAAATTAAAGCTGACAGTCTGCACTTTAACCTCATAGTCATTGTATCATTCCAAATCCAAAGTGCTGCAGTACAGAGCCAAAACAACCAACAGTGTGTCACTGTCCCAGTAATTACGGAGGGCACTGTGTAACCACATTTAGCTCTGTTGGCTAGCTTACCACACTATGCATTGCGCAGAACTTATTTATAGGCCTAGATCTCACTGCCATTGTAAAATATCTAATGTAGCAAAATACACTGAACATTTCCACAACTTGAAACTCAGCGTCTAAGGCTACAGCTGTCTAATTTGCCTCCAATAACAGGAGAGTGTCATTGCAAGTCAAATATTCTGACGGATAGTGTGCTATTTTAACTATAAGGTGATGAATGTGTCTGTCTCTACCCCGGTTAGCGTATGGTCTCTACATGTTTTCATCCAGTATTCTCATATAGTGAACGTTAACGTCGTCGGAGTGATAATAAATATCGAATGTGAGCCCTTCTCTTTTTCCATATCTGGCACACTTGTCACTGGCGCTGTCTTGGTAAAAATTACCCTTCTTATTAAATAATTCACTCTTTTATCAATAAACCTCGCTGTTGCTGTATAATTAAATCCTTACGTTCCATCATAACCTATTCCTTTATTTATAAGTCATATCATTATCTCTCTCCTTGTAATGTGGATCCTTTCGAAACAGCTATCTTTCCACGCCTGTCCCAGTACGAGATTGTACTCTTCCTCTACAGGCCAATAGAAGTAGTAGAATGGCTCATTGATCAACTTTCTCCTCTCATCACAGCGTTTGCTGTCATTGTCATTTTTCCTCCAGAACGTTCTTAATTAAAAATGCAGAATTTGTTTGATCACATATTGAAGGATGAATATTGTATAATCTATAATTTCCCTCGTCATCAATACACATTATAATAGTTGTTTTTTTGTGTGTGGAAGGATCTAACCCCTTTCTCATAGCAAAACCAAAGTAATTGTCACAATACTTCTGAAATTCTAACATGTTGCATGTGTTGTTGTCCCAGAGTGGTGCTGGTTAATCTGTTCTAATAATGATAATAATGCCTCTATATAACAACCTCGGGGCGTTCCAACGGCATCGGCTGTTGGTCTATTGATTAGTTAGACAGAGTCACGGTTGGCCTCTCCTGCGTACTGGAGGCCAATTGAAAGGATCGGTAGTCTATTTATCTCTGCTCAGATTACAATGAACACGTTTAATACCTCTGAGGGTAGGAACAGCGCACAAGCCACATGTGAAACAGCAATAGGAAAACCTGATAAGCAAGGAAACCTATGGTATGTCGGTCCATTTCACTCTCTGACGATAGTTCGTTATCCAAAGTAAGAGAAACGAGTGTGTTTCTGTTCCTGTGTGTTAGAACGTTGATCCATCCGGGGAAATGGGTGTTGTCCTGCTTTTGTGTTTTCATTCTTGGTTGGAACAGTTGGCTCTGCTGTATACCTCTGGGTGCTATGAATTATTGAAGCTCTTTTAATGACAGCACAAGTTCCAGATAAAACCGTGACCCTGTAGACATTGATCTCTGTAGAAGGCCCAATAAACTAATTTGGACGCCTCTTGATATGGCTAAAGCAAGGCTTATATTCAAACGGCTATCGACCGCAAGCCAATTATTCTGTTTTGTTTTTCATTATTTGACTCGGATGGATTGATTTCATGCCAGTGGTTTGAGGATCACGAATGTATGCTATTTACCTCAATGACTATTGTTGTGTTACAGTTCATTGCAATACCTCACAGGTAGGACCAGGGCTTTTCTCAGGCTTGAGCCGGTCTCAATGTGAGCCACTTCCTATACCAACAACACTGTTCTACAGATGTAGGATCTAAATTTGACCTAAATGTATTTCTCACATGAGGAAAATTACATTATCCTGCTGCAACAGGAAATGTGAATTATTATGTGGATTATAATTCATGGACATTTTTGTAGGGGTTGGTACATTTTTCATTAGGGCAAATCAGTTTGAATACACTACAAGTTTTCATTTCCACCTGCGGTGCAGTAAAATTCTCTGTGACAACAGAGTGATCAAATTAAGAGAGCACACCTGTGTAGTCTGGTTATCCAGACTGAACACTGCGCTCGCCAAGTGAAACAATGAGCATTCAGTCAGGTATAACCTGTTGTACTGTAGGTCAAGTCTCAACCCCAAAGATATCTACTCCATAGAAAGGCAGCTGTACAACGAAATGCATTTGTGTCAAGAGGCGTTTTATCAATACGGAAAACAAGAGCTACGACAGACAAATAGGGTTGCAGTTTGTTACCATTTCCAAAGCCGTCTCTTCATGCATCATAGCTATGCATATCAAGTGATCATTTGGGCCCTTTTGGAGCCTATTAGCATGTTCTAACCTAAAAGGCAGAGGGAATATACAAAGCCACCACAGAAATGAGTGTTATATTTATAATACCACTCTGCACCTCCCACATAAAATGCATATGGAGTAAACCAGACCTGTGTTGTCAGATTGTCCGTCGTGGCTTCATTGTGGAGTATGGCTGATGTGGAGGTGACAAGAGGTGACACACACACACACACACACACACACACACACACACACACACACACACACACACACACACACACACACACACACACACACACACACACACACACACACACACACACACACACACACACACACACACACACACACACACACACACACACACACACACACACACACACACACACACACACACACACACACACACACACACACACACACACACAGTGACAGGATTGACGAGCCAACCTGTGACTGAAGGAACATTCCTGGAGGCACCCTGCAAGGCTTGTCTGATTCCGAGGACCCGTCGCCAGGGGAACCGCTACCGTGGCAACCATTGTGCGTGTGTGTGTGTGTGTGTTGGCCGCCACCCACTGGCATTCCAAAAACAAACTTAGTGTGACCCCTCAGTGGCAGCCCACATCCACTCTGACACACACGCACAACCACGCACATACACACACGCACACTGAGCCAGCTTCAATGAATGTAGTAGAAAACTAGCTACACTTGTGAAGGAAACGTATCTTGATATGAGAAAACATCCCTCAAGGGTAGTGGTGTATTGATTGGGGAAAGTTGTATAGAAGTTGTATGTATTTTTTAACACTTCCTAGTTGTACGAAGTGGTGAAAGATATATGAAAGTAAGTAGAGGTGTAGATATATCAAGCTAAATCACTTTTACTCATCCTTGATACGTGATGATTATGTGCATCTTTATACACGGGTCAATACGTTGAAATTACTTCAAATTCATAATGTTCGGAAAACATACGGGATGAGCTTGGCACGTAGAGCCCTATCAAGGTTTTTAAAGGCCTAGTTAGCAAAGGCAATAGATGAGAGATGTCAGTTTCACAGTTTATGAGCTCTGTTTGTCCCTGGGGGCCTGCCGTAGCCTCTGGCCATTCTCCCCCTTACCTTAGGCATCATCTGAAGAAAAAAAAACTGATGCTTGGAGTCATTCTGCATCCCTGCATCTGCCTGAAAATAATTGGTCAGGCACCTTCTCTCACAGAAAAGGGGTCATGTTAGATTAATAGCTTCCAGGCAAAATGCACAGGTCTGACAGATCACATTTGATACAGAAAATGTATATGTGTTGTACTAACACTAAGGTAACTTTTCAGAAGTTTGCTGTAGTGTTCTACTGGAAGAGGTGTAACCAGGGATGGAAATTTAAGCTAGCCAAATTAAGCTAAACTAGCTACATTTCAAAACAGACTAGTAGAAAATGTGCCCAACTAGCTCACCAGCTAGTGGAATGTTTTATTTTCAAATATCGCATGGCACATATTTTGGACCTGGCCTAATAAAAATTGCAGTCTACTAGCTCGGTTGACACAGTAACCAAAACCCTTCAATTCCTTGGGTGTAACTGTTGTTTTTAACACCTAAAGCAAAAGAAAATGAGAATAATATAACTGATATTGTTCTTAGCAATTTGCTGTGTTTGATTTGCTTGTTTGTTATTTTAGAGAATGTGGTTCAACTGCCTATGTTAATCAACCATATTCATAGAAAAAAAATCGACTTCTAAAAATATCAACGAAGAAGCTCTGTTCTTATAGTAGATTGCTGCGGCACGCCTCACATTCAAACTTAATTACTGTCCATCTCTCTTGCTCCATGTGTCACAACATCAATAGGAATTTCCTACAGTATGTCCTATATTGCTTTGGTCTGCATTTAATATGCAACGACTCAACAGTGAATATGCACAAAAAGAATCCTTTACACTCTTCAATTCTGAAATATACATATTTATTTACATGCAGTGTTTTATTTTGTTTTGCTAAAGTACATGATTTATTCATTTATTTTGCTGGTTTTCGGGCCCCGTTCCAACAAACCTACAATTCCTATAATGACTGACTCCACAGACCACATATCTGCATTTGTCATTCTTTTTGCCGTGTTTCTAATCTAGTGCAGAGGAAAGACTGCACTGCCTGGCTGCTGAAGTACTTGGGGGAAACAATACCACTGGGCTTTGTCACTACCTGTAAGCTCAGAGATGAGAAAGAAATACGGTTGAAATTAAGGGAGCAAAAATAATTATTCTCCGAATGAGATGTCTTGGGCTTGATCACACTGCAAACCAAACCGCTATCTCTTAGGCTACTTAAAATTTCACTTTTAAAATTCAAACCCGATTGTACTTTTATGGAAATTTCATTCCATCAATGAATGAAGTGCATTTCCTCCTGACTCCCAAGTTTCCTCCCATCCCTGCAGATTCTCCTGCTCTGCCCTTCATTACAATTCTCTTGATAAGAAAGCAGGGAAATGAGGGAAAGATGTAAATCCGGGCGAAAAGAAAAGGTTCAGATCTTTTTTAGGGGGGGGGGGGTTCTGGGAATATGACAAAAGGAGAAAATGCGGGATAAAGGCACCTGACCTGACACCAGGGCCAACGGGTTTGACAGCCACAAGACGTATGGCTTCTCAACACCATGTCTGTGTTGTTAATCAGGTGTACTGGTGTAATTAACATCCAGAGGTTGTAATAGTGCTGTGACCCCTGCTCTAAGATGTTGTTTTTGAACACAGTGTGGATAAGAAGCTTCGGCCAAAAAAACATACTTTTTCAGTACGGTTTGAACAAAAAAAATAATTTAAAGTGATTTGAACAAAAAAAGAGATGTGGAGAAAATAAAACATTGGCAGAATAACTTATTTTATTTATAGAGTTATGATATATATAGCTAAGCCTTATGGTCATATGTACTACAGGACAGTATATAGTACTATAGGCCCTCTTTGGAAGAGGGGAAAAAAACACACAAACATAGCCAGAGTACAAAAAAGTAACAAGACTTGGCTTTCAACATGCTGCCCATACTAAACAACACTTCACCACAATTATTACCATACTGTAGATATTCCAGCCATTCCTCTATCTTCCACCTTTGGAGTTGCACAGTTCATTTTACTATCAGCCAGGTCTCAGTGGGTCTGTGGTGTCATGGAACAGGTACAGAGGGGCCAAGGCCCTATCGAGCATCCCATCATCACAGCCGTGTGCCTCATTAGTCCACTGATACGCTTCATGATCATCCACCAACACAGATGGGAATCCAGCCATCCATTACGGACCTCACCTCCACACCGTCCTCGGCCCTGAGATTGATCAACATCAGCTACAGGGCCAAACTAATCGCAGTCAGAGTCTGGCTCCTAAATGGCAGCCTGTTGCCTTTTTAGTGCACAACTTTTGACCAGAGCCCTATAATATATGGGGGATAGGGCGCCATTGGGGACACAGCCATGGACTTCTTATCTATGCATCTTATTTGGAATGGGAGCCATTTTCACATGTATTTTTCCTTTTCGCCCTTGGGGGCTTTGGGGTATCTGATAGACTGACAGATTCTCAACTAATTCTCTATAGTCTCTAAATCTAATTGGCTGAGAGGGAGGGAGAGTTTCGACTGGAAGCCATGACTGATCCGAGTCGGTCGGTGGCGGCCATTTTGTTCAATCAGTGACACCTCGGTGGGGCGTTCATGGAGGATTAAGTGAATATTAACTACATCATTGATGATTGTAATGATTAATAATGGTCCCCAGTATGATGTAGCTTGGCTGAGGAGACAGTAGCTATGTGGCATTAACTTGTCCATTGATTTTCTGTCGACATTTAGAAAGTTAGAATAGGACATAGATTCAACAATATTGTCTGCTAGGGAGAGTTTCCATTGAACAATCTTGTGTCGATGAAAACAGCTGGACGTAATGAGGTCACCCCCCCCAAAAAAATAATGTAGTGTTTGAAGTTTTTCCATGAACCATTTAGGCAAATTGCACATGAATAAATTGGCGACAGCCTGTATGCCCTCCCACTAATCTGTTTCATGTCTCAGGTTGCACAAAGCCAGCAAGGACAGAACGCAGTCATTTACTCATATTTGCCATATTCAAATAATGATCATGTGTCAACGTATCGCCACGGTCTGTGCCATGGGGAAACTTACACTCCTGTAGATCTGTAATAATTGGATGGTGAAACTTGCCACCCAAACCAGAAAAGCAAGGTGAAGCAATTCTGGCATTCTTGAAAGTCAGGACAATCCTTCTACTGCAAAGAAAATAACAACGATGGTTGCAAGCAGTAGGCATTTTCTATTAAATGTGGAGTGGAGCTTATAGTTCCCTGATTGCATCACGTGCCCTGCATACTTTCAAAAGTATTCGGCAATCATCATTTATTCGAAAAACACAGTTTCCACCTTACCGCAGGTTATATATGTGTTATATATGGCTTCCTAGACTAAAACCATCTCTAACTGCAAAAGATTAAGTTATATCTCAATGTCAATATTCTGTGATCATATTTTGTTTCTAAGATGTGAGAATACTATTCAGGTATAGCCGTGTTAAGATAACATAAGGTCTCTACAACTAACAGTGCTCTTTCTCTGTCTGACTGTCTGCCGGTCTGATTGTGCCATGTATTTTTTTATTGGAAATTACCTGAGAACAGGACAGGCAGTACCTTAGCTGTCTGGCACTGACACAGCCACCTCGTTTACCTGTGATGCCCCATTAGAGGCGTCAGACAGGACCCGGTAGACACAGAGAAGTCACAGGCCACCTCACCAGCTGACCTTGGGGCCTGGCTATTGCCACGGTTGCCACGGTGAGCTCCTGAGGCAAATTGAAACTGTCACCGTGACATTTCACAGCTGATTCCCAGGCCTGAAGGTGAAAGAACACTCACTAATAAGAATCAAAGCTATCATCTAGAGAGAGATCGATATAGGCTTCTATTTATACCTGCTAGGAAAAAGAGGGACCTTGATATGAAATATCAATTCTGTGCACCATGAAGAAGACCTAATGGACTCAGGTCCAGTAAGGAAACATCTATAAGTCTTGAGTGATCCGTCGTAATGATTAGCTTAGCATCGGAATCATTCTAATTTGTGCACGATAATCGTGGCTAAATGAATGCCTGAGGAGCACGAGTAATGAGTAAAAAATTTTTTTTTAAAGATTCCACGTGATCAATGCCTTTGGGTAATAAGAAGCTGTAATTAATTATTACTGCCTTAATTGCCTTAATGTTGATTACATATGATGTTATTTTGTATCAAACACAGTCATGATCGTGGAAACGACAGGGTTAACTTGAGACCAAGCCATAGATGTTTGGCACATTCAGAGTTAAGCGAAAACACTTAGCCATATCTAATGTACTCGCATTATGAAACCTAAGCTTGACACTCCACTTTGTAGGTGTGAATGCTGCTGGATGTAGCTCTGGTTATGCTGCTCATCTCTCTTAGTAGCTATTAGCCTACAGCCCTACATACCGCTCTATACCGAACAGTGAGAAGGTGAGTACCCATCTTTTACATCTCAGTTCCTTGGCTTTCCAAGGTTGTAGGATGCAAGAGTAACAGAGTAAAGGATGAACCGTAAAGCTCACTCCAAAGCCAGCCTGAAATGTCATGGACGGCATCCAATTGGTACCTTTTGGGGGGTTCAAACGGTTGGAATGTTGTCAAGGAGGGCGTCACCTCTGTTCGCAAAGCAGAGGTCCCAAGTTCCTGCCAGATATGAGCCGAATTGGAGGGAAGTGGTACTCGCTAAGCAAGCAATGTGACGTCTGTGACAATGTGACATCCATAACACAAGGATCTATCCCAACTTAGTCTTAAATGTGTGACCTAACAATCCTTCTTACATTGAACTTAAATCCTGTGGATTCGATTGTATGGTCAATTGGGACCCAGCAGTTGAGTCTTTTTCCGCATTCAACTATAGTATGTGTTGAATCATATGTCTGTCAATTGATTTCAGAGAAAATATGGACAAATATCGACTGTTTCCTTTTCTCTCATGATTGCATAGTTGAATTACCAATCATTTATCTGTTTCAGAATTTGAAACGTAATAATAAGTGGAGGATTTAGATGATTAAGAGTAAGGGGCCCAGCACAGAGGCCTGGGGGACACCATGTGTAACTGCAGTGGAGTCTGAGGTGTGGCCATTGAGGGATAACTTTTTGTTTGATTGGTCACTGTCCTCTTCAGTGGCTGTCTGATTGTGCCACACACCCTCACAGTGAGTAGTCACCCTCTGAACTGGCATGCAGGCCCACGACGGGCCATATCTTAGCCGCCTTGGCCACTCTCCTGTGTGACACGATTGCAGGAAATTAACGGACCTTTGAAAATGAATAGATCTTGAGTGACTGGAGGGCTTTGAGAGGGCTAAGAGAACGTATAAAGAAGTGTATAGTCTGTAATAATTGACGTCTGTCCTGGGAAACGGCATCAAGACCGTTGCAGTCACGGCTGCAAACCAGCACATCCTCTAATTATTGAGAAGCAGTGCCTAGCTCCGACCGACTGTGGGATGCTAATCAGTCTCCCAGAGACCTTGCTGTTGTGTGGTTAGCACAGACTTACTGCTTCTCTCTGCCTTCCACTTTTATTAAATCTGATATTTCACACAGAAGGAAAAAGGGATCTCCAGACAACTGTTAAAATGCTAAGTTTCAGAGCATGAAAGGCAGAAACTGTAGGATTATTCAGAGGCTATTCCACAGAGGATGGAAAAGGGGAAGAATGTGGAACAAAAACATCAAAGTGAGGCGTAGAAGAACAGGGGGGAAAAGGAAAAAAAACAGAAAGCTGTGAAATATTTAGCGTGAGGCCCAACAGGTGGTCAAGAGTGCAATGCAAGGCTATGGTTTGATTACAATTAATAATGAATGCCTCTTGTACTTATGCAAATATGTATTTTGCCTTTTTTCTTACACTAATTGAAAAACAAAGGGAGAAATGTATCCAACAAAAAATGTATGTGTTGGAGTGGGTTTTAATTAAATTACAATTAGGTAAATGTTTATGAGAAACTTCATCACTGATAAATGGCTCTGGTTAACTGCTTTTTAGGAGGGCTGCTTACGAGGAATCTATCGAGAAATGGAAGGCGTGCTTTTGAAATGATGTAAAAACATGTCTGGTGTACTATAGGCCTATTTGGAATTCCTCCATTTTTTGGAACAATTCCAAATATATTTTTTTACAGAAAATAATATTTTGGGGGAATTTGAGTTTTATCATTCACATAGAGTTATAAACTGGGTGGTTCGAGTCCCCAATGCTGATTGGCTGACAGCCATGGTATATCAGACCGTCTACCACGGTGTAAGGTTCTGTATTTATTTTCTTAGTCAACCTTGTGTTCTGTTTCATTGTGTTTTTGAACGTAGCCCTGTCTTTCATTTTTGTTCATTGATTTCACCTGTGTTAGTTACTCACCTGGTCTCATCAGCTACTTATTTAGTTCAGTTCCTTCTGTTTGTGCCTTTGTGAGGTATTGTTAGTTTCGATTCTACTAAGCCTTTTCCTAGCTCGTTTGTGAGAACCAATTATAGCCTTCAGTCCGAGCCTTGATTCACCTGCCTGTTTGCCTACCTGTGTATGACCGTTGCCTGCCTGTGACCACGATTCCTGCCTTCTGCAAAGGCAAAATAATCACCTGCCGTGCTCTGCACGTGAATCTACCACTTTTTCTCCCTGAGTTTCATTACACACGGGTATGACAAAAACATGTATTTTTACTGCTCTAATTACATTGGTAACCAGTTTATAATAGCATTAAGCATTAAGGCCAATATACCATGGCTAAGGGGTTTGTCCTGTGTATATAACGGCCTTTGAAAATGAATAGATCTTGAGTGACTGGATGGCTAAGAGAACGTATAAAGAAGTGTATAGTCAGGCACTCACGTATTCAGGCACTCCACGTTGCGTCGTGCAAAGAACAGCCCTCAGGTGTGGTATATTGGCCATATACCACAGCACCTCGTGCCCTATTGCTTAATTAGAACAATCACATACCATTGGCATGATTGGACTGTTGATGTCGTATGTCAGACGTAGTACCTTGTCTCTTCCACAAAGAAGACCATGATTGGTTTATTAGAATTTCAATGGCAGATTGGCAGGCTGAGGCCGCGTGGCTTCATACCAGAAACAATCCCCTTCCGAGAAGAATATGCTTCATCGGATGGGAAGGCAACATGTGACCATTCTTATGGTTTATAAAAGTGTGATGCACTGAGAAACGTCTGAACCCTTTCTCCGTCTGTGATTGCGGGGAATGGAATTCTCATGGATAAGTAATAATTGATTAACGTTTGGGACCTGGATTGCCAGCTGCTAGGTGTCCAGGGTATTTTCTTAAATACACTGGAATACGATTATGCCTCTCTTTGATCCACATTTCATCAACTCCACATTCACCACAAAAACCCGTCCTTCACTTCTCTCCCCTATTGATGCTGACGCAAGACCAGAAAATAAAGAAAAAATACTTTTTTGAGCTGTCAAAAGTTAAAGCTGACTTTGTTCAGAACCCCTTAACTTCAATAGTATTATACGGTCATACCAGGTCATTTAGTCTTGGGTATAATGATGGGCAGTTCCTATGGGACAAGACTATAGTGTATCTGCCAGCAAGGATTCCATAATGAGCCGAGGTAGTGACATCCGCATCCTCCATAAGGCCTTTGAGTTCTGTTTGCCTCAAAGCCTTGATACTGTGAGGAAACAACAGGGGAGACTAGGTCATGGAAAGTGTCAGTAAGACTGGCTTAAGTGGAGACTTGTGGGGTTAGCATAGCATAGCACAGTTTAGCACACAGCATGGGGAGTGCTGGAAAGCATTACTCTGGGAGAACAGGATGTGGCAGTTGAGTGTGTATGGAGTGCTTGCGTAGTCGTAGATGCCACACTTTCCTATACCTTGACCCATGTATCATGTTTCAGGAGCTGTAGCAACTACGTTTCTAATGATCCTACATCCTCTTCTTCACCACCATCGTCTTCTCCATTTCTGAGGACTTCATGTCTTTTATATGTTCATTTCTTTCCTTCCTCACTCATTCGGGACCCATTTCCCTAAACAGCAGTCTGAGTCCACCAGGTGATATTTCACACAGTAAAGATATACTTTTTCTATTAACATTTGATCTGCATACAATTATCAGTAAATTATAGAAGACTAGTAACTGCACCAATTCAGGGATCTTTTAAGACAAGCCTTTTAAGTTTTGTGGGTCTTTCCGCGAGGGCAGAAATGTCCACACATGAACCCTATTGTCTCCAACATGATTAAAATACAACCCTTAGGGAGGACAAACTGCAACTACTTGATTAATCTCTCTTTCAATTAGAAAGCAGTGGTGGGGCCATCCTCTTCCTGTGGGTTGCTTCTTCAGGTTTTATATCCACTTGCATACAGGGGTATACGGCATTCTTATCATCTCTGTCCCAAATGGCACTCTAATCCCAATATAGTGCGCTACTTTTGACCAGCTCTGCTCAGAAGTAGGGCACCATTCATGGAATAGGGTTCCATTTGGGACGCATCCCCTGTGTAGGTTCACAGAATCCCAAATGTCCCTTGGCAATTATTAGACCCACTAACGACAATGCAATTAAGACCCCAGCCTTCTTGTTCTTCCTCAGAACAACTGAGTAAGCGAAAAAAGTCAACTATGAGCCAGTGTTTTTATTTTCCTTAATTCATAGACTAGAGCCTTAATAAGATATGTCTATGTGCCTTACAGGTAAGTTTGAATTTAATTTGGCTCTGTTCATTTCTCTGTTGAACAGTGCAGAAGATGTAGGATTGGGGGTTAATTAACATATATTTACAAATTATACTATTCAAACTAATTTAGTTTTCTGCAAAAATGAATCTCAATTACAAAGGGAAAAGGGAAACCAGAAATGGAAATTTTCTGCAGACATTAAAATGGATGAGTGTTGTTTTACGAGGGAATCTTTTCTCTCATTTCATAGACTTTTATTAAAGTTATCCACTAGCCTTTTGCTGGAATGCGAATGAACGACATTTACTGAAGATCACACGACAGAAGCCCGCCCCAAATTATGTATGAATTCACACTGTGCAGCATTTCATAGAAGAAAACAGTGTAAAAACTGCTGAGAGAGGTCATTCCCACATTTCATCTCTGTGATTACTTGACCATGTCAAACCATTAGCTGACATCATGTCATCCCTTCCAAAACATGAAACAGTAGTGGAAAAAGAGAGAAGGGAGGAATTTCATAATGAAAGAGTGTGAAAGGAAACAAATATTCAGCCCGTTTTATGGATTCTTCTCAATTAATAAGTAAAAGCTGACAATAGCAACAAAAAGCTAGGAACAATATGTGGTTTGTCTCATTGTGCTCTCAAATGTTATTTTTATAGATTTTCCCCCTGCCTTGTGCAATTACTGACAAAAAAAAACAAATAAATAAGATATTGGATTTAAATGGCAGAATAAAAAAATAATCCTGTAACAACAATGATTGGTGCATTTACCTTATTTGTTGCAGTAATGATACTGTGTTGTATTAATGGTAAAACAATTTTGTAGATCAAATATCATTGATTGATCGTCAGAGACCGCTGAGTCAAATATATCACAAGTATACATTTTGCAGTACAGCACATAAGTGAATGATTTACATCAGGGGTCTTCAACCTTTTCTTGCCCAGGGACCCCAGGGGCCCCCCCTCCCAGGCCACCCAGGGACCCCCCTCCCAGGCAACCCAAGGACCCCCATCACACGTTAGCAAAAAACGGACCCCGGGTTGAATACCCCTGATTTATATTCATATTATTCAACCCATGAATACATGTAATTCCATCATTCTCGTGGTTCATATTTTGTTAACCCTATGTTTGGCTTATGAATTTGATGACAAACAATATATAGCTTGGAAAATACATGTGAAACGACTACAAATGCAGGGGGGGGGAGTCATGAAATTTATTTGAACTTTTATTCACCTTTAATTCAACTGTTGATATAGTACATGTAAATACACATACAAGTAGCATAATTCCACAGTCTATTAGATCATATAGAAAATCATTTCTAAACCAGTCATTATCGTGGCACATACGTTTCAGTAAATTCTTGCCTTGTCTCTAAAATTCTCCCTTTTTATTTGACTAATTTCAGCCACTTAAACTAATAATCAAAATCTCTTGTTCGCCACAAGCCACCTTCAATGTTGAAATGTAAACGAGTACGTTTGATATCAAAGTATCCAAGTTGATATGAAAAGGTTCAAACATGTTGGAACATCTCTTCCACTGTGGGTGATTTGCAAAGCCACTATTATTTTATTCATTGGGCTCTCGCATGAAATATATTTGACATCACGTTCTGTCCCTTATCTTCTATGATCCCAATATAGCTGCCTTGGTAAGATTCAGAGCCAATAATGAACCCAATCACGTATTATAATTACTTTCATTTTATTTTATTCTAGAAGTAAAATTAGGGATGAATGTTGAAGATATCTGCAAGGTAGATTTATACTTTTGTACATTTTGCATATCTAAGGATCAGTATGTCCCCTCTCATACTTTGGGATGAAAGGGGACCTGTAACCTCTGGTCATGTCCTGTACTTTATTGATCTGAGGAGCTTACTGTGACGTTGACTGACTTTAAAGAACTATTTACTGGAGAAAAAAAATATTAAGGTATTAACACTGACAGTATGAAAGGTCATGCTACTTCTGACAATATTCTGTAAATGTTCATGGTTTATGTATCATATTTGAAATAATATGATGTAACTTAATGTAATATAATACCATTTTAATTAATAATCAATCAAGTATTTTCACAGTTGGAAACGACAGTACGGCTGAATCGTAATCATTTTGCCTACATAGCCAACTAATGTTTTTCTACCATTTTTGTATTTTTTCTGACTCCTCTTATCATTATTCATACTATTCATATTATCCGTGAATATACAACATGATTCGATAATGCAATGAGAAGTTTCTATCTAACACAGAGCAGATCATGTGTTCGTATTCCCGTTTTCGTTCCTTTAGCTCCAACATACACAATGTATTATTCATCCCAGTCTTCTGTAATACAAATGGTCCTAGGATGAGGGACAAATCAGGGTTTTCAAAACGTCCTTGTGGGAAATTGAATCCTAAACAATTTGGGTCTTCAGAGAGAATTGGCACAGGAGTCACTATGGGCCCCTGAGAGGGCCAAACTATGTTTGTGTGTCACAGGAGAAAATCACACGGTTCCACTTGAGACAAACACAATTTCATATTAATGAATAATTGAGACGGTTTAGAACTGAGAGGAGTTGAATGTGACAGGTATTTCTTTTACAATGTTAAAACCCATTGTTTTCTCCTAACAATGACCGTACCCCACGACTGGTTTTCAATTAGCTTGAATTGTATATCAGGATGAAATACGTGGATGGTAGAGGACAGTCATGATATGCCATTAGATGACTTCTGTGAGTGGGATGAAAACCTTTTCAGCGTGATGGTAATCATATGTGCACTAGGTAGATATGTACCCGTCTATGGGTTTAAATGTCTTTGACCCAACTGAGCACTTATGTTACGTCTTTTACCCAAAATTAGAATAAAAAATCATCCTTAAGGATAAAACTGCAACATAGAGGTTCACCACAATCCTATACCATTACGGTAAAAATCAACCATTTCAAACATTTATAGATTTGATTTACAACCATTTTAGATTGTGTTTTTGGGGTGGGGGCAAGGCAGGGCTGGGGGGGGGGGTTCTATCCAATTCATTGTTTGCATCTTTTCTGATCGCCCCCATTTTTTTATTTGATTGTTTTCCCAACCCTCTCATCCTTCCCCTGATTGGAGTAAACTAACGGACAACAATACTTCTCCTGCTACTTACAGCTATTTTCTCTCACATGTACAGTACATACAGTTAACTAATTATATATATATTTCTCATTTCCTCTCTCTGCAAGTGCTGGATTTTCACCCACAGCGACCAACGCACCATCTATTTGGCTCTTTACTCTGCGATGTTCACAGAACAACCCATCTTTCACAGTATAATATAATTTACCTATTGCAGTCCATCCAGCCATTTTACTGTGATGTCATACGAGGGTCTTGAACCTCCCTATTTGTGACATTTCTACCAATATTCCCCTAAAAATAAATACTTTATCCAAGAGTGTAATGATATATATATATATATCTTTTTTTTTTACAGTTTTAACCATTCTGAAATGGTCCTGTATTAACCCCACACTCCTGCACACAGTAGCCTAATTACAATTCACCATCATCTGTCAGACTGTGTCTGTCCCAGTTAACCTGTGTCTCTGTAACAAGGCAGCGGCTCGTTTGTGACATGTGAGAGGAGGGACCGACGCGGAGCAAAGTGTCTTGGCTGGGGACAGGGAACTGGGACGGGAGAACGTGCGGAGCCCCTTATCCATAATAATGACCCTGGTTCTTCCACATAATTAAAGCTCTGGTGCCCCTCTCCTCTCCTGCGTAAAGGCAAAGGGGGATTCATTCCCCACGTCTGTCCCTGGATCCATCATAGCTAGAGGAGGTTTGGTTGGAAGAAACTTCTTCTGAACGTCTCCAGTCCATTATATATCATTTCAAAACACATCCCAAGTCGAAAAGAGAAAAAAACTTTTCATTTTTAATGACACTTCATGAATTATTCCATTTATTGTATACATGTTCTTTCAAAGGTAGCTGGGAAGCCATGAAAGGTGAGGCTTGAACCGTAAGGAGAGTCTTTTTGCTGCTAAGGAGAACTTAATGGTTGGCAAACCACACCTGTTGAGCACCATGGAAATGAACAGAAAAATGAGTTGAAAACATTAAAGGGTTATTTATGCCTTCAGTGTGAGAGACTACTTTTTCCCCCTTCCCTCTCTTATGTTTTTCTAGTCCTTCTCCCACTTCTCCCACTCCTCCCACTTCTCCCACTCCCACCCAGTCCCAATTTCACTGGTTAACAAGAGGAGACATGAACTCAATACTCATTTACATAGCTACTACCAAAAGCACATAAACTGACTTTCTTTCAGTTACTTTTTGAACTACACAATTGGAACGAGTCATAAATAAGAAAGAACACCGTATTGTGGGACAGAATTCCTCTTCACCTGTCTGGCTAACTGCCAGAGGAATTCCCACTTCAACCATAAAACAGAATTGGAAAACTTCCCCAAAATGTCATACATGGACCAAATGTTGAAATGGTCCATTCATAGTTGCACATTCACTTTAGTCTTGAAATGTAATGCCAAATGTCTTCATCTGTGAATTCAATGCTGCTGTTGGATTTTTTTTCTGGCCCGCAAAATGCCATGAATTTGTATAAATATGTCAGAGAACAGACGTCGTCGTTGTTTTAGCAGTATCCACAGAGTTTTTAAAACTGTGCTTCAACGCACCAATAAATCCGCACAATCTACTTTCTCTGTTTTTTTTTTAAATTGCCGACGTCTTGGAGATAGAATTGAGATATACTGTGCTAATGGCCACACCAGAAAAAGAGTAACACAGAGAAATCTATAACACAGCAAAGTTAACAAAAGAGGCATTTGTGGTGAGCTCATGGAGGCAGCCATCTTTTGGCAAGTCCAACATTGCAATATTACTCACTGTTGCATATCCTGGGACTTTAATAGTACACTGGGGGCTTCTTGAAATGCTGCTGTTTATAAACCAATAATGATTATCTTTAATGCATGATTAATTAGCATGTCCTAAGGTACTAATTCCGTATTTTAATGTATTCTTTACACGCTGACTTGATTGCTTGGTTTGTGACCATTTTTTTTTTTTTTGCGTTAAAACTTTAAGAACTCTAGACCTCATTAAGGGGTTGAATATGAAAAACATTTTAATTGCAATTCATTATGTATGACAAACGTTTTTTTATACAACACTAACAAACGCAGCTCATGACATTATAAGGGATGAAGTTGATTGTGGGCCATTCTTACAGTACTATACACTGTGTACAAAACACTGAGTGTTCATTATGAGCACCTACTTTTTCCATGAAGTAGACTGACCAGATGAATCCAGGTCAAAGCTTTGATCCCTTATTGAGGTCACCTGTTAAATCCACTTCAATCAGTGTAGATGTTAAAGAAGGATTTAAGTGCCTTTGAACGGGGTATGGTAGTTGGTGCCAGAAGCACTGGTTTGTGTCAAGAATTGCAACGCTGCGCGGTTTTACAAGCTCAACAGTTTCCCAACAGTGTATCAAGAATTCATCGCCACCCACAGTTGTGTTAAGTTGGCTGGAGATCCTTTGGGGGATGAACCATTCTTGATACACACATATGTTGTCTTGCCCATTCACCCTCTGAACGGCACACACACACACAATTAATGTCTCAATTGTATCACGGCATAAAAATCCTTCTTTAACCTGTCTCCTCCCCTTCATCGACACTGATTGAAGTGGATTTAACAAGTGACATCAATAAGGGATCATAGCTTTCACCTGGATTCACCTGGTCAGTATATGTCATGAAAAGAGCAGGTTTTCCTAATGTGTTATACACAGCATATATCATGTCTAAACTTTAAATGGGGAGATTGCAGTTTGCATGTCTGACCAATAGGTGTCCCTGCAAACCACATAAATGTTATAAGACATGTAAGCGGCCAGATTCAATACTGCTAATGATGCTGCTGTTGCTAACACAAATATCACTGTCACTACTACTACTACTACTACTCTAGAGATATTAGCAACTACAATGTTGCTCACTAATCAGATGATTCTTTTGTTAAGATATGCATCTTCATTTCCTGTCTGTTTACTGTCTGTGACGACATTGCAGACATACTAGATGTATACACTAGTAAATTGTTCAGTACAAGCACACATGACCAAAATAGTAAATCATCTCATTGTTCAATTTGATTTCTTAGTTTGATATAGTTCGATAATGGACAGCGTATACATTGCTATAGTTGAAGATTTTATTTTGTTCTTCTCATTTATGGAAGACTATTTGTTGACATGTTCTCAGACATGTTAAACACTATGCGTTCTATGGGCACCCCTTGTGTACTCCAAAATGCAAATGGTGGCGGTGCCTCCTAAGTCCCACAGGCAAGGGATGCATACATATGTGTTTAATAAACACACACAAATGAGATAACATGGTAGTACTGAGTAGAAGGACTTTGCAGGTCTTTGATAGCAAACTAGTAATGCTACAGAGGATTCTAATAGGTTGGCCTTTTTCAGTCTGTTGTTGGTATACCATCTGGCCCGTGTTGCGACCACATCCCTTAGGCTGGCAAATAATGACTCTCTCTCTCTCTCTCTCTCTCTCTCTCTCTCTCTCTCTCTCTCTCTCTCTCTCTCTCTCTCTCTCTCTCTCTCTCTCTCTCTCTCTCTCTCTCTCTCTCTCTCTCTCTCTCTCTCTTTCTCTCTCTGTCTCTCTCTCTCTCTCTCTCTAATCCTTACTCACCCTAACCTGCTATGGTCTCATGCTGCTTGGGGGGTGGATGTGTGTCACCTCCCTTCTCTTCCTTTCTCTTTCGCTCAGTCTACCTCTGCAGTTCATCTCTGAGAGAGAGAGAGAGAGAGAGAGAGAGAGAGAGAGAGAGAGAGAGAGAGAGAGAGAGAGAGAGAGAGAGAGAGAGAGAGAGAGAGAGAGAGAGAGAGAGAGAGAGAGAGAGAGAGAGAGAGAGAGACAGAGAGAGAGAGAGAGAGAGCGAGAGAGAGAGAGCGAGAGAGCGAGAGAGAGAGAGCGAGAGAGAGTGAGAGAGAGAGAGAGAGAGAGAGAGAGAGAGAGAGAGAGAGAGAGAGAGAGAGAGAGGGACATAGGGAGGGGGAGAGGGGGCGGGAGAGAGAGGGAGGGAGAGAAAGAGAGAGGGACATAGGAGGGAGAGAGAGAGACAAAGAGAGCGAGAGAGAGAGGGAGGAGAGAGAGAGAGAGAGAGAGAGAGAGAGAGAGAGAGAGAGAGAGAGAGAGAGAGAGAGAGAGAGAGAGAGAGAGAGAGGGAGGGGGCAGAGAGAGAGAGCTAGGCTTGTGGGATAAAAGGCAACAGGGGTAGAACCCCCTCCATCATCCTGCCCTCCAGGAGGCCCAGAGAATGAAGGATGAACAGAGGGATGAATGGAGGGATGAACGGAGGGATGCATGGAGGGATGAGAGGCCTGGCAGGGTGATGGAGATGTGAGGCACATTTAGATGTATCTTTTGCTGGTTAAAAAGCTGTTGACATTTTTCCTCCCTGTCTCTCTCTTTCTCTCCCCTTTTGTTGCCTTTGGAGAGAAAATGCATGCAAATATTGGCACACCATGCATTCAAAACAGGGGGAAAGGCATATTCACAATGTCAGGCTGGTTATTATTTTACACGGGGGCTCTTTTGAAACCAAAACAGCTGGAAAGAGCATGTGTCTCCCACAAGGTAATGTATGTTGCGTTGCATACTGTCACCGGTAGGGATCCAGTAGAGCATCCATCTATGCACCACTGCCAAACTGTGGCATTACCAGGGAGTTCTGTTCTACACCTGGCACAGGAATACAAACCAGGTTTACCACATGACGTCTCCTGTGATATGCTGTGATCGACTGGGAAACGAAGCGTGTTAAAGGGTTGATGCATCCAAATTAACCTCTTCCCATGGTTCCATTTCCCCCTCTCTCCCCCCTTCCTCTCTTCTCTCTCTCTATCCAGTATTTCCCCACTTTACGGAATTTGCTGAAACACAACATCTGTGTTGTCACGCTGGGGTGGAGGAGGAGGGATATGGAGAGTCAGAGACTCTTTTTCCTGGAGTGCCAGTCCTCGCTCTGATCCAGGCAGAGCTGAGGCACGGCTCGCCCCAGGGAAGGCTCCAGGGCCTGGGTCAGCCATATGGCGGCAGAAGCCCCCGGTCCCGGAGGGTCCAGCCCAGCACAGATAAGCTGGTTCAGCTTCAGCTACTTCCTGCATGACCAGGGCCCGGGCCTGGGCTGTAGCAACGAGCAGGTACAGGGGGGCAGCAAGCAGGTGCTCTGAGGGGGAGAAAGATTTGTAAATGGTTTCATCCATGGAATCTTGCAACACGAAGGGAAACAACACATATAGAATCTACTGAATCCCAGTGATGTACAGTAACACCAACCCTGTATGATCGATTGTCGTTCCACTGTAGCTGTTTTTGTGTATTCTTTCTGTGATACTCCTGCACTGCCTGGTGAATTCTCAGGTATCTCCTGGGTTGTGTTCATTAGGGCACAATGTAGCACATTTTTTTTAAACAAGTGGGTTTTTTATTCGACAAGTCCCGCTATTACCTTGTTGTTTCACTGCATTTTCTTCCATTCTGTGCCTATTGAACACAACCCTGATTTGCTTTCCATTAATAGCAGAAATGCGGAGAGCACTGAGGTCACATCTGAGGGATGTCGTTTTGGGAATCATCCTCTTTGTGTCTTATAAGACTATCTGGGCTGTGGTTAGTGTCTACATTACATGGGAAATATGGCAATAGTTGCCTGAACTCTAGACACATTGGCGAATTGGAAATATATTAAAACTGGCACCAGAGAAGCGTTATTGCAATGTCGCCATATCAGTTAGTTTCTCTGCTGTGTGACAAATCTAATAACGCAAGAGACGGTATAGGATCACTATCATAACTGGGCCTTTGACTTATTCTGGTTTGGAATGTGCAATTTTTCAAAAGGAGAACAATACTCTGTCCTCCATAGTCATGGGATGTAAGGGTGCTAAGGGTGCTGCAGCAGCCCCTGAAAAATCTGAAGAAAAAAACTTCTGACATCCCCATTGTTGCACCTGAATATAGTTTTTAAAACAGGCTTGGATCCTGCCACCGGTTTAGGTGTTTAATGCAACAAAAGCCAAGGCCCGCAGGACCTCACCATTGCTGGGCTTCTATTACACAGAAACAGACAGACCATTTATCTGCTCCAAGCCAGGTACACTGGTACACAATTCTCCTCTGACAGAACGGACTGTACCATTCTCCTCTGAGAGAACGGACTGTACCATTCTCCTCTGACTGAACGGACAGTACCATTCTCCTTTGACAGAACGGACTGTACCATTCTCCTCTGACAGAACGGACTGTACCATTCTCCTCTGACTGAACGGACAGTACCATTCTCCTCTGACAGAACGGACTGTACCAATCTCCTCTGACTGAACGGACTGTACCATTCTCCTCTGACTGAACGGACAGTACCATTCTCCTCTGACAGAACGGACTGTACCATTCTCCTCTGACAGAACGGACTGTACCATTCTCCTCTGACTGAATGGACAGTACCATTCTCCTCTGACAGGACGGACTGTACCATTCTCCTCTGACAGAACGGACTGTACCATTCTCCTCTGACAGAACGGACTGTACCATTCTCCTCTGACAGAATGGACTGTACCATTCTCCTTTGACAGAAAGTATCGTTCCATTTTTTTATTTTTTATTTCATCTTTATTTAACCAGGTAGGCAAGTTGAGAACAAGTTCTCATTTACAATTGCGACCTGGCCAAGATAAAGCAAAGCAGTTCGACACATACAACAACACAGAGTTACACATGGAGTAAAACATACATACAGTCAATAATACAGTAGAAACAAGTCTATATACGATGTAAGCAAATGAGGTGAGATAAGGGAGGTAAAGGCAAAAAAAGGCCATGGTGGCAAAGTAAATACAATATAGCATGTAAAACACTGTAATGGTAGATTTGCAGTGGAAGAATGTGCAAAGTAGAAATAAAAATAATAGGGTGCAAAAAGAGCAAAATAAATAAATAAATACATAAAATAAATACAGTAGTGAAAGAGGTAGTTGTTTGGGCTAAATTATAGATGGGCTATGTACAGGTGCAGTAATCTGTGAGCTGCTCTGACAGTTGGTGCTTAAAGCTAGTGAGGGAGATAAGTGTTTCCAGTTCCAGAGATTTTTGTAGTTTGTTCCAGTCATTGGCAGCAGAGAACTGGAAGAAGAGGCGGCCAAAGAAAGAATTGGTTTTGGGAGTAACCAGAGAGATATACCTGCTGGAGCGCGTGCTACAGGTGGGTGATGCTATGGTGACCAGCGAGCTGAGATAAGGGGGGACTTTACCTAGCAGGGTCTTGTAGATGACATGGAGCCAGTGGGTTTGGCGACGAGTAAGAAGCGAGGGCCAGCCAACGAGAGCGTACAGGTCGTAATGGTGGGTAGTATAGGGGTCTTCGGTGACAAAACGGATGGCACTGTGATAGACTGCATCCAATTTGTTGAGTAGGGTATTGGAGGCTATTTTGTAAATGACATCGCAGAAGTCGAGGTTTGGTAGGAAGGTCAGTGTTACAAGGGTATGTTTGGCAGCATGAGTGAAGGATGCTTTGTTGCGAAATAGGAAGCCAATTCTAGATTTAACTTTGGATTGGAGATGTTTGATGTGGGTCTGGAAGGAGAGTTTACAGTCTAACCAGACACCTAGGTATTTGTAGTTGTCCACGTATTCTAAGTCAGAGCCGTCCAGAGTAGTGATGTTGGACAGGCGGGCAGGTGCAGGCAGCGATCGGTTGAAGAGCATGCATTTAGTTTTACTTGTATTTAAGAGCAATGGGAGGAGAGTTGTATGGCATTGAAGCTTGCCTGGAGGGTTGTTAACACAGTGTCCAAAGAAGGGCCAGAAGTATACAGAATGGTGTCGTCTGCGTAGAGGTGGATCAGAGACTCACCAGCAGCAAGAGCGACATCATTGATGTATACAGAGAAGAGAGTCGGTCCAATAATTGAACCCTGTGGCATCCCCATAGAGACTGCCAGAGGTCCGGACAACAGACCCGCCGATTTGACACACTGAACTCTATCAAATAAGTATTTGGTGAACCAGGCGAGGCAATCATTTGAGAAACCAAGGCTGTCGAGTCTGCCGATGAGGATGTGGTGATTGACAGAGTCGAATGCCTTGGCCAGATCAACGAATACGGCTGCACAGTAATGTTTCTTATCGATGGCTGTTAAGATATCGTTTAGGACCTTGAGCGTGGCTGAGGTGTACCCATGACCAGCTCTGAAACCAGATTCCATAGCAGAGAGGGTATGGTGAGATTCGAAATGGTCGGTAATCTGTTTGTTGACTTGGCTTTCAAAGACCTTAGAAAGGCAGGGTAGGGGCCTCCCGGGTGGTGCAGTGGCTAAGGGCACTGTACTGCAGCGCCAGCTGCGCCACCAGAGACCCTGGGTTCGCGCCCAGGCTCTGACGTAACTGGGAGGTCCGTGGGGAGGTCCATGGGGCGACGCACAATTGGCCTAGCGTCGTCCGGGTTAGGGAGGGTTTGGCCGGTAGGGAAATCCTTGTCTCATCGCGCACCAGAGACTCCTGTGGCGGGTCGGGTGCAGTGCGCGCTAACCAAGGTTGCCAGGTGCACAGTGTTTCCTCTGACACATTGGTGCGGCTGCCTTTCTTTTCTTTTTTTCCTTCTTTTTTATTTTTTTATTTTACCCCTTTTTCTCCCCAATTTCGTGGTATCCAATTTCGGCAGATAATTTTAGAAAGAAAGGGTCCAGATTGTCTAGCCCGGCTGATTTGTAGGGGTCCAGATTTTGCAGCTCTTTCAGAACATCAGCTGACTGGATTTGGGAGAAGGAGAAATGGGGAAGGCTTGGGAGAGTTGCTGTGGGGGGTGCTGTGCTGTTGACCAGGGTAGGGATAGCCAGGTGGAAAGCATGGCCAACCGTAGAAAAATGCTTGTTGAAATTCTCAAATATAGTGGATTTATCAGTGGTGACAGTGTTTCCTATCTTCAGTGCAGTGGGCAGCTGGGAGGAGGTGTTCTTATTCTCCATGGACTTTACAGTGTCCCAGAACTTTTTTGAGTTAGTGTTGCAGGAAGCAAATTTCTGCTTGAAAAAGCTAGCCTTGGCTTTTCTAACTGCCTGTGTATATTGGTTTCTAGCTTCCCTGAAAAGCTGCATATCACGGGGGCTGTTCGATGCTAATGCAGAACGCCATAGGATGTTTTTGTGTTGGTTAAGGGCAGTCAGGTCTGGGGAGAACCAGGGGCTATATATGTTCCTGGTTCTAAATTTCTTGAATGGGGCATGCTTATTAAAGATGGTTAGCAAGGCATTTAAAAAAAATAACCAGGCATCCTCTACTGACGGTCACCTAGCAGCATGAGCTCTGAAGATAGATGGGGGGCTTTGACCGAATGGACCGTACCATTCTCCACTGAGAGAACGGACCGTACCATTCTCATCTGACAGACCGGACCACACCATTTTCCTCTGGCTGAATGGACCATACCATTTTTTTCACCTTTATTTAACCAGGTAGGCTAGTTGAGAACAAGTTCTCATTTGCAACTGCGACCTGGATTCTCCTCTGACTGAACAGACTGTACCATTCTCCTCTGACTGAACGGACTGTACCATTCTCCTCTGACAGAATGGACTGTACTATTCTCCCTTCACAGAACTTATCGTAACATTCTCCTCTGACTGAACGGACTGAACATTTATCCTCTGAGAGAATGGACCGTACCATTCTCATCTGACAGACCGGACCATACCACTTTCCTCTGGCAGAACGGACCATACCATTCTCCTCTGACTGAACAGACTGTACCATTCTCCTCTGACAGAATGGACTGTACCATTCTCCTCTGACAGAATGGACTGTACCATTCTCCTCTGACAAAACGGATTGTACCATTCTCCCTTGACAGAACATATTGTACCATTCTCCTCTGACAGAACGGACTGTACCATTATCTTCTGACTGAACGGACTGTACCATTCTCCTCTGACAGAATGGACTGTACCATTCTCCTCTGACAGAACGGACTGTACCAGTCTCCCTTGACAGAACATATTGTACCATTCTCCTCTGACAGAACGGACTGGACCATTCTCTTCTGACTGAATGGACTGTACCATTCTCATCTGACTGAACGGACTGAACCTTTATCCTCTGGCAGAATGGACCGTAGAATGGATCGTATCATTCTCCTCTGGCAGAATGGACCATACCATTCTCCTCTGACTGAACAGACCTTACCATTCCCTTCTGGCAAAACGGACTGTACCATTCTCCTCTGACAGAACGGACCATACCATTATCTGCGTGTACCGCTTAGCAACAACTCTCCATAGAGGAGGTGGACACACATGAGATATGCTCCATTTTGGCTGTGAGTCACACATACAGTATGAATGAAGGCAATTCTTGGTTTCTGTGTTCACTCAGTAGAGTAGTATTGAGACCGTACACAGTCATACAGACCCTCCTTGTCTACATGTCATGAATCAAACAATGATTCATGTACATGTTTCATAGTGAATAAAGTGCTCAATAGACTTAGATTACATTGGTGGTTTAACACCATGGGGGGGGGCTATATTAGAAGCTAAGTGGCCCACATCCCTCCCTCTACAAAATCTGCTTTCTACATCTTCAACATTCCCGTGTACAAGGCATTCCTCCTTTTGTTGTTAACTGTGTGTGTGTGTGTGTGTGTGTGTGTGTGTGTGTGTGTGTGTGTGTGTGTGTGTGTGTGTGTGTGTGTGTGTGTGTGTGTGTGTGTGTGTGTGTGTGTGTGTGTGTGTGTGTGTGTGTGTGTGTGTGCGCGCGTGCGCGTGCGCGTGTGCGTGTGCGTGTGCGTGTGAGAGAGAGTTTCACCCAGGTTGAATGATTTTGCATTAGAAGCACTAAGTGTACCTTTTTAACACCTCTCATGTCGAACCAGACTGGACAAGATGAGGTTAAATGCATCAAAGCCCTGTCAACATTACTTCCAGGTAGCCACAGCTGTGCAACATTATGGTCTATTTTTTGTATTAATTTAGTAGGCTATGACTAATATTTAAAAGGCCAACTTAGAATCCTTATTTATTTGAGTAACAGAAGATTTTATACTGAAGGTTATTAACGTTAAAACGCAATTTGTTCGATTACCTTCGTAACAGGATTTTTTTTAAACAATTCCAGAGCATCCCTACTGTTGTTAAAGTTGTTGGAATCCTTGCAAGTTAGGACAGTTTGACAGTTTAGCTGTGAGCAACAGTTCAGCACGTGAACAGGACTGTCATCATTTTACATGTTCATAACTTTATCATGAATAACTCGGTATCAATTTACCCACACAACATTGTTATTTTCTCCACAATTGAAATGACCAACTACAAATCTGTTTTTTTCTTGGGGACATATTTCCACTTCTGAGGTTTATGCAAAGAAACTAATAATTCAACAACTCACTACCAGTCTGACTAGGCTACGGTATTTACTAACAAATGTCTCCCATTTATTGTCAATATTAAACCAAAGGTTGAATAAATAAATATCATACCAAATATATTGTAAAACTAAAAGGAGGTATTTCGATTTATAGACCTAAAATCAAAATGAGCTTGCTACTGTCAATAGTCAAAAAGTCTTTAGCCAGGTGTGTTTCAGTGTGAAATTAGTCACACATGACCTGGTTTCTAAATGATTGGTCCTAATGGAACATATTAATAGGCCACTAACAACAATATCAACATATCCACCATTACTCATTACTATAGACTCTTAGAAAAAAGGGTTCCAAAAGGGTTATTCGGCTGTCCCCATAGGAGAACCCTTTTTGGTTCTAGGTACAACCCTTTTTGGTTCCAGGTACAACCCTTTTGGGTTCCATGTAGAGCCCTCTGTGGAAAGGATTCTACATGGAACCCAAAAGTGTTCTACCTGGAACCAAAAAAAAGGGTTTTAGGTTCTAGAAAGCACTTTTTTTTCTAAGAGTGTGGTGTTTAATCAGTTAATCAGTTACCCAACCTCCAATATAAGCTATCCCTTGCCTCCTATTCAATGCTGTCCCTGACAAAGTAACATAGTTGTCAAATACAGGTCTCTACCACACACTGACCAATGACATTATAAAGTATTCCTGTCTGATGTGTTCCACCTCTCACCAGTTCATTTGCTTCACCACCATGAAACAGTAAGTAAATGCAACCAATTGCAAAACCACTCTGATCTGTGATCTCAATTTATGTGCACTAATTATGGTCGGATGTGAATGAAATGATAAAACTGATGTATTAGGAACATATTACTGACGGAGAGAGAGAGAGAGAGAGAGAGAGAGAGAGAGAGAGAGAGAGAGAGAGAGAGAGAGAGAGAGAGAGAGAGAACCTCAGTACCTAGAGAGAAAGAGTGAATCAGAGAGTGATTGAAATGTGGAGACAAAAAAATAATCAGTATATTTCTGCATATCCTGTGTTTCCAGATCATCAGCTTGTCATTTATGTTTTGTTTGGCATCTCAGACTTGATTGAGGGATTTGATGGAGATGCTCATATTAACAAACTGACATGTGATTGTGTGTCTCTCTGAGTGACACCTTTTTGGTCTTCATCTCTAATAGAAAATGTCTTTCCTTTTGTATGTATAATGTTCTCTTAGAGACCTGCTGCAGGGGCCACTGGGAGACTCCTCCTATCTTATATCAGACTCTTTGTTGATAGACTCACACACTCACACACACACACACACAAACACACACATACACACACACACACACACACACACACACACACACACACACACACACACACACACACACACACACACACACACACACACACACACACACACACACACACACACACACACACACACACACACACACACACACACACACACACACACATTGTTTCTTTCTAGTTGACAATATATGATGATAAATTTAATATATTTCACATTCGCTAATTATGAATTTGATAGAGGCCCATCAAGGCCTTACCCTCTCTCACCTAGTTTGCAAATTCATCTGCTATGTTCATGCTCAACCATTATCACCTTGACAGTTATTTGTCCTTCATCTCTGGAAGGGTCTCTTTCATGCCACATAACTAGGCTGGATGTGACACCTCGCTCTGAATCCACTGATCAGGCGTGTCGTGCTGGAGACAAAAGCCCAAACGACACTGAGATGACTCTAACTGAGACGTGTCGTGATTCTTGAAGATAGATATGAGATATTTTTAAATGAGGGGTTAATGGAGGACTTTGTGATTCTGGAATGTCTAATGTTAATGTTCTCCTTTGGATATAAAAATAATATTGGACTTTTTTTTTCCTGGATCAAAAGTGATGGAGGAGTGTTTCTGTGAGCCTGTATGAATCAGGTCTTTCTGGTGTGACGGACAAGACAATAGGAAAGTTAACCCTCGTCAGGGGCCATATGTATCAAGTGCATCAGAGTCAACTGTTCTGCCTTACTATTATTCAACCATGCTGGTCATTTATGAACATTTGAACATCTTGGCCACGTTCTGTTATAATCTCCACCCGGCACAGCCAGAAGAGGACTGGCCACCCCACATATGCTCTCTCTAATTCTCTCTTTCTTTCTCTCTCTCGGAGGACCTGAGCCCTAGGACCGTGCCCCAGGACTACCTGACATGATGGCTCCTTGCTGTCCCCAGTCCACCTGACTGTGCTGCTGCTCCAGTTTCAACTGTTCTGCCTTATTATTATTTGACCATGCTGGTCATTTATGAACATTTGAACATCTTGGTCATTTTCTGTTATAATCTCTACCCGGCACAGCCAGAAGAGGACTGGCCACCCCACATAGCCCGGTTCCTCTCTAGGTTTCTTCCTAGGTTTTGGCCTTTCTAGGGAGTTTTTCATAGCCACCGTGCTTTTACACCTGCATTGTTTGCTGTTTGGGGTTTTAGGCTGGGTTTCTGTACAGCACTTTGAGATATCAGCTGATGTACGAAGGGCTATATAAATAAATTTGATTTGATTTGATTTGATTTGAGTAGGCGTGCAGATCTGAGATCAGGTCCCCCCTGTCTATGTGATCTTATATATTATGATTGAAAAGGCCTAACTGATCCTCGATCAGCAATCCTACTCTGAGACACTTGAAACATACAGCGTTTGTTTGTCATACTGATGCCAAACTCTTGTGAATGCACTCAAATGGAATGCAATGGGGGATAAATACAGGACGATTATGTAGATGGAAAGAAAATCTGCTCTAGTTTTAAAGTTTAGAACATATGAATCTAAGCTATAGCCAGCTAGCACATAACCTTCTGAGAACCATATGTTTCTTAGATCTTGGTGAGAGCATGGTTATCCTGTGGTTATTTTGCATACAACCTTCCCACAATGTTCTGATGGTACAGGACACCCAGCTCGCACACAATGTTCTGAGGTGGGAATTTCAGTACTTCAGCATAATGTTTCCCACAGGTTTCCACAGGATTCTATTTAAAGTAATGTTCTCAAATTGTTCAGAGAACCTTAAGAAACAATGTTCTTCTGTGGGAATGTCAGTACTTCAGCATTACGCTTTTTGCAGGTTTCCTGATGGGTCTATATAAAGCTATGTTCTCAGAACATTTCGACTTTTTGACTTTCCATAAAATCACAAGAAAACATTAGTAACTCTCAAAGAACATTCTAAGAATGCTATTTAAAAAGCATGCATTCCTTTCTCAGCATCAACAAAACTCTCTCCATCCTCTATCTTGTTAACCTGTCTGGGAACGGGTTCCGCCAACAGCCAATGAAATTGCAGGCTGCCAAATACAAATCAACAGAAATCTCATATATCAAATTTCTCAAACATACAAGTATTAGACACCATTTTAAAGATAAAATTCTCGTTAATCCATTCACAGTGTCTGATTTCGAAAGCTCCAAAGGCGATTATGTTAGGTCACCACCAAGTCACTAAAAACCCAGCCATTTTTCCAGCCAAAGAGAGGAGTCACAAAAAGCACAAATAGAGATTAAATGAATCACTAATCTTTGATGATCTTCATCAGATGACACTCATAGGACTTCATGTTACACAATACATGAATGTTTTGTTTGGTAAAGTTCATATTTATAATCAAAAATCTAATTTTACATTGGTATGTTATGTTCAGTAGTTCCAAAACATACAGTGATTTTGCAGAGAGTCACATCAATTTACAGAAATACTTATTATAAATGTTGATGAAAATACATGTGTTATACATGGAAATATAGTTCAACTTCTCCGCTGTGTCAGATTTCCCCCCCAAAAATTCAGAAAAACATAATCTGAGTACTGAGCTCAGAGCCCAAAACAGCCAAAAGAAATATCTGCCATGTTACGCAGTCAACATTAGTCAGAAATAGCATTATAAATATGAACTTACCTTTGATGATCTTCATCAGAATGCACTCCCAGGAATCCCAGTTCGACAAAATTGTTTGATTTGTTCCATAAAGTCCATCATTTATGTCCAAATAGCTTCATTTGTTAAGGCGTTTGGTAAACAAATCCGAAAATTTCCAAAAGTTACATTACAGGTCATAGAAACTTGTCAAACTAAGTATAGAGTCAATCTTTAGGATGTTTTTATCATAAATGCTCAATAATGTTTCAACCGGAGAATTCCATTGTCTGTAGAAAAGCAATGGAACGAGAGCTACCTCATGTGAAATTATCGTGACTGAGACCCGAGGCTGCTGCCAGACCTCTGACTCAATCCCCTCTCATCCGGCCCTCTTCACAGTAGAAGACTGAAACAGCGTTCTAAAGATGGTTGACATCTCGTGGAAGCCGTAGGAAGTGCAAAATGACCCATATCCCACTGTGTATTCGATAGGGGCTGAGTTCAAAAACTACAAACCTCAGATTTCCCACTTCCTGTTTGTATTTTTCCTCATGTTTTTGCCTGCCATATGAGTTCTGTTATACTCACAGACATCATTCAAACAGTTTTAGAAACTTCAGAGTGTTTTCCATCCAATACTAATAATAATATATTAGCATCTGGGACTGAGTAGGAGGCAGTTTACTCTGGCCACACTATTCATCCAAAAGTGAAAATGCTGCCCCCTATCCCAAAGAAGGTGTAAGGGTATTTAGGTGTGTTGGCCATGCCCACTAGTTGGGCTTGTTTGCTTTAAAATGGGGTCTGTTTGAATATGTCACACCCTGATCTGTTTCACCTGTCTTTGTGCTAGTCTCCAACCTCTCCAGGTTTCCCCCTTTATCCCCAGTGTATTTATACCTGTGTTCTCTGTTTGCCTGTTGCCAGTTTGTCTTGTCATGTCAAGTCAACCAGCGTGACCTCGAGCCTGCCTGCCGCCCTATAACCTTTAGACTCTGACCTGGTTAATGAACTTCTGCATGTCGTCGACCTGCCTCTTGCCTGTCCCTTGCTTTTTAATAAATATCAGAGACTTGAGCCATCGACCTCCTGTGTCTGCATCTGGGTCTCGCCCTGTGTCATTATAGAATAGACTAAAATGAACAGCTTTGTATGAGTTAAATAACATATTTGCTCCATTCTGGTCACACAGTGGACTAATTCAATGGATAGAGAACAGAAGATCAATGGTTCAACTCTCACTGATGCCATGCCATAATAAAAAAGACGTGTTTGCATGATTAATGCTGAAGTAAATACTTTTCCTTGTGTCTTATCTGTGCTTGGAGTTCAAGGATAAAAAACAAAAACATTAACCTATAATTTCTGTTCTCAGAATGTTAATAAAACCTCCCAGGAAAACATTCAGAGAACCATAGTAAAACATTCCCAGAACCTCCCTGCGACTTAAAAATGAACGTTCCCAGAACAGGTGAAATTTTCACTTCCGTTCTCAGAACATTTAAAAAACTCTAGGTTTTACCGGTCAGGAAACGTATGGCTTCATTCCCAGATCCAATGGGACACCAATAAACATACGTTCATACAACTTCCAAGAAACCAACTGTGCTAGCTGGGTATGTATTCAGATATTTAATTCACCCTCAGTAATCTGCACAGTTTCATTTGAAGTGACATGTTGGACATTTGAAATCAGATTGATGATAGATGTCTCAGCCATTAGGCTATTAGGCTACCAAGAACCTACGTTCCACTCCACCTTGTACAAATGTAATAATTATCAGTGGCCCCTCATGTAGGCTAAAACATTACAACCACTATTGCTCTAGCCACTAGCCCTCTCTGACAGACGCTAGACTGGAACGTAAGTTATACACAGTTCATTTGGATTTTATCCAGCAGTTAAAAACGTTCTTCACATGTCCAGAGTGAGAACGCAATTACAGCTTTTAGTCAGGCACATATTCAAGTCTTTCTTTAGTGGCCCCACTCAGACTGAAGCAGAAACAGAACGTCCTTCAATCAAAGGCTGATAATAATCATTCATGCTCTGGGGTGCTCCGGTTATGCCATAAGGTCTCGCCTTCTAGGTCACGTCCAACATCATTGCTCAATATACAGATAAAGGATGTATAATTTAATAAGCAAGCAGAAGCGTTAAATAATTCATATATTCAAGTTCATTATGGCAAGAAACAGCAATATTGTGATATAATGATTTTTACTTTTGACCTTGGTCTCCGTGGATGAGCTTCCTTTTCGAGTTTTAGTTATAGCTTAACACTTCAAAATGATCCGAAAGACACCTCATTCGGTATTCAAGAAATGGATGCCTTTTGTTTTAAATAAAATATGTTGTAAGAAAGGTGGGAGTACCTGGACTCTTTGGTTTGAATTAAATATGGCATAAGAAACGAAAGGTATCGCTAATGACTGGATGAGTTTTCCCCTCATTTATTCATATTTGTCTGACTTCTCTATTCATAAAGACGACTAGCAGTCCTCTGAGATTGAACTAGGAAAGATGGAGGGGATTGTCTGATATGAAAGGTTGACAGGAGAACTAATGCTTCCTGAAAAGTCTCTAATGATGGTATTGTCGTGTCTTTACTATCATTAAATTGAAGCCTTATAGTTTTTATCAAAGATTCTCTGTAATTAGTATTACGCGATCAACTGATTAATCATGTAACTGTAATTAACTAGGAAATCGGGGCACCAAGGGAAAAAAAATCCGATTACAAGGTTATAATTTCCTAATATAACCTTTCAGATATTTTCATATCTGATCCATAGTCTTCTGATTAATGAATTATTTACTTTACCTCACTTTAGTCTCATTCCAAATGTCGTAAATTGTTGGTTATCTGCACGAACCCAGTCTTCACTATGAGTCATCCATCAATTGTCTTAAATCATTTATTTACTAAGTAATTCACAGAAATGCATAAACAAACAAACAAGGTAAATGTGGTGACAAGAAATGATAGGAGAATGTGCCCTAGTGGGCTAAACCGGCATGGCGGCTTGTTAGACAAAAGGGGAAGTGGGGGTCGACTAAGAAGTCACTACAGTTGATAATTATAACAATTGAAATGCTAATCCTTTGCACATGAACACTCACTCATTCGGGAACAATTGCAATCAATATATATATTTACACTAAATGTGTCATCTTGATCGCTGATGAAAAGTTGTTTCTTTTGTAGAATTGTCCGTCTCTCTCTCTCCCTCTCTCTCTCTGACGTGGTTATAGTGGATAGTGCAGAGTGACATTAATTAATTTCATTATAGAATGGATGTTTCGGTGGTTGTCGTTCTTTGCGTTCAATGATACCGAATTCCTAGCTGCAGACTAGTAATTAATATCAAAGACTTGTTCTTATTCTGTCGGTATCGATAGTATAAGAGTTGAACCGCGTGGCATGGATAAAAGATTCAGCAATGGTCTACAACCTTTGTCCTCTCCTAATGGAGAAAAACATGGTCTGGTGCTAATTTCTCAAAGTTGGGTTTTATTCGAAATTGCAGAAAAGGAGCTGTCCCAAGATGCCTGACCCTAACTGGGCTCAGGGGTGGTCGTCTGGTTTAGTTCAAATCAAAAGGGAATCATATTTTCCTTCATTAAACAGTCCAAAATCATATTACACCATTTTACAAACAGTATCATACTCACTCATTCATCTTATACAACAATTAGATGTTAACCTCATATCTGAGGCTATTATATAAACAGCGTTATGGTAATGTTGCCACACCGTCTCCCATGAGCTTCCCCAAGTTGTAACAAACGGACCAGTTCGTAGCTGGATTCTTCACCCATCTTTAATACTTTCTCCGGAACATGAAATTTGTTCGTACCTCAAGTTCTGTGAGGTGGAAGAAATTCCTTTGTGCTCTATGAAAATTTACTCTCTCTATAATGTGTGTCCATGAGGAGATCCTCAGGAATTTACGACGTCTCTCTGACCACAGCAGCCTAGTTGAAGGAGGAAATGGGGGGCGGGGAGAGGGGGATGGGGCTTGCTATACCCAAAGAGGGCAGCGTCATTACAGTATACAGCTTTTCATAGAACCTCACAGTGCTTACTTCCTATACCTTAACTCAGTAGTTAGGTCTGATAATGAATGGCCTGCTGCTTACTGGATGTCTCCTCCGTAGACTTGTCTTTACATTACAGTCATTTAGCAGACACTCTTATCCAGAGAAACTTAGAGGAGCAATTAGGGTTAAGTGCATTGTTCATGTTTCACCTGGTCGGCTCAGGGATTTGAACCAGTGACCGTTCGGTGACTGGCCCAATGCTCTTAACCACTAGGCTACCTGCCGCCCAGCGGGGAGTCTTAGATTGAATTTGATTGATTGATTGGACCATATGGCCCACCAGACTGACACAGATTGTCCTTGACACCAAGGGAAGTTTGAAAAGTGTCAATGTCATATCTAATAACTGAATAGCCCTTATTTCAGTAGCAGTTTGTGGTGTACTAGTCTCTGATGTTGTTCTGGACGTGGTACTTTAACAGTGTAGTAGTCGTACAGTAGTACTGCAGTCATCGTTGAAGGAGTAGCCTTGATCCTGTTGCAAATAGTGTTGTCTTTGTATCATGTATAACATGCTGTAACATTCCCTTTGTGTCTAGCAAATCTCATCTCATTAATTTTTCCAATTATTATTCGTTTTTCGCTTTCTTTCAACTGGCAGCAAAACTCCACAGACCCGGACAGCCACTGTAAAATAATTAGCTACTCACCCAATATTGCCCCGTGTAGTGCAGGAGCAGGTCATCCTGCGGATTCTGACATTTTGAATTACTTGAACAATACCTGAAGCAATCTTTGGACCTAATTAACTTCCCTGTAAGACTGAATGTACACATCATTTAAGAAGATAGATAGGGAGGAAGGGAAAAACCCACGCTAACCAAGGCACAGCCGTCCCCTAGCCTCTCCCTTTATGTGGAAACAATACTGATTGGTATGCGGGATATTATGTGTGTGTGAACACATGCGTGCGTGTGTGTGTGTGTGTGTGTGTGTGTGTGTGTGTGTGTGTGTGTGTGTGTGTGTGTGTGTGTGTGTGTGTGTGTGTGTGTGTGTGTGTGTGTGTGTGTGTGTGTGTGTGTGTGTGTGTGTGTGTGTGTGTGTGTGTGTGTGTGCGCGTGAGGGGGGACCTCTCTTCTCTTCTTCCATCAAGTAATCAATATGCTGTTTGAATGAGTTCATTTGAATGCACTCAATCATCACCTCCTAATGTTCATGGCTCAGGGGTGGAGAGCATCAGTTATGCAGGAGTGTTATATGGCGTCGGTTTGGGCCCATTCTATTAAAAATTCATGGGATCAAAAACATGCATCAAAATAGGAGCGCAGAGAATTACGTTTCTGTTTCTGTTCTGTTCTGCGGAAGCCCATAGACTCTCACTGAGCATCAAGCTCAGACCTACCTATAGGAGGAGGATGAGATTAGTTTATTTTTATAACTCATCTAAGGATTTTTGTTTTGATTTCACGGAGTGGTAAATTATTATCTATCAAGCCTGCCACTCCTCCTCACTCCAACTCTATTGAGCCTGCCACTCCTCCTCACTCCAACTCTATTGAGCCTGCCACTCCTCCTCACTCCAACTCTATTGAGCCTGCCACTCCTCCTCACAACTCAATTGAGCCTGTTGCTCCTCCTCACCAACTCTATTGAGTCTGCCGCTCCTCCTCACTCCAACTCTATTGAGCCTGCCGCTCCTCCTCACTCCAACTCTATTGAGCCTGCCAATCCTCCTCACCAACACTATTGAGCCCACCGCTCCTCCTCGCTCCAACTTTATTGAGCCTGCCTCTCCTCCTCGCTCAAACTTTATGGAGTCTGCCGCTCCTCCTCGCCAACTCTATTGAGCCTGCCGCTCCTCCTCACCAACTCTATTGAGCCTACCGCTCCTCCTCATTCCAACACTATTGAGCCTGCCGCTCCTCCGCATTCCAACACTATTGAGCCTGCCGCTCCTCCTCACCAACTCTATTGAGTCTGCCACTCCTCCTCACCAACACTATTGAGTCTGCCACTCCTCCTCACCAACACTATTGAGCCTGCCGCTCCTCCTCACTCCAACTCTATTGAGCCTGCCGCTCCTCCTCACTCCAACTCTACTGAGCCTGCCGCTCCTCCTCACTCCAACTCTATTGAGCCTGCAACTCCTCCTCACTCCAACTCTATTGAGCCTGCCAATCCTCCTCACCAACACTATTGAGCCCGCCGCTCCTCCTCGCTCCAACTTTATTGAGCCTGCCTCTCCTCCTCGCTCAAACTTTATGGAGTCTGCCGCTCCTCCTCGCTCCAACTCTATTGAGTCTGCCGCTCCTCCTCGCCAACTCTATTGAGCCTGCCGCTCCTCCTCACCAACTCTATTGAGCCTACCGCTCCTCCTCATTCCAACACTATTGAGCCTGCCGCTCCTCCTCATTCCAACACTATTGAGCCTGCCGCTCCTCCTCACCAACTCTATTGAGTCTGCCACTCCTCCTCACCAACACTATTGAGCCTGCCGCTCCTCCTCACTCCAACTCTATTGAGCCTGCCGCTCCTCCTCACAACTCTATTGAGCCTGCCGCTCCTCCTCACTCCAACTCTATTGAACCTGCCACTCATACTCACAACTCAATTGAGTCTGCCTCTCCTCCTCACTCCAACTCTATTGAGCCTGCCACTCCTCCTCACAACTCAATTGAGTCTGCCTCTCCTCCTCACTCCAACTCTATTGAGCCTGCCACTCCTCCTCACAACTCAATTGAGTCTGCCTCTCCTCCCCACTCCAACTCTATTGAGCCTGCCGCTCCTCCTCACTCCAAAACTATTGAGCCTGCTGCTCTCTCACCCTCTCCATCCCCCCCATCTGCCTTGCCACTCCTCTCTCTCAGAGTGAGCGTGTTTACCTTGTAGTTGTGAGTGCTTAGTATTCTCTCAGTCTCAGGCAGTTGCTTTGTGTGAACAGCCGCCGTTGTTACTGATGGTATTTCTGATGGTATTTCTTCACTGCCGTCTGCCCCCCCAGTCACTCTTTTTGTTATATAAAATATGTGTTTTAGACATAGAGAGTGTGTCAATTGTTAAAGATGCCCTTGGCTTTTATGAGACAGTTTTAAGAAAGCCTTTTCTCATAGAGGATGGATACAGTAGATCTGGATAGTGGTGGGTGTGGTCCATTCTGCTTGCGTAAACTGCATATGAAATGTTGAAGATTGTAGGCTTATCCAATCTGACTTGAAACAGTCCCAATGAAGCTTAAGCTTCTTTTTGTACCACGATTCAATGTTTGCTCTTTTCGGTTTGAGAACATTTTCTCAAAGCTTTTCCCATACTCAGAAGATGAATATTCCTTTTCTTGCCTCTGGTTGACAACATGTATTAGAAGTAGATTAATGAAGGGGTTGGCAATTGTTCTATTGAAAAACAACATATTTTGAATGCCATTGCAATAATTGTGCCTTTCTATACCATTTCAAAACTTAGTCCTCTTTCTCAGGCCGCCTGTAGGAACCAAGGCCCAGGATTCTTAGCCTCATTCACCTCGCGTTCTGTTGGCCATCACCTGGAGGGACGGGGGATATTGCCGACGGCACAATTATCAGTGATTTGGGCTCTGACTAGTGATGCGCTGTTATGAGAAGGGGCATGGCTTGGATATGAGCTGATACTCTAAAAGCCTAGATGGGAGACATTGGGAGCTCAGCTGAGCCAATGGGAGGTTGTGTGTGTGTGCTTGCCTGTATGTGTGTGTGTGTCTGAGGCACTGGTATCAGTGAAGTGAGTGATAGTGTCCTGCTGTGTGCTCAGCGCTCACACACACATCAGAGATCAGAGATCCATGCTACTAGCTCCACTCCAGAGACTTCAGCCTGGGCCTTCTACAATATTTACCCACTACATGGTGCTTGTATCTGTCATACACCCGGGCCTGGGAAATAGCTTTAAGTTGCATATCACCCCTATGAGCTAATGTATGTATGTGGTCTTTGAACTTCTGTCCTCCAGTCCAAACAGAATTAAATGAATGAGCAATTGACAGTTAGCCTGTTGAGTGGTATAGGGGAGATCTGTGAGACTGATGATTAAATTGTAGCCTTCAGTTTGAACCTGGTTTTGTCTGTTGCAATTGTTTCAATCTCTAAGGACCTCATTCATAAGATATTCTAATTGTGTGTGTGTGTGTGTGTGTGTGTGTGTGTGTGTGTGTGTGTGTGTGTGTGTGTGTGTGTGTGTGTGTGTGTGTGTGTGTGTGTGTGTGTGTGTGTGTGTGTGTGTGTGCGTGTGCGTGTGCGTGTGCGTGTGCGTGTGCGTGTGCGTGTGCGTGTGCGTGTGCGTGTGCGTGTGCGTGTGCGTGTGCGTGTGTGTGTGTGTGTGTGTGTGTGTGTGTGTGTGTGTGTGTGTGTGTGTGTCTTAGCCAGCCAGGTCAGCTGGAAGCAGCCTGGGGATGTTATGAGGCGTTCCATCATCGGACCCACCGGGTCATTTGGGACAAGGAGGGATGAGGCTGGGACCACCGCCATCACCCCATCCCCCGTTAGTCTGCCTGCCGTCATCCCCTGGAGGATCGGCATATTACCTCCAGACCAGACACAGAGAGCGGTCTGAAATAAAGCGCCACGGCTGGGCCAGAGGACCCACTAGCAGCTCCAATAAAAGTTCCATCCATGGCTGCCGTGGCCATAAAAGTGGGGAAACTAGATGGTGGATTTCACTTTAAGATCCCTCAGTTTGAATGAAAGTAATTATCTTTTTTTGTTTTACTCTGAGGGACAGGGGCAGCGTCTGAAATGGAACCCTACTTCCTATATAGTGCACTACTTTTGACCAGGGTCCATAGGGCACTGAATAGGAACGAGGGTAACATTTGGCGCACACAGGCCCTCTGATACAGCTCTGTGCTTGGAATATGGTTCAGACAGGGTGGAGGGAGTGGTGCTTGGTATACTGTAGCTCTGGGCTATATGTATTCAGCATCTCAGAGTAGGAGAGCTCATCTAGGATCAGGTCCATCTAATCTTACTCATCGTGATCTAAAAGCCTAAGCTGATCCTAAATTAGCACACCTACTCTGAGACACTTGATACAAATGGGCCTAAACACTGTTTTTCATCCGTTCTTTCTAATCAGGGACTGATTCAGACGTGGGACACCAGCAGAACTCACACGGACACATACTTCTGAGTCTGGCTATTAAGCAGCTGCCTCTGTTTCTCCATAATGGCTGTCTTGCAAGCACTGCATATAGCTAGTGACATTGATTCCCAGTCAACTTTGGCATCAGAGTTCATCTGAATATCCTATAGCATAATACCCTGGCCTGGTCTTGACCTCTGACATTGATCTGTATAGTCTCTACTGGCTAGATGAGACAGGGACAACAAGAGGATGAATTCTCCAGATGGTGTCTTAAGGTTGATTCCAAACGCTCATTATTCCCAATCCTTACATAGACCTGATTCATTATCCGGGTCAAACATAATCACTAAACTACCTTATCGCCAGCTACCAAAATCCCACTAACTAGGTCTAACAATGCACTTGTCAAAATGACATTACCTTTCTTGTCCATAACATGAGTTAGAGTCTGTTACACTGCTGTATTTTGGCCCTGGAATATACTAGTCCTACAACTACAGATGTAGGATCTTCATTTGAGCCACTAGGAAAATAATCCTGCAGCGACAGGAAATGTGGATTTTAATTCATGGACATTTTCGTAAGGTTTTATCCATTTTTCTTAAGGGAAAATCAAGTCTGAAATTTCAAAGTGGAAATAATAAATGTCAAATACAGTACATAAATACACTGCATTGCAGGAAAGTTATTTAGCAGGGTGATCAAATTAAGATACTACATCTGTATACTCTAGTGACTGATTTAAGGTTTGTGGATGGGGATAGATGGCCCGGGGCAAATTATTCTAAGAGCCCCCTGATGTCAGTGGGACTGCCTGGCGAAATAAAAGGCGGGGCAATAAACCAGGAGCAAAAGAAAGAAAGTAGCATGCATAGCGCATAGAACAGGGGGGCCACCCTGAGGCAATGGCCCAACTGCCCCGTGGTTAAATCCCTCCACTGAAAGTGGAATAATCACACCAGAGCCTTCGGAGAGAGAGAGAGGGAGTGAGGGAGGGGGAGAGAGAGAGGGAGAGAGAGAGAGAGAGAGAGAGAGAGAGAGAGAGAGAGAGAGAGAGAGAGAGAGAGAGAGAGAGAGAGAGAGAGAGAGAGAGAGAGAGAGAGAGAGAGAGAGAGACGACTGATGCCCACAGCGTTGGTACCCAAACCAAAGCAGCCGCCCGTCTCAGTCGTCTCTCTTTGTCTCAAAATCGGAGAAAAGCCCCTGTGATAAAGAGGGAATTAGAAGCTCTGTGATAAAGAGGGAGGGAGTTGGAGGGAGATCTAAGAAAGATCACGAGGGTTTAGTAGCCGTGTAGTTGTTTCAGATGTGTTGGGAGATATAAGCATTAAGCATCGTACGTTTAATCCTATTCATAGGCTATCTCGTTGTGCGGTTGTTCCAAAATGGATGTTGATACTTTGAGCTCTTACATGCTGCTTAGAAAATAGGTCTGAACTAGTATTCATTCATGTCAAAGTAAAGCAGTGTAAATAAAATTATCTGTAAAAAAACAAAAAAACATTTGATCATGAATCAGATAAATATTTATCAGTGATGATAGAGTTTTAGTATTCAAAAGCAATGAAAGGTTAGCTAAGCAGTTTCACCCCTCCCCTTCACCTCTCTCAATGCTCACTTTCCCTTTAAGAGAGGGCACAGCATGGACTCCACTATAAATCATATTTAGTACCTCTGGCATGTTGGGAGAACTAATACAGGTGACAATGTTGTAATTGCCTTGTCATGGTCACCTACTAATTGTCCTCCTGTCTGACATTTCGGGGGACATTTTGGATTCTACCACCGCTTCAAAGAATTCTCGCTTCCTAGATGTGGTTGTTTTAAAAAATGGAAATAGTACTAAACAGTGAAATGTGTTCCAAGAAAGGGATTTAGTTTTCTTTACGGAATGTATTGTGTCTGGATATTGGACAACATCAATTAAGAGAACATCGTTCTATTCAATAATTCATCATGAATGTGACCTTCTTGATACTAAGTTGTTGGCGGTTTGGTTGAGTGGCCGTGTTACATGCTAATTATGACAGGAAAGGTCAAACTAATTAGCTCTCTCTTTGTACCTGCTGTTAGAGTCATTTCCTGGTTGTGATCACCGAGTCAGACAGGGTTCAATTAACTCACTAATGTGAATTTCATGCAACACAATTAAAAAAGATGGAGACCTATGCCATATTCCAAAACTTTTCCATTTCTATAACAAGGTATTGCTTTCTTTGATAGGCACTTCAGACAGGGCTCAAAAACATCAAGTGCTTTGTGTACCTCAATTAGCAATGTTCATTTCATTCAGTACAATTCAAAAACATGTAGACCTATGATGTCATATTCCCTAAACTTTGCCATTTCATTAAAAAAAAGGTGTGTTACTCTATAGCCTGGGAATCCTAACTGGCATGTTTCGTTAAAGTGAAACAGCAGAGCATATCAGTTTGGATTCCAGGCTGGTTGCTCAGTCTACCAGATGCTGAACCAGCATTCATTCAGCCCTTGTATTTGAAAGAGGGGCTTGATAACACACCCATTAATATGTTTAAATAGGCCTCTCTATCAAGTGAAGAGTGCACCAACACTTTGCAGGCCATTAAATCCGCACAGTGGCATAATTATCTTTGTTTAGCTATGTTAAATAAAGTATATCATAATGCTCTACTGGGCCACTAAGTAGTTTAAAGGGGGCCATAAATCTCATTAGACTGTTGAATCCTTGAGCCCTTTGGATGATGTTCTTACTCAGTGACATGTGATAGAGGCTAATAAGACATTTTTAAGAATGATTATCCAGGATTTACATGTATATGGTTGTTTTAATGCCCCCCAACCCCCCCTTTAACCAATAGGACCTCAGATGCTTCTATCCAGTGCTCCAATCACAGCCCCCCTCCCACATGACTTCCTTCTGTTTGTCATAGGAAAAAAAGAGAGAGAGAAACCTCTCCTCCATCTCAGTCTTCCCCATTAGAGGTCCCGTTAGCTTACTGGTGCTTGGTGCTAATGCGCAAGTTTAGCAGTTCAGCCTCAGAGAATGCTGAAGAGGTCCTGACACTCGACGGGGGCTCCTGGGGCTCTGGAGTAGGGGTGGGGGGGTTTAGAAGTGGGTGTAAAGGGGTTATGGAGAGGGGTCCCAGCGGTTGTTTGCCTGTTTTCCATCAAGAGTCCTCATCTCCCTTCATCCCTTTGTGCCGAGGCTCTCCTCAGGCCGTCCCCTCAGAGGGGGATCTCAAAAGAGCAGCTGCTGTGTATGAGTGCCATTTCCTCCTGCTGTCACCAGCACACTCACCCCTCTACCCCCCCCCCCCTTCCACCGATGCTCCCTATCCAACCCCTCCTCTAACCCTCCATCCACACTCACTGGCGGTCCCATCTATCCAAACCCCCCCCCCAGTCCAACCCCTCCTCTAACCCTCCATCCACACTCACTGGCGGTCCCATCCATCCAAACACCCCCCTCCCAGTCCAACCCCTCCCTCTATGAACTTGTTTCTCTTAGTTCTAAACTCCAATAACAAAGTGGGAAAGCATGCCCTTGAAATATTAATGAACTTATGCGGTAATTAAGCGTTACAGAGAGGAGAGAGTGGGGACGTGCTGTCCTTGGTGCTAGTCACTCACTGACTACCCTACTGTGTGGGGGGGAAATGATTTTATTACTTTTTCAAGACAGGACAGAAAAGGCCTTGGTATCCCCTCTTCTCTTTCCAGGAATTCTTTGAAGCATGCATAGCCACCCATTCCTTGGAGTGTTTTGTCATTGCGCAACAAATGGTCCTATTTACTAGTTAATGAGGCTTGAGAGAAGTACAGCAGCTAAATGTGAATAAATTTTCACTCACGCTACTGCAGAGAGAGAGAGAGAGAGACAGAGAGAGAGAGAGAGAGAGAGAGAGAGAGAGAGAGAAAGAGAGAGAGAGAGAGACAGAGAGAGAGGCAGAGAGAGAGAGGCAGAGGCAGAGAGAGAGAGAGAGAGAGAGAGAGAGAGAGAGAGAGAGAGAGAGAGAGAGAGAGAGAGAGAGAGAGAGAGCTAGGCTTGTGGGATAGATCAATAAAAGGCAACAGGGGTAGAACCCCCCCCCCCCCCCCCCCCCCCCATCATCCTGCCCAAGTATACTCCTACATGATGCATCCACCAGACAGATATTGTATTTATTTTTTATATATTTTTTTCACCTTTGCGACCTGGCCAAGATAAAGCAAAGCAGTGTGACACAGACAACAACACAGAGTTACACATGGAGTAAACAATAAACAAGCCAGTAACACAATAAACAAATCAATGACACAGCAGAAAAAAAGAAAGTCTATATACAGTGTGTGCAAAAGGCATGAGGAGGTAGGCAATAAATAGGCCATAGGAGCGAAAAATTACAATTTAGCAGATTAACACTGGAGTGATAAATGAGCAGATGATGATGTGCAAGTAGAGATACTGGTGTACAAAAGATCAGAAGAGTAAATAAATAATTTTGGGATGAGGTAGGTAGATTGGGTGGGCTTTTTACTGATGGACTATGAACAGCTGCAGCGATCGGTTAGCTGCTCAGATAGTTGCTGTTTAAAGTTGGTGAGGGGAATAAATAAAAGTCTCCAACTTCAGCATTGGAGAGGGAGAGTGTCATGTTTTGTCTTATATCATCTTGTCATTTTGCTTTTCCCTCTTCGTTTTCCCCCTGCTGGTCTTTTTAGGTTCGTTCTCCTCTTTTTCTCTCTCCCTTCCTCTCTCTCTTCTCTCTATCGTTCCGTTCCTGCTCCCAGCTGTTCCTATTCCCCTAATCAATCATTTAGTCTTCCCACACCTGTTCCTTATCTTTTCCCCTGATTAGAGTCCCTATTTCTTTCCTTGTTTTCCGTTCCTGCCCTGTCGGATCCTTGTCTATTGTTCACCGTGCTGTGTTTGTGTATCGCCCTGTCGTGTCGTGTTTCCCTCAGATGCTGCGTGGTGAGCAGGTGTCTGAGTCTGCTAAGTTCAAGTGCCTTCCCGAGGCAACCTGCTGTTCAAGATCGAGTCTCCAGTCTGTTCTCGTCATTACGAGTGGAAATTGTGTTTTTTGATTGTATTTTACTTTACTGGATTAAAGACTCTGTTTTCGCCAAGTCGCTTTTGGGTCCTCATTCACCTGCATAACAGAAGGATCCGACCAAGAATGGACCCAGCGACTATGGATTCTCTCTACTCTACTCTCGAGTTCCAGGGAGCGATGCTCGGCAGACACGAGCAGGAATTGTCTGCTGCTCGGCATGCCGTTGAAACCCTGGCCGCTCAGGTCTCCGACCTCTCAAGACAGTATCAGAGTCTTCGTCTCGTGTCACCAGCTACTTCCGGTTCTTCCGAGCCTCCGGAACCTAGGGTTAATAACCCACCATGTTATTCTGGGCAGCCCACTGAGTGCCGCTCCTTTCTCACCCAGTGTGATATAGTGTTCTCTCTCCAACCCAACACATACTCAAGAGAGAGAGCTCGGATTGCCTACGTCATATCACTCCTTACTGGTCGGGCTCGGCAGTGGGGCACAGCTATCTGGGAGGCAAGCGCTGAGTGTACTAACAATTATCTGAACTTTAAAGAGGAGATGATAAGGGTTTTTGATCGCTCAGTTTTTGGGAAAGAAGCTTCCTGGTCCCTGTCTTCCCTATGTCAAGGTAATTGATCCATAACGGATTACTCTATAGAGTTTCGCACTCTTGCTGCCTCCAGTAACTGGAACGAGCAGGCGTTGCTCGCTCGTTTTCTGGAGGGACTCCACGCTAAGGTTAAGGATGAGATTCTCTCTCGGGAGGTTCCATCCAGCGTGGATTCTTTGATTGAACTCGCTATTCGCATTGAACGACGGGTAGATCTTCGTCACCGAGCTCATAGAAGAGAGCTCGCGTTAACTGTGTCTCCCCTCTCTCCGACACTACCGTCTTTCCCCACTGACTCAGGTGTGGAGCCCATGCAGCGGGGGGGGGTATTCGCATCTCGACTAAGGAGAGGGAACGGAGAATCACCAACCGCCTCTGTCTCTATTGCGGTTCCGCTGGTCATTTTGTCATTTCATGTCCAGTTAAAGGCCAGAGCTCATCAGTAAGCGGAGGGCGACTGATAAGCGCTACTAGACGGTCCTCTCCGTCAAGTACATGTACTACCTTACCGATCCATCTACGCTGGACCGGATCGGCAGCTTCCTGCAGTGCATTAATAGACTCTGGGGCAGAGGGCTGTTTTATGGACGAAGCCTGGGCGCGGGAACATGACATTCCTCTCAGACAGTTAGGGGAGCCCACGGTCATGTTTGCCTTGGATGGTAGTCCTCTCCCCAGTATATTATATGAAACACTACCTTTAACCCTCACTGTATCTGGTAACCATAGTGAGACCATTTCTTTTTTGATTTTTTGTTCACCTTTTACACCTGTTGTTTTGGGTCATCCCTGGCTAGTGTGTCATAATCCTTCTTTTGATTGGTCTAGTAATTCTATCCTTTCCTGGAACGTTTCTTGTCATGTGAAGTGTTTAATGTCTGCTATTTCTCCTGTTTGTTCTGTCCCCTCTTCTCAGGAGGAACCTGGTGATTTGACAGGAGTGCCGGAGGAGTATCATGGTCTGCGCACGGTCTTCAGTCGGTCCAGAACCAACTCCCTTCCTCCTCACCGGTCGTATGATTGTTGTCCTGTTCTCTTCAAGAAGCGTTTTGCATCCGCTCCTATCCTTGTTGCACCTGACGTCACTAAACCGTTTATTGTTGAGGTTGACGCGTCGGGGGTGGGCGTGGGAGCCATTCTGTCCCAGCGCTCCGATACTGACGATGGGGTCCACCCTTGTGCGTATTTTTCTCATCGCCTGTCACCGTCGGAACGTAACTATGATGTGGCTAACCGCGAACTGCTCGCCATCCGTTTAGCCCTAGGCAAATGGCGACAGTGGTTGGAGGGGGCGACCGTTCCTTTTGTCGTTTGGACTGACCAAGAGAACCTTGAGTACATCTGTTCTGCCAAACGACTGAATGCGCGTCATGCTCGTTGGGCGTTGTTTTTCGCTCGTTTCGAATTCGTTATTTCTTATTGCCCGGGTACTAAGAACACCAAGCCTCATGCTTTATCCCGTCTCTTTAGTTCTTCTGTGGCTTCTACCGATCCCGAGGGGATTCTTCCTGTTGGGCGTGTTGTCGGGTTGACTGTCTGGGGAATTGAGAGACAGGTTAAGCAAGCACTCACGCACACTGCGTCGCCGCGCGCTTGCCCTAGTAACCTTCTTTTCGTTCCTGTTTCTACTCGTCTGGCTGTTCTTCAGTGGGCTCACTCTGCCAAGTTAGCTGGCCATCCCGGCGTTCGGGGTACGCTTGCTTCTATTCGCCAGCGGTTTTGGTGGCCTACTCAGGAGCGTGACACGCGCCGTTTCGTGGCTGCGTGTTCAGACTGCGCGCAGGAGAAGTCTGGTAATTTTTTTTCTGCTTCTGCTCCTGGTCTTGCTGGGTCTCAGTCTGTTCCCTGCCATCGCATCTCTCCTGTTCTTGTTCCTGCCCTTGCTGTGTCTCAGTCTGTCCCTAGTTGTTACTCTCCTGGCCTGTTTGGTCCTGTTTGCTCTAAAGCTTTCAGTTCTCTACCCGTGTCTTTTTTTTTTTTTTAGAGTAGTACCCTAGTTTCCCTTTTATCGTTTTTCGTTACGGTCCTGAGGAGAGGAGTTGGGTTCTTTCTCGGGACGTGCTGGACCGTTTGTGATCTATGATTTCCTCCGTTGCCGCCAGTGTTCCTCCTCGAGAGCGCCAGGAGGCGCTCGGTGAGTGGGGGGGTACTGTCATGTTTTGTCTTATATCATCTTGTCATTTTGCTTTTCCCTCTTCGTTTTCCCCCTGCTGGTCTTTTTAGGTTCGTTCTCCTCTTTTTCTCTCTCCTTCCTCTCTCTCTTCTCTCTATCGTTCCGTTCCTGCTCCCAGCTGTTCCTATTCCCCTAATCAATCATTTAGTCTTCCCACACCTGTTCCTTATCTTTTCCCCTGATTAGAGTCCCTGATTAGAGTCCTCTATTTCTTTCCTTGTTTTCCGTTCCTGCCCTGTCGGATCCTTGTCTATTGTTCACCGTGCTGTGTTTGTGTATCGCCCTGTCGTGTCGTGTTTCCCTCAGATGCTGCGTGGTGAGCAGGTGTCTGAGTCTGCTAAGTTCAAGTGCCTTCCCGAGGCAACCTGCTGTTCAAGATCGAGTCTCCAGTCTGTTCTTGTCATTACGAGTGGAAATTGTGTTTTTTGATTGTATTTTACTTTACTGGATTAAAGACTCTGTTTTCGCCAAGTCGCTTTTGGGTCCTCATTCACCTGCATAACAGAGAGAGGGAGAGAGAGAGAGAGAGAGAGAGAGAGAGAGAGAGAGAGAGAGAGAGAGAGAGAGAGAGAGAGAGAGAGAGAGAGAGAGAGAGAGAGAGAGAGAGAGAGAGAGAGAGAGAGAGAGAGAGAGAGAGAGAGACATAAAGAGAGGGAAAGAGAGAGGGAAAGAGAGAGGGAAAGAGAGAGGGAAAGAGAGAGGGAAAGAGAGAGGGGAGGAGAGAGAGAGGGAAAGAGAGAGAGAGAGAGAGAGAGAGAGAGAGAGAGAGAGAGAGAGAGAGAGAGAGAGAGAGAGAGAGAGAGAGAGAGAGAGAGAGAGAGAGAGAGAGAGAGAGAGAGAAAAAGGGGGAAGAGAGAAAAAGGGGAAGAGAGAGATAAAGAGAGAGAGAGAGAGAGAGAGAGAGAGAGAGAGAGAGAGAGAGAGAGAGAGAGAGAGAGAGAAAAAGGGGAAGAGAGAGATAAAGAGAGGGAAAGAGAGAGGGAGAGAGAGAGGGAAAGAGAGAGAGAGAGAGAGAGAGAGAGAGAGAGAGAGAGAGAGAGAGAGAGAGAGAGAGAGAGAGAGAGACAGAGTGGAAGAGAGCGATGGAGAGGTATAGGGGTCTCTGTCTCTGAGGAGGCTGTTTTATGGGGCTTGACAGCCAGGTAGATTGCATCTGACATAAATCCCAGAGATGAAAGCGGTGCGGACAGCTGGCCCGCTGAACTCACGCTACACAAACTCCATGCTGTTGCACTCACCTCGCCTGCCACTCACTCCTCTTCATCCCCCCTCTTTTTACTCTACATCTTCCTCTTCACCCTCTCAGAGGGGTATCTCCTGAGGGGTCCAGAGAGGTCTCTCCTCTCCTCTCTCCACTCCTCTCTTCTCTCCACTCCTGGCTGTCCTACTCTGGGATTTACGGTGCTCTGTCCCGGGGCCCATCTCGTCGGCTCTTTCACTCTGAGCCGAGGAGTGGACTGAGCTGCTCGCCTCTCCTCCGTCTCTCTTCTCCTTCTCTTCTCTCCTCTCTTCTCCTCTCTGCTTCGTGCCTAGCTGTGCCTGGGAGTCGTCTCCCTCTCCAACCTGCCACTCTGCTCCTCTCCTCAGCGCAACACTGGCCTGTTTTGTCAATAACCATTTATTTGTTGCCTGGGACGGCGGTAGGCAGCCATTACATCTGACCTCCCTGTTTCATCAATTATGGATAGATTATTGGATGTGAACATCTGCAAGAGGGAGCCTTGCTGTTGGACTAACCTCCTGGCTGCATGGGATTAGATCAAGTATTAAACTGTTGTTTATTGTCAGGCCAAAACTCTACTGGGCTGCCTGGGAAGCCAGAGGGAATTCCCTGTTCCATTCATTCCTCTATTCGTCTCCAAGCAAGACAAATCCCCATCACCAAGGCACCTTAAAATGTGTGTGTGTGTGTGTGTGTGTGTGTGTGTGTGTGTGTGTGTGTGTGTGTGTGTGTGTGTGTGTGTGTGTGTGTGTGTGTGTGTGTGTGTGTGTGTGTGTGTGTGTGTGTGTGTGTGTGTGTGTGTGTGTGTGTGTGTGTGTGTGTGTCAGTCTCCCTCTCATAGCTGCTAACAGGAACAGATGGAAGAGTCTGACTTCTTTGCACAAAAGCCACCTACTACAGGGAAATGACCACCACTGAGCTAGCTTATTAATGATCCAGGACACACACACACACACACATGTAGACACACACACACATGTAGACACACACACACAACCACACACACACACACACACATGTAGACACACACACACATGTAGACACACACACACACAACCACACACACACACACACATGTAGACACACACACACATGTAGACACACACACACATGTAGACACACACACAACCACACACATTGGCAGGGAGCAGCGAGATCTTTTTTAAAACACTTTAAGGTTATTTATTTTGAACACTTGCCAGACACGATGTTTAAAAACTGAATTATGGATCATAAATGGATTTCTCTTGGTAAATATATGGCACTGGCAACATGTTAAGGGCTAGACGTGAACGTGGAATGGGCAGTATGTGGCTGGTGCTGGATTAAGGACAGTGTGCTGGTTAGTTGGCTTGTGGATGATTCTTTATTTACATATTCATGATCCATTTGACTGTTCTATGTGACAGATTATTGTCACACTTTATGTTACTCTGCTTCGATATTTAATAATTGTGCCATTTATGAAAACCATGAAAGCAGTCGGTGGAAGCTTTGTGGTCGATCTATTGTGCAGTCGGCAAATCGTGTGTTTGCACCAGAACTCTCTTTGAAAGTGAGACTACAATAAGGAGAGAATCCTTGGAGAATCCTTGGTGTCCGTATATTATGTTGAACATGAAGCTCTTTTTTCCCCCCATTGTATTTTAGGGCTTTTGAACGCACAGTGTATCGTAGTCTCTTGAACGCAACCCGGTCTTGGTAATTAGAATGTAATGGGGTAATCTATGCAACACGGTTCAACACTAAACATAGCAGAATACAGAGAGTGTATTACCCCCCCGGTACGTTGTGCATTATTTAACAGAATTAATCAGCATGTAACTAAAGCCCCCTCTACATCACTCCATTTTTAGATAATAAGAAACAAAAATCACATTATCATAATTTCCAGGCAGTTTGTAGCTTCGCCCACACAGCACAGTGGAAGGCAATGCTCCAGCGACTTGCTTGCCTGACTGCTCGGATTTGGGGAGATGAGATGATAATTAGGATTTGATTGAGTGTTGTGTAGTGTGATTTTGTCATTTTGACATTTTGGGATATTTGAGGAGTTAAAAAAAACTTGACAAATTGTTTTGGTTCAAATGAAATGTTATTCGTCACATGTTTAGTAAACGACAGGTGTAGACTAACAGTGAAGTGCTTACTTACGTGTCATTCCCGACAATGCAAAGAGAAAGAAAATAGAGAAATAATAGAAAAGTAAAACATGTAATAATACAAGTAATAATAAATAAACAATGAGTAACAATAACTTGGCTAAATACACTGGGTACCAGTACCAGTCGATGTGGAGGGCTACTTGTGGTAGATATGTAAATAAATAAAATGAAGTGAGTACATTTACATTACATTTAAGTCATTTAGCAGATGCTCTTATCCAGAGCGACTTACAAATTGGTGCATTCACCTTATGACATCCAGTGTAACAGCCACTTTACAATAGTAAATCTAAATATTTTAAGGGGGGGGGGGGGTGAGAAGGATTACTTTATCCTATCCTAAGTATTCCTTCAAGAGGTGGGGTTTCAGGTGTCTCCGGAAGGTGGTGATTAACTCCGCTGTCCTGGCGTCGTGAGGGAGTTTGTTCCATCATTGGGGAGCCAGAGCAGCGAACAGTTTTGACTGGGCTGAGCGGGAACTGTACTTCCTCAGTGGTAGGGAGGTGAGCAGGCCAGAGGTGGATGAACGCAGTGCCCTTATTTGGGTGTAGGGCCTGATCAGAGCCTGGAGGTACTGAGGTGCCGTTCCCCTCACAGCTCCGTAGGCAAGCACCATGGTCTTGTAGCGGATGCGAGCTTCAACTGGAAGCCAGTGGAGAGAGCGGAGGAGCGGGGTGACGTGAGAGAACTTGGGAAGGTTGAACACTAGACGGGCTGCGGCGTTCTGGATGAGTTGTAGGGGTTTAATAGCACAGGCAGGGAGCCCAGCCAACAGCGAGTTGCAGTAATCCAGACGGGAGATGACAAGTGCCTGGATTAGGACCTGCGCCGCTTCCTGTGTGAGGCAGGGTCGTACTCTGCGGATGTTGTAGAGCATGAACTTACAGGAACGGGCCACCGCCTTGATGTTAGTTGAGAACGACAGGGTGTTGTCCAGGATCACGCCAAGGTTCTTAGCGCTCTGGGAGGAGGACACAATGGAGTTGTCAACCGTGATGGCGAGATCATGGAACGGGCAGTCCTTCCCCGGGAGGAAGAGCAGCTCCGTCTTGCCGAAGTTCAGCTTGAGGTGGTGATCCGTCATCCACACTGATATGTCTGCCAGACATGCAGAGATGCGATTCACCACCTGGTCATCAGAAGGGGGAAAGGAGAAGATTAATTGTGTGTCGTCTGCATAGCAATGATAGGAGAGACCATGTGAGGTTATGACAGAGCCAAGTGACTTGGTGTATAGCGAGAATAGGAGAGGGCCTAGAACAGAGTCCTGGGGGACACCAGTGGTGAGAGCGCGTGGTGAGGAGACAGATTCTCGCCACGCCACCTGGTAGGAGCGACCTGTCAGGTAGGACGCAATCCAAGCGTGGGCCGCGCCGGAGATGCCCAACTCGGAGAGGGTGGAGAGGAGGATCTGATGGTTCACAGTATCGAAGGCAGCCGATAGGTCTAGAAGGATGAGAGCAGAGGAGAGAGAGTTAGCTTTAGCGGTGCGGAGCGCCTCCGTGATACAGAGAACAGCAGTCTCAGTTGAATGACTAGTCTTGAAACCTGACTGATTTGGATCAAGAAGGTCATTCTGAGAGAGATAGCGGGAGAGCTGACCAAGGACGGCACGTTCAAGAGTTTTGGAGAGAAAAGAAAGAAGGGATACTGGTCTGTAGTTGTTAACATCGGAGGGATCGAGTGTAGGTTTTTTCAGAAGGGGTGCAACTCTCGCTCTCTTGAAGACGGAAGGGACGTTGCCAGCAGTCAGGGATAAGTTGATGAGCGAGGTGAGGTAAGGGAGAAGGTCTCCGGAAATGGTCTGGAGAAGAGAGGAGGGGATAGGGTCGAGCGGGCAGGTTGTTGGGCGGCCGGCCGTCACAAGACGCGAGATTTCATCTGGAGAGAGAGGGGAGAAAGAGGTCAGAGCACAGGGTAGGGCAGTGTGAGCAGAACCAGCGGTGTCGTTTGACTTAGCAAACGAGGATCGGATGTCGTCGACCTTCTATTCAAAATGGTTGACGAAGTCATCTGCAGAGAGGGAGGAGGGGGGGGAGGGGGAGGAGGATTCAAGATGGAGGAGAAGGTGGCAAAGAGCTTCCTAGGGTTAGAGGCAGATGCTTGGAATTTAGAGTGGTAGAAAGTGGCTTTAGCAGCAGAGACAGAGGAGGAAAATGTAGAGAGGAGGGAGTGAAAGGATGCCAGGTCCGCAGGGAGGCGAGTTTTCCTCCATTTCCGCTCGGCTGCCCGGAGCCCTGTTCTGTGAGCTCGCAATGAGTCGTCAAGCCACGGAGCGGGAGGGGAGGACCGAGCCGGCCTGGAAGATAGGGGACATAGAGAGTCAAAAGATGCAGAAAGGGAGGAGAGGAGGGTTGAGGAGGCAGAATCAGGAGATAGGTTGGAGAAGGTTTGAGCGGAGGGAAGAGATGATAGGATGGAAGAGGAGAGAGTAGCGGGGGAGAGAGAGCGAAGGTTGGGACGGCGCGATACCATCCGAGTAGGGGCAGTGTGGGAAGTGTTGGATGAGAGCGAGAGGGAAAAGGATACAAGGTAGTGGTCGGAGACTTGGAGGGGAGTTGCAATGAGGTTAGTGGAAGAACAGCATCTAGTAAAGATGAGGTCGAGCATATTGCCTGCCTTGTGAGTAGGGGGGGAAGGTGAGAGGGTGAGGTCAAAAGAGGAGAGGAGTGGAAAGAAGGAGGCAGAGATGAATGAGTCAAAGGTAGACGTGGGGAGGTTAAAGTCGCCCAGAACTGTGAGAGGTGAGCCGTCCTCAGGAAAGGAGCTTATCAAGGCATCAAGCTCATTGATGAACTCTCCGAGGGAACCTGGAGGGCGATAAATGATAAGGATGTTAAGCTTGAAAGGGCTGGTAACTGTGACAGCATGAAATTCAAAGGAGGCGATAGACAGATGGGTAAGGGGAGAAAGAGAGAATGACCACTTGGGAGAGATAAGGATCCCGATGCCACCACCCCGCTGACCAGAAGCTCTCGGGGTGTGCGAGAACACGTGGGCGGACGAAGAGAGAGCAGTAGGAGTAGCAGTGTTATCTGTGGTGATCCATGTTTCTGTCAGTGCCAAGAAGTCGAGGGACTGGAGGGAGGCATAGGCTGAGATGAACTCTGCCTTGTTGGCCGCAGATCGGCAGTTCCAGAGGCTACCGGAGACCTGGAACTCCACATGGGTCGTGCGCGCTGGGACCACCAGATTAGGGTGGCAGCAGCCACGCGGTGTGGAGCGTTTGTATGGTCTGTGCAGAGAGGAGAGAACAGGGATAGACAGACACATAGTTGACAGGCTACAGAAGAGGCTACGCTAATGCAAGGAGATTGGAATGACAAGTGGACTACACGTCTCGAATGTTCAGAAAGTTAAGCTTACGTAGCAAGAATCTTATTGACTAAAATGATTAAAATGATACGGTACTGCTGAAGTAGGCTAGCTGGCAGTGGCTGCGTTGTTGACTTTGTAGGCTAGCTGGCAGTGGCTGCGTTGTTGACACTACACTAATCAAGTCGTTCCGTTGAGTGTAATAGTTTCTACAGTGCTGCTATTCGGGGGCTAGCTGGCTAGCTAGCAGTGTTGATTACGTTACGTTACGTTAAAAGAACGACAATAGCTGGCTAGCTAACCTAGAAAATCGCTCTAGACTACACAATTATCTTTGATACACAAACGGCTATGTAGCTAGCAATGTAGCTAGCTACGATCAAACAAATCAAACCGTAGTGCTGTAAAGAAATGAAATGAAAAATGTGATACTACCTGTGGAGCGAAGCGGAAATGCGACCGGGTTGTTGAGTGCGGAAGTTCTATTCAGTAGACGTTGGCTAGCTGTTGGCTAGCTAGCAGTGTCTCCTACGTTAAGGACGACAAATAGCTGGCTAGCTAACCTCGGTAAATTAAGATAATCACTCTAAGACTACACGCTCTAAACTACACAATTATCTTGGATACGAAGACAGCAAAGACAACTATGTAGCTAGCTAACACTACACTAATCAAGTCGTTCAGTTGAGTGTAATAGTTTCTACAGTGCTGCTATTCGGTAGACGGTGGACGTTTGCTAGCTGGCTAGCTGCTGGGCAGATAGCAGTGTAGACTACGTTAGGACGACGAAATACGAAGTTGCAATAGAAGTGCTGACTGTTTCACTTTGTTGTCCTCTTTCTTTTCCTTTTTCTTCTGTCCTCCTTTTGTCCTTATTTTGTCTTCCTTTCTTCTGTTAACTAGATATTTTTTGTTGTTATTCTTTGTAAGCTAGCTAGCTTCTTCCAGGAGAGTCCCTAGCAACTGCTTAGCAACTAGTAAACAATTCTGCTAGCAATTCAGCTAGCTAAGATAACTGTACAATTTTATGAAAAATAGTACATTTTTCAAAAGCCTGTCTTTTTTGGTTTGTTCCTTGTTTTGTCTTCTATTGAGTCTTGCAGTTTTCTCTTGATTTTTTCGATGTACTTCACTCTAAAAAACCATTTAAATCTCAATATATACAGGAGCTCATTTTTCAGCAGCTGCTCAATTTAGAACTCCGGAACATACAGTAGACAACAGAATAGATCATAAACAGTAGCAGCAGCATATGTGACGAGCCAAAGGAGTTACTGCTAAATGGGTCAATGCAGATAGTCCAGGAAGCTATTTGGTTAACTATTTAACAAACTATTTAGCAGTGTTATGGCTTGGCGGTACACACTGTTCAGGGTCCTGTTGGTTCCAGACCTGGGAGTGATGTGTAACTATGTTGACGACAGTTTAACACATACATTTTCACTTAGGAACACAACAGTACTAGCTAGCGGTTCTGGCTACTAGCAGAACCACACACCTGATTAGTAATGAGGGAATTGGTGATTAGTGGACCAGTTGAATCAGGTGTGCTAGCACTGGACTACATCAAACAAGTGGACATTGCTGCAAAGGTACTCGAGGAGACACTTGTGAAACACTGACTTACAGGTACCTGAAGTAACATATCCAAACATCTTTAAAACATACAGTACATTTCATATCTAGTTTTGCATTATATATAGAGGGCCATTGTTTTGCTCTATGCCTCTCAGTTTTCCTCTGTTGTCAAAACCCCTCGAAGTTCACCTTCAAGGCACCTGCTCAGCTGTCAACTCCACTTCTCAAACCGACACTCAGCATTTGAAGCCTCCTCCCACCCCCAAAATAAAGATATGATATTTCATACATCCAACAGTGTATCCAAACCTGTCCTATAACCTGAAACCATTTTCATTAATGTCTTCGGATAGGTTTAGTAGCCCAGTCAGTGATGTAACCTCTGTCAAACTAACAGGAACTGTTTTTTCCCCTACATTTTTTTATTTCCAGGCTTTGAACAAAGAGGGATGAGAGGATGAAACCCTCCCTGTGTGCTGAGAGAGTCAGCGGGGCACCGTGCATCAAAATACCAGCGCAGGTTGAAAGGAAAGGCGGCAAAATAAGGTCAGTGTCACCACACTGCATTATTAAACAGCCCCACTGTTTATCTGCTCGTCCGTTGAATCTATTTGCAATGAAGAAGATGCTACCGAACCGCTACCCCTGCTATCAAATATTAATGCAGTTTTGCAGCTACACGTGGCAAAGCAGAGAGTAAAACCAGGTTGTTCACACACTGGCCTAAGGAGAGGATGGTATGTTTTGCTGTCTGGTTCTTCTGTAAAACAGGAGGTAAACACTAGTAGTGGAAACATGGCTCTACTGTAAAACAGCCGGTAAACACTAGTAGTGGAAACACGGCTCTACTGTAAAACAGCCGGTAAACACTAGTAGTGGAAACACGGCTCTACTGTAAAACAGCCGGTAAACACTAGTAGTGGAAACACGGCTCTACTGTAAAACAGCCGGTAAACACTAGTAGTGGAAACACGGCTCTACTGTAAAACAGCCGGTAAACACTAGTAGTGGAAACACGGCTCTACTGTAAAACAGCCGGTAAACACTAGTAGTGGAAACACGGCTCTACTGTAAAACAGCCGGTAAACACTAGTAGTGGAAACACGGCTCTACTGTAAAACAGCCGGTAAACACTAGTAGTGGAAACACGGCTCTACTGTAAAACAGCCGGTAAACACTAGTAGTGGAAACACGGCTCTACTGTAAAACAGTCGGTAAACACTAGTAGTGGAAACACGGCTGTACTGTAAAACAGCCGGTAAACACTAGTAGTGGAAACAGGTGGTAAAAACTGGTAGTGGAAACAGGCAGTAAGCACTAGTAGTGGAAACAGGTGTTAAACACTAGTAGTGGAAACACGGCTCTACTGTAAAACAGACGGTAAACACTATTAGGGGAAACAGGCATTAAACACTAGTAGTGGAAACAGGTGGTAAACACTGGTAGTGGAAACAGGCAGTAAGCACTAGTAGTGGAAACAGGCAGTAAGCACTAGTAGTGGAAACAGGTGTTAAACACTAGTAGTGGAAACAGGCAGTAAGCACTAGTAGTGGAAACAGGCAGTAAGCACTAGTAGTGGAAACAGGTATTAAACACTAGTAGTGGAAACAGGTGTTAAACACTAGTAGTGGAAACAGGCAGTAAGCACTAGTAGTGGAAACAGGCAGTAAGCACTAGTAGTGGAAACAGGCAGTAAGCACTAGTAGTGGAAACAGGTGTTAAACACTAGTAGTGGAAACAGGCAGTAAGCACTGGTAGTGGAAACAGGTGGTAAACAGTAGTAGTGGAAACAGGTGTTAAACACTAGTAGTGGAAACAGGCAGTAAGCACTAGTAGTGGAAACAGGCAGTAAGCACTAGTAGTGGAAACAGGCAGTAAGCACTAGTAGTGGAAACAGGTGTTAAACACTAGTAGTGGAAACAGGCAGTAAGCACTGGTAGTGGAAACAGGTGGTAAACAGTAGTAGTGGAAACAGGTGTTAAACACTAGTAGTGGAAACAGGCAGTAAGCACTGGTAGTGGAAACAGGTGGTAAACAGTTGTGGTGGAAACAGGCAGTCAGTACTAGTAGTGGAAACAGGCGATAAACACTAGTAGTGGAAACACGTCTCTACTTTAAAATAGGCAGTAAAAACTAGTAGTGGAAACAGGCAGTAAGCACTAGTAGTGGAAACAGGCAGTAAGCACTAGTAGTGGAAACAGGTGTTAAACACTAGTAGTGGAAGCAGGCAGTAAGCACTGGTAGTGGAAACAGGTGGTAAACAGTTGTGGTGGAAACAGGCAGTCAGTACTAGTAGTGGAAACAGGCGATAAACACTAGTAGTGGAAACACGTCTCTACTTTAAAACAGGCAGTAAAAACTAGTAGTGGAAACAGATGGTAAACACTAGTAGTGGAAACAGGCCTTAAGCACTAGTAGTGGAAACAGGTGGTAAGCACTAGTAGTGGAAACATCCTGTCATGTCATGTCTTTCCTCTCCTTGTTTGGGCGGTGTTCGGCGGTCGGCGTCACCAGTCTTCTAGCCATCATCGATCCACTTTTTATTTTCAAATTTCCATTTGTTTTGTCTTGTTTTCCTACACACCTGGTTTCCATTTCCCTCATTAATTGTTGTGTATTTAACCCTCTGTTCCACCCATGTCTTTGTGTGGAATTGTTTGTTGTAAGTGCTTGTGCACATGTTTACTGGTGTGCATTGGGTTTTTGTACCCATATTCTGTTGTATTTTTATGCTGTTGAGTTCTGGATTACACTGCTCCGGCTACTACCTGGTTCTGCTCTACTGCGTCTGACTTCCCTGCCACCAGTTACGCACACCTTTACACAGGCAATAAAACACTAGTAGTGGAAACAGGCGGTACAATTAGCAGTGCAAACAGGTGGTAAAACTAGTAGTAGAAACAGGCAGTAAAACTAGTAGTGGAACGCCACTGGAAAACATCCTGATCCTCCTTGCCAGTCTAGTTGTCACGTGATTAATGACTTGTTGATTTGCCAGAATCATTTGATTATATTCATCTTCGTATAAATCCACAGCATTCTAATATGTCATGATCTGTTTTGGCCAAAGGCCAGCTAAACAGTAAAGTAGTAGTGATGAACAAAAAGTTTCCAAAGATTTCAATCTCTGGTGGTGATAGGCCCCTACTTATTCCAAACATGTTTCTTTCTTTTGGATTCTTGTGGATTCAACAAAAATGAAGCGTTATTAATGCTGCTTACATTACAGATTTAAAAGGGAACCCTATCAAAAACTCTGGATCGATAGATTAACGATAAATGTTACAACAGGTGTATTTATGGATTGTATTTATGTTAGTTAGTCTCTCACTTCTTGGACCTCTCATTATCATTTGATTTGATTTATTCTGTTGAAAGCACGTCATTTTAATACTTAAACTATTTCACATATTTAAGTACCCTGTCTTTACTTGATATTTTATGAGACTTCTCCCTACCTGCAAACAACGAACACACTTTAAAATCATGATTGAAAGCAACTGGTTGAAAGAACAGGTAAGTGGGACTATATTACTAAACTGCCCTTCATGGTCTCAACACAAAGGCAGTATTGGTATATCCATATCTCAGCAGCTTTTCATAGACAGTCAAAGCACTTCCAATTGTGCGTCATGCATCTTTTACACTGTATCTATGACGTAAAACCTACATCTGCCTTTATATCCTTTACGCCTTTCAAGTTAATCTAAGCATTTTAATGAAGCCAAATGCCTTCACATGTTACAAATCAAAAACACGTCCCTCCTGCCACCCCTCTTATCACCAATATGGCCCTGTGTCTTATTAGGCACAGCAAGCTGTGGTGTCAGTTTCCTCCTCTATAGGGCAATGCGCTGTTCAGTCAGGGCATTGTAAATCATCCTGGTGGTAATGCCCTCAGATTAGCATACTATCAAAAAGCTTTCTTCATGCACCATATGGCCATATCTCATAACATCTCAGCCAGGGCCTCTAAGTGCTTTATTGGAGAGTGTCTCGGTCTCTCTTGCTGCCATTAGCGGTAGCATTATAGCTAGCTACAGGCAGGCTATAGCAGTACCAGTTGCTTCTGTTAGCAGTAGCATTAGAGCTAGCTACAGGCAGGCTATACCAGTACAGGCTGCTGCTAGCATTAGCATTATAGCTAGCTACATTCAGGCTATAGCAGTACCGGTTGCTGCTGTTAGCAGTAGCATTAAAGCTAGCTACAGGCAGGCTATACCAGTACAGGCTGCTGCTAGCGTTAGCATTATAGCTAGCTGCATTCAGGCTATAGCAGTACCGGCTGCTCCTAGTGTTAGCATTAACAGATGCGTGCGGGTAGAGCAGAGCAGGGACAGGGTTTTGGACAGCGTCCCATTACTGCGCTAGTTACCCTGTCAGGAGGCATTAGGCAACGCTTGATTAATGCTCCTAAGTGATTGTGTGAATAGCACTCAGGGACCTGGAGGAGGGAGAGAGAGGGAGAGGAATAGAGAGGTAAAGGAGAGAGTGAGAATGAGAGAAAGATGAAGGGAGGGAGGAGTGAGAGAGAGAGATTATCACCTCACAGAGGAATGCCTTAACAGTAAACAGCAGCTTCTGAATGTCAGCCTGATAATGACTACGAGACCTCCTTGTTTTTCTAAAGCGTGTGGTGTGTGTGAGTTCCTAAAACGGCTGTGTGTGTGTGTGTGTGTGTGTGTGTGTGTGTGTGTGTGTGTGTGTGTGTGTGTGTGTGTGTGTGTGTGTGTGTGTGTGTGTGTGTGTGTGTGTGTGTGTGTGTGTGTGTGTGTGTGTGTGTGTGTGTGTGTGTGTGTGTGTGTGTGTGTGTGTGTGTGTGTGTGTGTGTGTGTGTGGTGGCTCATACTGTAGGTGTATTTCTCTGATTTCCTGCCTCCTATCTGTGTGTGAGGAATACACTTACACTGTTCAGGATGAGACTAGAGATCTCAGGGCTGCCCAATGCTGGGACAATAAAGATTTTCTGAATAAGAATCTGATCTCAGGTCTGCCTGCCTGCTCTCTCACTGACAGCTAACTCAGTTATTGTGACCCATGAATTATTGATTGACTTTGATAATAGAAAATGTATTACTATATGGCAGATCACATCACATCCTCCCCCCTCTCATCTCATTGGAGTGCTGGGGCTGATTCCATCTGTAAATACCAAAGAGATATGCATAGGTTATGAATATCTCAGTTCTTGGTTCTCACCACCCCCCACTTGTTGTATTGCGACCATCCTTGGTCCTTAGACGTAACATTACATTGAAATATGATATTTCTGTATTGTGGGTTTGATTAAATTCCAACTCAAGTCTCAGTGACTGAGTGATCAGATTGAGTCAATGAGATAATTGAAGCAGGCTGTTGATCTCAACACAGCAATGGAAATATTAGGTAACACTTTATTTGGATGGTCCATCTGTAGACGCTCTACAGACTATTAGTAACATTTATACCCTAACCTTAACCCTTATCCTAACCCTAACCTTAACCCTTATCCTAACCCTAACCTTAACCCTTACCCTAACCCTAACCTTAACCCTTATCCTAACCCTAACCTTAACCCTTATCCTAACCCTAAACTTAACCCTAACCCTAACCCTAACCTTAACCCTTATCCTAACCCCAAACTTAACCCTAACCCAAGCCCTAACCTTAACCCTTATCCTAACCCTAAACTTAACCATAGCCCTAACCCTAACCTTAACCCTTATCCTAACCCTAACCCCAACCCTAACCCTAACCCTAACCCTAACCCTAACTCAAGCCCTAACCTTAACCCTTATCCTAACCTTAACCCTTACACTAACCTTAACCCTTACCCTAACCTTAACCCTTACCCTAACCTTAACCCTTACCCTAACCTTAACCCTTACCCTAACCTTAACACTTATCCTAACCTTAACTCTTATCCTAACCCTAACCGGTAAGCAGTTGCTTATCAGCAGATAGTTTGTTGACAGTGTGACTCTGTAGATGATCGATATGGGACTATCTAAATAAAGTGGAACACTATACTGCCACTACTGAACCTCACAGCATTATTTTCAGGAATTATCACACCATTATATCCATTTCAATCGTTTTATCCTTTGCTTTATAACAGGGTTTCTCACGTTCAAATGAATCCATCTGCTTCACTTGTGTTCTTGGTAACAGTCCCCCCTCTGCATCGGATCAATAAACCAAATGCTATGTTTAAACTGAATCAAATTTTCCACTTGTAGGCCTTGCTGCTATGCTTTCATCCACAACCCGCCTCTCGCCTCGCGTTCCTCCTCCACACTTAGCTTTACCGTATATACAATTAAACGCCCCAGTAACCAGGGCGTTTTCATTAGATTGGACCTGCAGGGTCTAACCACGGGAGCATCACCCCCCAAAAATGACCAGCGCTGTAGTAATTGCATGGGGCTGTGTTTACATTAATTCATGAAACGGAGGACCGCCTCGCACGCGTTTCCCCATCGCCACTTCCACCTGTCACCCATTCCATTTGCCGCGTCAGGAGAGGAAAGGGGGAGCCCCCCCCCCCACCCCCCACCCACCCAAACTTGGGAGCCACAATCAACGATGAGCCACACACAAACACACACACACACACCGCCTCCCCCGAAAGAGAAATCTTTGCCTCCGCAATGCAATGCATTCCCTATTTGCTTTGCCTCCACCCTGAGCGAATGATTAAGTTTTCATGCATTTGGTTCAACCAAAATGTGTTCACTCAACCACGTCCTGTATTGATTAATTCTAGTGCAAACAGTAGGCCAAGTGTGATATACGTAATTGGACAGTTGTCAGGGGAGAGGAGGCGTTATCCGTCCTGTCTTTCCCTCCAGATGGAAATATATCAGAGACACCAGCAAACACAAATATTCAGTCTGCCCTGCCATCCTAGCAGAGAAATGTACATACATGCTAGATAGCAGGATATCCACTCCATTCATCCAAATCCCAATATCCAGTAAATATATTAGTAAATGTGGATATTAAAGTTATGATATTATGAATATTAAGATAATGTTTGAATATGGAATGATGGAATGTCAACAGGGTCTTTAATAGGTCCCCGATCTCTGCCAGAAGTAAGACAGGACAGAGGAGGCCTGGCCATGGCCATTAAGAAGTGAGCATCACTAATATGTTCCGTGACCAATGACTTCTGACTTCCAGTCTCCTCTTGGATCACTGAACATGTCCTTTCCACTCTGTTTCCGTGCCAATGGGCTGCTGTGTGTATCGACATGTCCGGCCCCGTTTGTGTGTGTGTGTGTGTGTGTGTGTGTGTGTGTGTGTGTGTGTGTGTGTGTGTGTGTGTGTGTGTGTGTGTGTGTGTGTGTGTGTGTGTGTGTGTGTGTGTGTGTGTGTGTGTGTGTGTGACCGTTCCTCTCTGCTCTGTGCTGTGACCATCACCATCAGCTATCTATCTGTCAGGCCTCGGCCACCGCATCACAGGTCGAGACTCATCTCCGATGATCCAAAGCGATCAGGAAAAGTGAAGCTCACTCTCCAAGTAGCAGCCTCTCTTTAGCCTTTTCTCATATTGACCTGGGTTGAGAGGGAATCCAAGTGGAAATCTAGCGTTAAGTATGGATTTTGTGTTGGGTTGGTCACACCACTGCCACCCATCTCCAGTCCACTCATCACCCCACTCTCCGTCAATGGCACTAGCCAGTGGTGTGTGTGTTATTGCGCAACAGGGGTGGTCCGGGTGTAAGTGGATGTTTTTGTTATGCCAAAGCCCTTGAGTGAATAAGGGGTTACCTTTGGAGATGCTGTTCGATTACTCAGCTAACAAAACAGTGGTATAACCTGGAGTGGGCTGAGGATTCTTGGGATTAAATGGGTAAAGGAGAGAGGAGAGAGAGAGACGGAGAGAGAGAGACGGACAGAGAGAGAGAGACAAAGAGAGAGACGGAGAGAGAGAGAGAGAGAGAGAGAGAGAGAGAGAGAGAGAGAGAGAGAGAGAGAGAGAGAGAGAGAGAGAGAGAGAGAGAGAGAGAGAGAGAGAGAGAGAGAGGGAGAGCAGGTGGTGGGGGGGTGAAATGTGATATTCTGGATCATGTCTGTCTGTTTACCTGGCGGTGTGTCAACACAGAGACGTGGGTTTGATAGAGTTATTACCTTTCTGGTGCCAGGGCCAGTGGTTCTTGTCCTCCATTTGTGAGGCTGAATCTATTAACCAGGGAGGGATGGGCGCTAAAACAGAGATTCTGGTGGAACATCTCATCAGCACCCTGTCATAGGTCAGGCAATTCCCCCACATTTGTTTGCTTTTGATCACTAAAACTAACTTTAAGGGTCTTTTTTAGTTTGTCTTATTAGCTGAACTATGTTTACTCTAAGGATGATTAGTGTGTCATTATTTCTAGCTACCTCTGGGTCTCAGAAACGTCCTTTCACAGACTGGGAGAAAAGGTACTGTGGGGTCTATGTGACCACTATGCGACAGAACACACCGCTAGACAACATGGGCCCTTTTGAATCTTGAATTCCAGTTTGTGTTACCATCTTTGTACTCATTCTGTACGAGTAACGTTTCACTGCTCCACTTACTCTGTAGCTGTCTGCCGCGTGTCATTGATGTCATGTCCATTTTAAGTGTGTGGTTGAGTGGAATGTCCAATACCCATCTTTCTGGTCCTCTCTGCCTGTCAAATACTGACCGAAAGCAATACAATATTTTGCAAACCATTATTGGGCCATGAAAGATTTTGCACTGGGCAAACCTGTAGGAAATGTCAACCACCTTCCAAAAAACGGTACCAATATGGAAACTCGCCTTACACTGTTAGTCAAATACTATTGTTTCTGTACCTGGAATGTAGACTGTCTTAACATTTCCAGGACCTGCTCTGTATCCTATACTATGCATCTGCTTATCCCCATCCTCAAACCCGGCTGCTGCACATGCCAATCAGACAAAAGAGGGTTAATGCACACTTTGTCTGAAGCCAGCAGTACCCTGAACATCACAGCAGGTCTTTGACTAATGACTTGTAGCAAACAAATTCTTGAGCCTCTCAGGTGGCTTCCTCCAACTGGGATCAGTGCCATGATGAAAAGCCAGAGATAAAATCAACTGACAGTTGCAACTCATTGCTGAGGAGCAAGAGACTACCCAGCAGACCCCGGGAGTACAGCGCTCTCCTTTAATTTATCCCTCCCCTTTCCGCTCACCCCTTCTATCTATCTATCTATCTATCTATCTATCTATCTATCTATCTATCTATCTATCTATCTATCTATCTATCTATCTATCTATCTATCTGTCTGTCTGTCTGTCTGTCTGTCTGTCTGTCTGTCTGTCTGTCTGTCTGTCTGTCTGTCTGTCTGTCTGTCTGTCTGTCTGTCTGTCTGTCTGTCTGTCTGTCTGTCTGTCTGTCTGTCTGTCTGTCTGTCTGTCTGTCTGTCTGTCTGTCTGTCTGTCTGTCTGTCTGTCTGTCTGTCTGTCTGTCTGTCTGTCTGTCTGTCTGTCTGTCTGTCTGTCTGTCTGTCTGTCTGTCTGTCTGTGCATTGTGTGTTTCTTTCCATGGGTTAGTAGTAGGAGGGAAACTGAGCTACCCTGCCACTGTTCTCTAATAAAAGGCATTCCCACCTCTTTTATTTCAGTCCATTAAGCAGAAAACAGTGGCCACCCCTCCCTCCCTCCCTCCTTACCTCCCGCCCTCTCGCTCTCTCTCTCTCTCTCTCTCTCTCTCTCTCTCTCTCTCTCTCTCTCTCTCTCTCTCTCTCTCTTTCTCGCTTTCGCACATGACACCCTCCAATCAATACACTCCCACTGGCTGCCTCTGTTTGTGCTCTAATGAATAGATTGCAATGCAAAACTACTACTAATTGAATTTAGTAGCAACACTAGGCCCACACAGATTGTTAACTATTAAAACAAGCTACACTGATTCAGCTGTCCCCATAGAAGAACCCTTTTTGGTTCCAGGTAGAACCCTTTTGAGTTCCATGTAGAACCTTATGTGGAAAGGGTTCTACATGGAACCCAAAAGAGTTCTTCTATCTGGAACCAAAATGGGTTCTTCGAAGGGTTCTCCTCTGTAGCACCTTTTATCTAAGAGTGTACTGATATACAGTAATATGAGTTGTTAGGGAATTATAAACTAGATTCGCCCCATTTCAGGTGTTATCAAAAACTGAATGAACAGGGTGTAAGATTTTAATATTTTGCTGATAGGCTTCAGTTGTGTGTATTCATGTGTAGACTTACTGTGATTACATTGGGGCGGCAGGGTAGCCTAGTGGTTAGAGTGTTGGACTAGTAACCGAAAGGTTGCAAGTTCGAATCCCTGAGCTGACAAGGTACAAATCTGTCGTTCTGCCCCTAGGCTGTCATTGAAAATAAGAATTTGTTCTTAACTGACTTGCCTAGTAAAATAAAGGTCAAATAAAAATACATTTAAAAAAACATAATAAGATGTGACCTATTCCAACCACATAATTCTTTATAAGGGACGTGGTTGATAGTGAAAATGTACCACAATACATCCTCGGTGTAGTGGTCGCCTACCCACTTACCTCATCACAGTGGTCCACATAAGCACTCTAGCCCTGGGGCAGGGAGGGAGTTATGCTCCCCTTGGCTGGTGGCTGGTGGCCCGAGGTGGAGGAGGTGGGGGTGTGACAGAGAGGTGTAACCAAGCAGGCGGGTCGGGCTGGCTGGCAGATGGTTCAATCTGAATGACTGACTGGCTGATGGGGCTGACTCAGACACACACACACACACACACACAGGGAGGGTACCACATCAAGGGTTACTGCCTCTCCAGTGAGTTAACTCGTCACCTCGTTTGACATTTACTCACAGTGCCATTTACTCCTCCTGCTCTCTCCTCTCAGCTGTCCTCTCTCCTCGCATCTGTACTCTCTCCTCTCAGCTGTCCTCTCTCCTCTCAGCGGTCTTATCTCCCCTCAGCTGTCCTCTCTCCTCTCTCTCCTCAGCTGTTCTCTCTCCTGTCAGGTGTCCTCTCTCCTCTCATCTGTCCTCTCTCCTTTCAGATGTCCTCTCTCCTCTCAGCTATCATCTCTTCTCTCAGCTGTCCTCTTCTCTCAGCTGTCCTCTCTCCTCTCAGGTGTCCACTCCTCTCAGCTGTCCTAGCCTCTCAGCTGCCCTCTCCTCTCGGCTGTCCTCTCCTTGCAGCGAGGTGGACACAGTGTATGTACACATAGCTCTTCAATTCCTGCTCCTGGCTTTCAGTCATAGACTACTCAAGCTCACAGTACTCCAGAGAATATGTAATGGACAGCAAAGCTGACATTGATAAAGCTGATGCTTTATATCATAAGAAAGCTTTACTATAGTGGGGCAAAAAAGTATATCTATCAAGTCAATAACAAATGTTTATCTCAAAACTTTGTTATATACCCTTAATTGGCAATGACAGAGCTCAAACGTTTTCTGTAAGTCTTCACAAGGTTTTCACACACTGTTGCTGGTATTTTGGCCCATTCCTCCATGCAGATCTCCTCTAGAGCAGTGATGTTTTGGGGCTGTTGCTGGGCAACACGGACTTTCAACTCCCTCCAAAGATGTTCTATGGGGTTGAGATCTGGAGACTGGCTAGGCCACTCCAGGACCTTGAAATGATTCTTACGAAGCCACTCCTTTGTTGCCCGCGTGGTGTGTTTGGGAGGATCATTGTCATGCTGAAAGACCCAGCCACGTTTCATCTTCAATGCCCTTGCTGATGGAAGGAGGTTTTCACTCAAAATCTCACAATACATGGCCCCATTTATTCTTTCCTTTACACGGATCAGTCGTCCTGGTCCCTTTGCAGAAAAACAGCAACAAAGCATGATGTTTCCACCCCCATGCTTCACAGTAGGCATTCTTTGGATGCAACTCAGCATTCTTTGTCCTCCAAACTCGTCGAGTTGAGTTTTTACCAAAAAGTTATATTTTGGTTTCATCTGACCATATGACAGTCTCCCAATCTTCTTCTAGATCATCCAAATGCTCTCTAGCAAACTTCAGAAGGGCCTGGACATGTACTGGCTTAAGCAGGGGAACACGTCTGGCACTGCAGGATTTGAGTCCCTGGCGGCGTAGTGTGTTACTGATGGTAAAGCTTTGTTACTTTGGTCACCGCTCTCTGCAGGTCATTCACTAGGTCCTCCCGTGTGGTTCTGGGATTTTTGCTCACCGTGATCATCTTGTGATCATTTTGACCCCACGGGGTGAGATCTTGCGAGGAGCCCCAGATCGAGGGAGATTATCAGTGGTCTTGTATGTCTTCCATTTCCTAATAATTGCTCCCACAGTTGATTTCTTCAAACCAAGCTGCTTACCTATTGCAGATTCAGTCTTCCCAGCCTGGTGCAGGTCTACAATTTTGTTTCTGGTGTCCTTTGACAGCACTTTGGTCTTGGCCATAGTGGAGTTTGGAGTGTGACTGTCTTATGTTGTGGACAGGTGTCTTTTAAATTGATAACAAGTTCAAACAGGTAACATTAATACAGGTAATGAGTGGAGGACAGAGGAGCCTCTTAAAGAAGAAGTTACAGGTCTGTGAGAGCCAGAAATCTTGTTTGTAGATGACCAAATACTTATTTTCCACCAGAATTTGCAAATAAATTCATTAAAAATCCTACAATGTGATTTTCTGTTTTTTTTTCTCATTTTGTCCGTCATAGTTGAAGTGTACCTATGATGAAAATTACAGGCCTCTCTCATCTTTTTAAGTGGGAGAACTTTGGTGGCTGACTAAAAACTTTTTTGCCCCACTGTATATACTTAATAAGAGTAATTAATCATATTTCTCACCATGTCTCAGTGTCTTAAGCTAACTGACTATACCAGGTAGTAACCATGTATATCTCAACCCCCTCTTAATTGAATGTTCTCCTCCTGTCACAGTCTTTCTGTGAGGAACACCTTATAGTGACCACAGCAACTGCTCCCTGGCCAATTAGCACTGTATAAGGTGCCAAGGCAAATATTTAGCGAATTATCAATATTTAATAGTCTTTTTTTTAAGCCAGCTCCTTTCCTAAGGTCCAGCAGATGCTATTAAATCTCACCCCATAGATACACAGTTATGATATGTAATAACTAATGGAATATAAAAGAGATGAATAATTTACAGCGGGCTAACAAATTAAGGCCTTCATTAAAAAAAGAGAGAGAAAACTAGCCAGGGCTTGCAACCATTCTGAATAAAAACCCAGTCCAAGGTAATGCTCAGGCTCTCCCTGATAAAGAATTACAGCATTAATTCAGCCAAAGTGAACTTATTGCTCCTATTCCTTTCACAGCAATCCCTGGAGCATTCAACGTGGGGATGGAGGACTGGAATGATAACTGCCTTTCTCTGAGAACAACTCTCTCCTCTCTTATTTCTATTCTTCCATCAAATTCATTATTGTGTGTGTGTGTGTGTGTGTGTGTGTGTGTGTGTGTGTGTGTGTGTGTGTGTGTGTGTGTGTGTGTGTGTGTGTGTGTGTGTGTGTGTGTGTGTGTGTGTGTGTGTGTGTGTGTGTGTGTGTGTGTGTGTGTGTGTGTGTGTGTGTGTGTGTGTGTGTGTGCATCTGCGTCTGTTTCTGTGTCTGTGAGGAGTACACCGTGTATGTGTGTCTGTGTGCGCATGTTTGGTATATGTGTTGAGGTTGAGTGGGGGTTGTGCCTTTTTCCATTTGCTACAATTGTTGAGGTTAGCCTATGAATACTGTGATGTTTACTCTGGGTTTTCTCCCTACAGGGACTCGCTAGGAACCACTTCCCTGCCAGAGCGCCATTGTGTGTACACACACGCACACACACGCACGCACACACATACGCACACACACACACACACACACGCACGCACACACACACGTACGCACGCACGCACGCACACACACACACACACACACACACACACACACACGCACACGCACACGCACACGCACACGCACACAGTGATCTCTCAGGGTCCTCTGTGGAATCATATGGACATAGATAAGATACCTTTGATGTGGGGATCTGCGCTGGCATCTTAGCTACATTTCAATACCAGTAAGAGCCATTCAGTCAAGTGATGTCCTTTATAAAATCAAAATAAAAGGCTGACTGGTGTGTTTTGATAATGTCATGTGTTTTGATGTAAACTGCGACATAATCCAAACTCTTTCAGCTTGACAGGTATAAGATGATATGGTTGCTCTCGTGTACATCGTAGACTGGAGAACACAGTCAGACAGGATGTCTTTAAGCCTTTAACATTAAAGCGGGTTAAATTCCCCTCAGAGTAAACAGAGCTCCGGTTGTGTAAACTAGAGAGCTGAGGCACCTTGTGAGGAAAGACCTCCGTTACAGGAGCGCATCGCTGGAGGCATCTTCACACAACACTGAGATATGGCTGCTGTTTCTTGCTGTTTTGAATTTGATTTGAATTGTGATGAAAAGATCAGGGAAGGTGGCACTTATCTCCGCATATCACCCAGTCACAGCTTAACCCAGGTTTTTATTCTTGACGACGTTCTAATTTGAGATGTGCCAAGTAACTTGACATAGTATTTCCTGAGTTCCCCGCAAGGCCTTTAGGGACTTAACCTGTGGTCGGGTAAAGGAGGGGAAAAAGCAATTCAATTTCCCCAAGGATACGCATGCAGAGGGTAGGAAAACATCAAGAGGCCAGCTTTGATCGTTTACATCCTGGCTCTTTATAGATTTGTCAGGCCCTCGTCACAAATGTTTTGGGATGGATCAGCAGGCTAATTCTACCGTACGGAGATCATGTCCAAATGCTGATCTCAAAAACATAAACGGCACTTTCTAATACCGTGAAAAGCTAACTCTGTTGGACCTGTGCTGGATTAAGCCAATTTGACTCATTTTCATGTGTTGACTGAGATGTGTTGCTATTGTCAACACAGTAATTATGTTCGGTCATATCAGTGGTATAGTCAGCATAACACCTGGTCTGAATAACTTCAAAGCAACGTTGGCCTTTATATGGGTCAATCCATCCATTCATCCCAACAAAACAACTACTTTTCAGATTTAGGGCTGAACTTGACAGCAGACATGCTTGAATTGAATTTTTGGGGCGCAAATCTCCCATTGACATCAATGTGTGATTTACGTGAGAATCCTAGCTAAGCGCACAGATCTTCAGTCAGGAACCACTTAGTGGTTCAATATGCTGTGAATGTGATGCCATGGGACATGGTTAGGGTGCAAGCCCTTCAGGCCTAATCCAATCCCATCGTCAGGACCTGGCTCTCCTGGCTACAATAAAAATGAATGTAGCTGGTAAACTTGTGGGGGTAGATCTTATAGGGACACATCTCTACAGATGATATGTCAGCCTTCTCAGAGACAACAAAGGGACTTGTGGAGGTAGATCTTATAGGGACACATCTCTACAGATGATATGTCAGCCTTCTCAGAGACAACAAAGGGACTCGTGGAGGTAGATCTTATAGGGACACATCTCTACAGATGATATGTCAGCCTTCTCAGAGACAACAAAGGGACTTGTGGAGGTAGCCTCGGGATGTTACCGTCTTGTTTGAACAGAATATGCACAGTGAAACAAGTTCTTTGCTTCATCAACGTGTCTCAGAGCGTCGCTGCTTTCTGAGGGGAAAAGAAGGATGTCTAGATGAAGTGTCTGGGTTGGCCGTATTATCACGTTAGCACAGTTTGATCTCTCGGCGATACAAAGCCAAAAGTGTGGCGCGAAGCGTAGAGTGGACGGTTTCTTCACTGTGAAATACATTTGATTCTGTAGTAAGAGCCACAGTGGTTTTCTCATTGGCAATTTGTTCATACGGATGATTTGTCCTCCACCCAAATACACATATTTCTCAATCTGTACCATGCACAGTGGATCTTTATGATTATTAACCTCTTATGGATAGGATTCATCTACACGTGTCTGAGGCAGTGAGGAATTCTTACATCATCATTGACCTTATACTTTAAAGATGGCTCCCACTATTACGACTTACACACACTGTTTTAGTATCCAGATGTGGTAAAGTGATTGGTGTCCCGTGCTTATCGTTATGAACGGTATTTAGATGTGACAAGTGTATATATATCATATATATGTCAGAACAAACCCTAAAGGCTCTGTAAACCATGATGACAAGTGATCAGGCGATCATAAAAAACAAGATCTGATTGCCGTCAGAAGCCGAAACCCTGACAGGGAACCATGTGGGTGTCTTGGATTGCTAATCGCGGCCGATTTGAAATCCAATCGCTGATTAATATTGTGTGCTTGTAATATGACCATATTAAAACCTTCTTGTCCCGAGGACACATTTCCATCCAACAGGCAAAAAGAAAGACATACATTTCGAATGTGAGATGTATTTATTTTACTCAAATTTAGGTAGGAAAATTCATCCACGTGGGAGGTGCTAATGAGACAGAGTAAACCGCACAAGGTCGTCCTCGGCAAGAGCAGGAATTCCATCGCTGTGGGGCACAGAAGACAGAACTTTTTGTTTTAGCAGACTGCCCATCAAATAAGCATAATTACCGTCAGGTTTCATACAGATTTCTGCAGTCGTCCTGAAGGCGTAGCGGCGGCTCCCACTCCAATGAGTTACTCCGATAAATCACCATTAATTAGCTAATAAAAGCCAGCAGGTGGTTCGGAGCCCAAAGACATTCTCTGGTTGTTTGAATTATGTATATTACACTGGTGCACTGATAAAGTAAATGACGGTGGGGAGGGACAACAGACAAGAGAACGTCTGGGCTGGGAGGGCCCTTGTGTAAGGATAATGCCCCGTTCAAATCTCCTGCAATCCCCCAATCCCACCCACAGGAATACAAGCAGCTCTGACCCCTGCTCAAATAACAGAATGCACAGTGTTCCAGTGCTGAGTCCCGGGCATATTACAACATTGATTATGCATGCAGAATACAAAGTTTACTTAGCTCCGTCCCTCCTTCCCCCACAAGAGCTGATTGGATGTGTTTACTCTAGTTAACAGAGAGGAAGACAATTATTACAACAGGGAGACAGGGCATAATACACTGACCTTTGACCTTGGGATGTGGTTGTTAATGAAAAATGTCTGAATCTACACAACAATGTTCAAACTCTTAAGGGAATTTGTTGTGTTGAGAGGGTTTACTGCTATTGATGTCATGTACACTTATAATGACGCTACGCTAATGTACTACGCTAATGCATTGACAATGGTACTGTATAGTGAGTGATGCTAATATGGTAGAGATGCTAAGGCCGTGGTAATGCCCCACCCCTCTGTGCATTCCAGCCCGTTACACTGTTGTCTCAGCCCCTAGAGGCCCCCTCTCCTTATACTTTGAGGGGTTTTATCTCCCCAGCCTACCAGTGATCTCTTTATTGCTGCGTTCACACAGACAGCCCAATTCTGATCTTTTTCCATTAATTGGTCTTTTAACCAATCACATCAGATATTTTTCAGAGCAGATCTAATTGTGTAAAGATCAATTAGTGAAAATAAAAATCAGAATTGGGCTAACGGTCTAAATGCAGCCAAGTTTTGCCCCAGTACTGGACAGGATGGGAATAGAAGGCCATGTTAACACAGCTTGTGTTTGTCATAGTATGGGGTATTTGGGGTTTGTTATTAACATCTTATGATATTGTATTGTCTTGATGCTTTTCCAGTATTTATGTGCAGGTTTTTTTAAAACCCTTTTTCCCTGAACAGGCATATCATTATCTATATAACCTTAGCATTCCATTATACCATTTTGGTGTCATAATATAGCATACCAAAGCTAATTCTTATCGTGACCCATCTTTCTAACTTAACTCAACCCTGCCATTACCAAGTTTCATAGCCAAGTGACACACACACACACACACACACACACACACACACACACACACACACACACACACACACACACACACACACACACACACACACACACACACACACACACACACACACACACACACACACACACACACACACACACACACACACACACACACACACACACACACACAAACACAAACACACAAACTAGAACTTTGCTTCTTTCCTACTTGGTAAATTAGCTTTTTTCTCTGGGCTAGATGTCCTGAGGCAGTGACTTGGCAGCGAGTAAAAGAAATAGCACAAATGTATCCACACCAAGTGGGACAGGGAAACAGATGGGACACTGATTACAGTGTTGTTTACAGCTGTTTGGGTCCTTCACTGCTACCATATAGAGGTCAGAGAACTGTGTGTGTCTGTGTCGTTTTACTCTAAGTCTCATCACCAACATCTACTCAGCATAGACACACAGACAGAACATTATGATAGCAATGCATTGGATGTATGCTACCACCAAGGTCAGAAACAGCATGTCTATTCAATTTCACTGTAAGGCACATCCAACATCTCAGTGTAGACACATAGACAGAACATGATGATAAAAATACATTTAAGTGGGACAGTATATTGTTTTTCATGACAGAGATATCTCAGTGCTATATACTCCCCTACAATGGCAAAACTCAGTAACCATGAATTTGGTCTAGAATCTTTGTGTCACGACTTCCGCCGAAGTTGGTGCATCTCCTTGTTCGTTCGGCGGTCGACGTCACTAGCTTTCTAGCCTCCACCGATCTACATTTCTTTTTCCATTTGTTTTGTCTGTATTGTACACAACTGTTTCCCATTACGTTTGAATTATTTCCCTATTTAACCCTCTGGAGCCATCATGGTTTTGTGCGTGGTTATTGTTGTCAGTTGTCTCGTTTATGTGATTCTGGATTTTCGTTTTCCTAGTTGGAAGATTATTTTTGAGAAAAGTTACTATTATTACTCATCTCTGTCTCCTGCTCCTGACTCAGCCTTACCCACATCACCTAGACTCTGACAGAAACACGCACCTTCAATGGAGTCAGCAGGTGCACACAGCCCTCCTCTACCTATGGAGGAGCGCATCCAGCAGCACGCAACTATGTTGCAAAGTCTCAGCACAGACATGGATCGCGTGCGGCAAACCCATCATCATCACCCCAGCTCCCACAACAACCCACACCGCTGTCCATCCCTCCTTCACCTGGATCCAGTGGGATTCGGCTCGCGCTCCCGAGGGTATACGATGGAGTGGGTATACGTCCCGAAGAAGCTGGGTGAACGGTTGCCAGGTAGAGCCCCAGCTGGAGCCCTGGCACCCGGCAGCCGTTCACCCAGCTCCTTCGGGACGCGAGAGTGTAAACGTCCTCATCTACTGTCTGACTGGTAGTGCACTCGAATGGGCCAACGCAGTCTGGGGAAGGGAAGGACCGACCTTGGACAATTACCCCTCACTTCCGGGCGGTTTCCGATCAACCACCTGAAGGGAGAGCGGCGGGGGAACGCTTGTATCATCTCAGACAGGGGATGAGGAGCGCACAATAATTCTGTTATGCAGGTGAATGAGGACCCAAAAGCGACTTAACAGAAACAGAGTTTATTCCAGTCTTTAACAAAACGATAATCCTGGATACTATCACAGGTGAAGTCCAAACAGGAAAACTGAAACCCTCTAGTCAGTAGAGGGGAACAACAGGGGATGCGACCACAGACTGCAGGTCGCTTCGGGAAGGCGCAGGCCGTAGCTGATATAGACACCTGCTCACACGCAGCATCTGAAGAAGGCAAAAACACGACAGAACAAGAACACAGCACAGCAAACATCAAACAAGGATCCGACAAGGACAGACGCAGAAACAGAGGGAGAAATAGGGACTCTAATCAGAGGGCAAAATAGGGGACAGGTGTGAAAGAGTAAATGAGGTAGTTAGGAGAATGAGGAACAGCTGGGAGCAGGAACGGAACGATAGAGAGAGAGAGAGAGAGAGAGAGAGAGAGAGAGAGAGAGAGAGAGAGAGAGGGAGGGGGAGAGAGAGGGATAGAAAGAGGGAAAGAACCTAATAAGACCAGCAGGGGGAAACGAATAGAAGAGGAAGCACAGGGACAAGACATGACAATATATGACAAAACATGACAAATTCGCTCTGGACTTTCGAACTCTGGCCGCCGGTGCGGGATGGAATGAGCGGGCCCTGATCGACCACTACAGGTGTGGTCAACGCGAGGACGTTCGTCGGGAGCTAGCCTGCAGGGACACCACCCTTACCTTTGACCAGCTGGTGGACCTATCAATCAGGCTGGATAACCTGTTGGCCTTCTGCGGATGTCCGGATCGAGGTCCGTCAGTTCCATCCCCCAGCACCTCAGATCTGACGCCGATGGAGCTAGGAGGGTGCTGCTATGAGGGGGACGTGCATTCCCTGCACCACCTGTGGCCGCAGAGGGCATAATGCTGGTCGGTGCTGTGGGGTTCAGCAGGGCACTGGTGGATCATCCCAGGTGAGTAGGCACCCGACTCACCCAGAGCTTCCTGTTTCGCACCTGTGTGTATGTATATAATTTCCTGAGTTTTCCCCGCATTCCCAGCATAATGCACTAGTAGATTCAGGTGCAGCTGGGAACATTATTGATTGTTCATTTGCAATTAGATTAGGGATGTAACGGCGTTCGTCAGTTGAAGTAGAAGCGGACCAAAATGCAGCGTGGTGGTTACTCATGTTCTTTAATGAAGAATAGCGATACATGAAATAACTATAAATAATACAAAAACAACAAACGAAACGCGAAAACCTATTAAGCCAATCTGGTGAAACACTACACAGAGACAGGAACAATCACCCACGAAAAACCTCACAGAATATGGATGCCTAAATATGGTTCCCAATCAGAGACAACGATAAATCACCTGACTCTGATTGAGAACCGCCTCAGGCAGCCATAGACTAATTAGTCACCCCACAAAACCCCAAGACAAAAAACACACCACAATAACCCATGTCACACCCTGGCCTGACCAAATATATAAAGAAAACACTAAATACTAAGACCAAGGCGTGACAGAACCCCCCCCCCCCCTAAGGTGCGGACTCCTGGACGCACCTCAAAACCATAGGGAGGGTCTGGGTGGGCGTCTGTCCATGGTGGCGGCTCCGGCTCGGGACGTGGACCCCACTCCATAAATGTCTTAGTTCCTCCCCTTCGCGTCCTGGGATAGTCCACCCTCGCCGCCGACCATGGCCTAGTAGTCCTCACCCAGAACCCCACGTGACTGAGGGGCAGCTCGGGACTGAGGGGCAGCTCGGGACTGAGGGGCAGCTCGGGACTGAGGGGCAGCTCGGGACTGAGGCAGCTCGGGACTGAGGGGTAGCTCCGGACTGAGGGGCAGCTCAGCACTGATGGGCAGCTCAGCACTGAGGGGAAGCCCAGCACTGAGGGAAAGCCCAGCACTGAGGGAAAGCCCAGCACTAAGGGAAAGCCCGGGACTGAGGGGAAGCCCGGGACTGAGAGGAAGCTCAGGCAGGTAGTTGGCTCCGGTAGATCCTGGCTGGCTGGCGGATCTGGAAGAGTCTGGTTGACTGGCAGATCTGGAAGAGTCTGGTTGACTGGCAGATCTGGAAGAGTCTGGTTGACTGGCAGATCTGGAAGAATCTGGTTGACTGGCAGATCTGGAAGATTCTGGTTGACTGGCAGATCTGGAAGATCATGGCTGACTGGCGGATCTAGCTGCTCTGGCTGCTCCATGCAGACTGGCAGCTCTGGCTGCTCCATGCAGATTGGCAGCTCTGGCTGCTCCATGCAGATAGACAGCTCAGGCTGCTCCATGCAGACTGACAACTCTGGCTGCTCCATGCAGACTGGCAGCTCTGGCTGCTCCATGCAGACTGACAGCTCAGGCTGCTCCATGCAGACTGGCAGCTCTGGCTGCTCCATGCAGACTGGCAGCTCAGGCTGCTCCATGCAGACTGGCAGCTCAGGCTGCTCCATGCAGGCTGACAGCTCAGGCTGCTCCATGCAGACTGGCAGCTCTGGCTGCTCCATGCAGACTGGCAGCTCTGGCTGCTCCATGCAGTCTGGCAGCTCAGGCTGCTCCATGCAGACTGGCAGCTCAGGCTGCGCTGAACAGGCAGGAGGCTCCGGCAGCGCTGTAGAGGAGGAAGGCTCTGGAAGCGCTGAACAGGCGGGAGACTCCGGCAGCGCAGGAGAGGAGAAAGGCTCCGACAGCGCTGAACAGGCGGGAGACTCCAGCAGCGCTGTAGAGGAGGAAGGCTCTGGAAGCGCTGAACAGGCGGGAGACTCCGGCAGCGCTGGAGAGGCGAGGCGTACTGTAGGCCTGATGCGTGGTGCTGGCACAGGTTTAACTGGATAGAGAACACGCACAGGAAGCCTGGTGCGGGGAGCTGCCACCGGAGGACTGGTGTGTGGAGGTGGCTCTGGATAGACCGGACCGTGCAGGCGCACGAGAGCTCTTGAGCACCGAGCCTGCCCAACCTTACCTGGCTCGATGCCCACTCTAGCCTGGCCAATACGAAGAGCTGGTATGTACCGCACCGGGCTATGCACCCGCACTGGAGACACCGTGCGCTCCATAGCATAATACGGTGCCTGCCCTGTCTCTCTAGACCCCCGGTAAGCACAGGGAGTTTGCGCAGGTCTCCTACCTGGTATAGCCATACTCCCTGTAAGACCCCCCCCCAATACATTTTTGGGGCTGACTCTCAGGCTTCCATCCGCATCGCCGTGCTGCCTCTTCATACCAGCGCCTCTCCGCTTTCTTCGCCTCCAGTTCTTCTTTGGGGTGTCGATATTCACCAGGCTGTGCCCATGGACCTTTTCCGTCCAATATCTCTTCCCAAGTCCAGAAGTCCTTTGATCGCTGCTCCTCACGATTAACAGGGGGAGTTGGCTCAGGTCTGTCTCCTGACTCTGCCACACTCTCCCTGAGGCTCCCCCCCAATACATTTTTAGGGCTGCTTTTCGGGCTTCCTTGCCAACCGTGCTCCCTCGTATCGTCGGCTCCTCTCTCCGGCTGCCTCTGCTCTCCTAAGTGCCTCCACCTGTTCCCATGGGAGGCGATCTCTTCCGGCCAGTATCTCCTCCCAAGTGTAACAACCTTTGCCATCCAACACGTCCTCCCATGTCCATTCCTCCTTTCGCTGCTCCTGCTGTCGCTGCCTGTTACCACGCTGCTTGGTTCGTGTGTGGTGGGTGATTCTGTGACGGTGTTCGTCAGTTGAAGGAAAAGCGGACCAAAATGCAGGGTGGTGGTTACTCATGTTCTTTAATGAAGAATAGCGATACATGAAATAACTATAAATAATACAGAAACAACAAACGAAACGCGAAAACTTATTAAGCCTATCTGGTGAAACACTACACAGAGACAGGAACAATCACCCACGAAAAACCTCACAGAATATGGCTGCCTAAATATGGTTCCCAATCAGAGACAATGATAAATCACCTGACTCTGATTGAGAACCGCCTCAGGCAGCCATAGACTAATTAGTCACCCCACAAAACCCCAAGACAAAAAACACACCACAATAACCCATGTCACACCCTGGCCTGACCAAATATATAAAGAAAACACTAAATACTAAGACCAAGGCGTGACAAGGGATCCCTGTTGTTCCTGTTGATGTGCCCTTCCCTGTACATGCCTTAGATAGTTGTCCTTTAGGGTCGGGACTGATCAGGGAGGTCACAGCTCCACTATGTATGATAACACAGGGGGATCATAAGGAGAGAATTAGACTCACCTGCATTTCCTGTGGTGTTGGGGCATCCCTGGTTGGCCGATCATGACCCCACTGTTTTGTGGAAACAGGGGGCTCTCAAGGGATGGTCACGTCAGTGCTCAGGGAGGTGTGTAGGTGTTTCCATAGGTGCAACTACGGTGGGGAGTCCAAACCAGGTCTCCACCATGCACATCCCCCCTGAATATGCCGATTTGGCTCTCGCCTTCTGTAAAAAGAAGGCGACTCAATTACCACACTATTGAAGAGGGGATTGTGCGATAAATCTCATGGTAGACGCAGAACTTCCCAGGAGTCACGTGTATCCTTTGTCACAGGAGGAGAGGGCGGCTATGGAAACATATGTCTCCGAATCTCTGGGACAGGGATACATTCGGCCTTCCACTTTACCTGCCTCCTTGAGTTTCTTTTTTGTGAAAAAGAAGGATGGAGGTTTACGCCCTTGCATTGACTGTAGAGGTATAAATCAGATCACGGTGCAGTACAGTTACCCACTGCCTCTCATAGCCAGTGTGACAGAGTCAATGCATGGTGCTTCTTCACCAAATTGGATCTCAGGAGCGCTCACAACCTGGTGCGTATCCGGGAGAGGGATGAGTGGAAGACGGCATTTAGTACCACCTCTGGGCACTATGAGTACCTTGTCATGCCGTACGGGTTGATGAATGCTCCATCAGTCTTTCAATCCTTTGTAGACAAGATTTTCAGGGACCTGCACGGGCAGGGTGTAGTGGTGTATATAGATGACATTCTAATATTCTCCGCTACACATGCCGAGCATGTGTCCCTGGTACGCAAGGTGCTTGGTCAACTGTTGGAGCATGACCTATACGTCAAAGCTGAGAAATGTCTGTCCACGACAGGGGTGGAGATGGAGAGCGACCACATTTCAGCCGTGAGCAATTGGCCGACTCCAACCACGGTAAAGGAGGTGCAGCGGTTTTTAGGGTTTGCCAACTACTACCAGAGGTTTATTCAGGGCTTTGGTCAGGTAGCGGCTCCCAGTACCTCTTTGCTAAAGGGGGGACCGGTGCGACTGCAGTGGTCAGCTGGGGCAGACAGGGCTTTTGGTCACCTGAAGGCTCTGTTTACCTTGGCTCTGTTTACCTCCCATGCTGGCTCATCCTGATCCCTCTTTGGCATTTATAGCAGAGGTGGACACGTCCGAGGATGGGATAGGAGCTGTGCTGTCTCAAAGCTCAGGTACGCCACCAAAGCTCCGCCCCTGAGCTTTTTTTTCGAAGGAGCTCAGCCCAGTGGAGTGAAACTATGATGTAGGTGATTGGGAGCTGTTGGTTGTTGTCAAGGCTCTGAAGGTGTGGAGGCATTGGCTTGAGGGGGCTAAACACCCTTTCCTCATTTGGACTGACCACCGCAATCTGGAGTACATCCGGGCGGAGAGGAGACTGAACCCTCGTCAGGCAAGGTGGGCCATGTTTTTCACCCATTTTGTTTTCACCCTTTCCTACAGACCAGGTTCCCAGAACACTAAGGCAGACGCACTGTCCCGGATGTATGACACAGAGGAGCGGTCCACGGGTCCCACTCCCATACTTCCGGCTTCTTGCCTGGTGGCAACGGTGGTATAGGAGGTGGACGCGGACATCAAGCAGGTGTTACGTAAAGAGCCCACTCCCACCCAGTGTCCAGTTGGGCGTCTGTATGTTCCGTCTGATGTCCACGATCGTTTGATCTGTTGGGCCCATACGTCACCCTCCTCTGGTCATCCTGGCATTGGTCGGAAAGTGCGCTGTCTTTGTGGGAAGTACTGGTGGCCCACTTTAGCTAAGGACTAACCTATCTCCTTTTCAATGTGTACTAGCCAGCAGCATACCCCCCTGCACTCCACTGCTGGCTTGCTTCTGAAGCTAAGCAGGGTTGGTCCTGGTCAGTTACTGGATGGGAGACCAGATGCTGTTGGAAGTGGTGTTGGAGGGCCAGTAGGAGGCACTCTTTCCTCTGGTCTAAAAAAAAATATCCCAATGCCCCAGGGCAGTGTAGGGTGCCGTCTCTCAGATGGGAAGTTAAACGGGTATCCTGACTCTGAGGTCATTAAAGATCCTATGGCACTTATCGTAAGAGTGGGGGTGTTAACCCCGGTGTCCTGGCTAAATTCCCAATCTGGCCCTCAAACCATCACGGTCACCTAATAATCCCCAGTTTACAATTGGCTCATTCATCCCCCTCCTCTCCCCTGTAACTATTCCCCAGGCCGTTGCTGCAAATGAGAACGTGTTCTCAGTCAACTTACCTGGTAAAATAACGGATAAATAAAACTAGGTTATCAGCTGTTCCTGGCACCGTTCGATCAGAGCCCGAATGAAGCACCTGCGGTGGACGAATGGTTTCGGCGCTCGGAAGAAACATGGGACGCTGCCCATGTGTGCCTGCAACGGGCCACCAGGTGGCAGAAGGCAATAGCCGACCTCCGCAGTGAGGCCCCGGTGTATGCACTGGGGGATTGGCTCTAGCTCTCGACCCGAAACCTTTGCCTGCCCTGCCGGAAGCTGGGTCCGCGGTTTGTGGGACCATTTAAAGTCCTGAGGAGACTGAACGAGGTTTGTTATAGGTTACAGCCCCCTCCTGATTACCGTATTAACTCCTCGTTCTATGTGTCTCTCCTCAGGCCGGTGGTGGCTGGTCCGCTCCAGCAGTCTGAGGTGCGGGAGGTTCCTCCACCCCCTCTGGATATCGAGGGGGCCCCGGCGTATACTGTGCGAGCCATTATGAACTCAAGGCATCGGGCGAGGGGCATTCAGTGCCTCGTGGAGTGGGAGGGGTACGGTCCGGAGGAGAGATGCTGGGTGCCGGTGGAGGACATCTTGGACCCTTCCTTACTGCAGGAATTTCACCGTCTCCACCCGGATCGTCCTCCGGGTCGCCCCCGAGGTCGGCACGCTGTCGGAACCGCGTGTCAAGGGGGGGGGTGTACTGTCACCGAAGTTGGTGCCTCTCCTTTCTAGCCTCCACAGATCTACATTTCTTTTTCCACTTGTTTTGTCAGTATTGTACACACCTGGTTCCCATTAGGTTTGAATTATTTCCCTATTTAACAGACCAGGTTATCACTCGGTTGGCCTATGCACAGTTATAACCCTACACACTGATATATCGCTTGTCATTTTGAATGATCATAATGACACATTTCCAGACTATTTTGATTGTAAATACAACATGTACTATTATGATATTGATAGTAGCTATACTGCCCTACAAAGGCAAAATGCAATAACTACCTATTTTCTTTTACTGCTAAATCTGACTTCAAAGTATTTTTCTGTCTGGACAGACAGACAGCAATTTCTGATACTACATTATAATGATTGACTGGCTTGTTCTTGTGTCAGGAAATTAAATACCACATTAATCAGATAACTTAGCTGGCCATTTCAACAGATCAAAGTGTCAGAGTCTAGGTGTTGTGGGTAAGGCGGAGTCAGGCGCAGGACACAGAGATGAGTAATAATAGTAACTTTACTCAAAAATAATCTTCCAACAAGAAGAACGAAAATCCAGAATCACATAAACGAGACAACTGACAACAATAACCACGCACAAAACCATGATGGCTCCCGAGGGTTAACAGAGTGATAACCTGGTCTGTTAACAGAGTGATAACCTGGTCTGTTTATAGAGTGATAACCTGGTCTGTTAACAGGGTGATAACCTGGTCTGTTAACAGAGTGATAACCTGGTATGTTAACAGAGTGATAAACTGGTCTGTTAACAGAGTGATAAACTGGTCTGTTAACAGAGTGGTAACCAGGTCTGTTAATAGAGTGATAACCAGGTCTGTTAATAGAGTGATAACCAGGTCTGTTAATAGAGTGATAACCTGGTCTGTTAACAGAGTGATAAACTGGTCTGTTAACAGAGTGATAAACTGGTCTGTTAATAGAGTGATAACCAGGTCTGTTAATAGAGTGATAACCAGGTCTGTTAATAGAGTGATAACTAGGTCTGTTAATAGAGTGATAACCAGGTCTGTTAATAGAGTGATAACCAGGTCTGTTAATAGAGTGATAACTAGGTCTGTTAATAGAGTGATAACCAGGTCTGTTAACAGAGTGATAACCTGGTCTGTTAACGGAGTGATAACCAGGTAACAGAGTGATAACCTGGTCTGTTAATAGAGTGATAAACTGGTCTGTTAACAGAGTGGTAACCAGGTCTGTTAATAGAGTGATAACCAGGTCTGTTAATAGAGTGATAACCTGGTCTGTTAACAGAGTGATAAACTGGTCTGTTAACAGAGTGATAACCAGGTCTGTTAACAGAGTGATAACCAGGCCTGTTAACAGAGTGATAACCTGGTCTGTTAACAGAGTGATAACCTGGTCTGTTTATAGAGTGATAACCTGGTCTGTTAACAGAGTGATAACCAGGTAACAGAGTGATAACCTGGTCTGTTTATAGAGTGATAACCTGGTCTGTTAACAGAGTAATAACCTGGTAACAGAGTGATAACCTGGTCTGTTAATAGAGTGATAACCAGGTCTGCTAATAGAGTGATAACCAGGTCTGTTAATAGAGTGATAACCTGGTCTGTTAACAGAGTGATAACCAGGTAACAGAGTGATAACCAGGTAACAGAGTGATAACCTGGTCTGTTAATAGGTTCTTCCGACCCTTTAGAGACTCAGCAGTGTCTTTGCTGCTGTGCTGAGGATGAACAGTCGGTTCTTCATGACATATACAGATGTGTTCCCTGCCACCTCCCTTCTCAGTACTTCTACTGAAGATGACGATGTGAGACAAGGGGCAGCAGCTGCCAGCCTGACTGTGTCAGTGTCTGTGACAAAAGCCATCCAACACAAAGGTCGTTTGCGATCGTTAACATTTCTTTATGTCCACATGAATCACTTCCCATGGTTTAGATGAAACCTCGGCCCATTCACTATCATTCCATCAGGCTCTGTGACTGTAGTCTGCATCCAGAGCAATAATAGCCCTCGGCGGTCGACTGGCAGAATATATCCAATAGTAATCAACCTTTTCCAAAGACACCTCGGAAGCAGAAGGTTTCAGTAGTGAAGTGTAATCCAATAAGGAGGTGGAAATACTGCATCAACACGTTTTTGCTGAGACGATACTTTTGGCATATTGAGTATTTGCACGGCGGGATCACTTAAGGTTTTGTCACCTGTATGCAAAGAAAAAATGACATTATCTACATATACGTAGGGTATGGTGGATTGTGGGACATTGATGTAATATTGGAAATGTCTGTTTTCGAACACTCTGGACTCTGGCACTTGTGCGTATTGCTTGCTGCTACCAATAGGAGCACTGATTGTAGCAAGGTTGGAAATGCTGATGAAGAGAAAAGTAGAAGCTGCAGAGATGGCTTCATTTTATATCTGACTGCCTTCCTTTGTGTTCTGTTTCCTAATACATTATAAAGAAACATCTTGGAGGATTCTGATAAAAAATGTCTAGCATCAATCATAGTATTCCTCAGCAAATCAATGCTCCCGTGTCCTGTGTCATGTGACCCACTAATCTGGAAGGGGGATTCCATTGCTCTCCTTCCGCGGTTTTCACATATAAAAATGCAAATTAGATTTGTACATGTGATTGTTTTTCACATGTGAACTTGTAAAGAAACTCCACATTTGCTCCATATTCGTAAACAAAAAATATGTAAACAAAAACAGTATAGACTAAAAACATGGTTGAAACTATCATTTTGATATCATGGATGGTCAGTCCATGCATCCATAACATAGTGTCTCTCCAGCCACATTCCTCGGCTTTTTACCAATTGTTTGGCGAGAGACACTTTGTGATAGGAAAAATCCACTCAAAAACTATATTTTGGTATTTTTTCATTAGTCCACTGTTGATACAGTCCCAGAATGTTCTGCATGTCAAGTTCAGATACATGACTTTCAAAAAGCAAATGGTCACTTGCCACATCATCATGATGATGTGTTTCGCGTCATATGAAAATAATTTCACAAAAGGGAAAAACGTGTAAAAATGGCACGTGATTTTTGTTCCTCATGTGATTTGTTCATGGTTGTTATTTTTTTGTAATTTTTTTTTGTAAGGGGATCTCTATGACAGTCTTAGCATGCATGACTGGCAGCTCGTCAGATCAATCAGAGCCATGGCTCTGGGATCAATAATCTAGGTAACCTGTATGTGTGTACAAACCTGTATGAGTGTACAAAACATTATGAACACCTGCACTTCATGCCATAAACTAACCAGGTGAATCTAGTTGAAAGATATAATCCCTTATTGAGGTCACTTGTTAAATTCACTTCAAGGGGAGGAGACAGGTTAAATAAGGATTTTTAAGCCTTGAGACAATTGAGACATGGATTGTGTATGTGTGCCATTCAGAGTGCGAATGGGCAAGACATAAGATTCAATTGAACAGGTATGGTAGTAGCTGCCAGGCACACGCTGCTGGCTGACCATTCTTGTGTAGCAAGAAAGATCCACCACCCAAAGGACATCCAGCCAACTTGGCACAACTCAATATGAGATGTTCATAATGTTTTGTACACTCAGTGTAGTTGTTCCAGTCAGACGTATGCACAGCCTCAACTAGTGCTTACTTGTCATGCCAGCTTCAACAAATCCATTGGCTTTATCATAACTATTGCATTGTTTTGTATAATTATAACAATAACAATACTGTTAAAAGTATGAATAATGACTACATTTTTTTTTGAATGATATAGATATTTATTTCATTTGCAGGTAATACAGGCAATCATTTTCCTAACTCGGGTCATTGTCTCATGGCAGATGGTATCATTCCTACGTGACTTTCGTCCCTCAACCGACAGTTCAGGCCGAATATCTGCTATCTGACACGCTATCTCTATCTCTCTCGCTATAGAGCAATCTGACATTAAACAAAAAAGAACTCTGGCTACATAGCTGCATAGTGATACAATGGCTTTTTCACTGCCCTCTGTTATGGAGTCAGCACAGTTCCAGTGCTGTGATTTGGCTTTCCCACCGATTGAGGAGAGCAGATCAAGGGGTGTAGAGGAGGTGAGAGATAGAAGCACTGTGTGCAGGAAACCAGGCAAACCTCCAGTGAGTGTCTCATTAACATCCAGAGATCAGAGAGAACCCAGCAAAGCACTTTAATGGCCTACTGTACTTGTTACGTGTGTGTGTGTGTGTGTGTGTGTGTGTGTGTGTGTGTGTGTGTGTGTGTGTGTGTGTGTGTGTGTGTGTGTGTGTGTGTGTGTGTGTGCGTGCGTGCGTGCGTGCGTGCGTGCGTGCGTGCGTGCGTGCGTGCGTGCGTGCGTGCGTGCGTGCGTGTGGTAGTCTTCACTTTCCAATAGCATCCTATCTGTAGTAGCCTCCATTGAGTTCAATTCTCGTGATATGGTGCTTTTCCTTCTGTTTTAAATACACTGCATCTTGATCAGTTGTAGTCCCATAGGTCGTGCTGTTGCCTTTCTGAGCAGGCTCCAATCACATGAGAGGATGAAGGTGGTGGGGGTTAACTATGCACCCTTAACCCTTGCATTGTGTGGATTTATTGAATGGTGTAGGCTGCATAACTGCCTGGTTTGTATAATTCTTCATAATGTTATTGGAATGAGATTTTATTCCTCCTCACTTTGATCTTTTCACTGGTCTAATCTAGGCTAGATGATTCCATTTAAATGGAATCAATTCTGGGGGAAAGAATGTAATGCAAGGATTTTTTGAATTCATGAATTGAATGTCAAAATGAATTTGACCTCATCCCTGTCAAAATGAATTTGGCCTCATACCTGTCAAAATGAATTTGACCTCATCCCTGTCAAAATGAATTTGACCTCATCCCTGTCAAAATGAATTTGACCTCATACCTGTCCAAATGAATTTGACCTCTTCCCTGTCAAAATGAATTTGACCTCATCCCTGTCAAAATGAATTTGACCTCAACCCTTGTCAAAAGGAATTTCACCTCATCCCTGTCGAAAGGAATTTCACCTCATCCCTGTCGAAAGGAATTTGACCTCATCCCTGTTAAAAGGAATTTGACCTCATCCCTGTCAAAAGGAATTTTACCCCGTTCCCTGTCAAAAGGAATTTCACCTCATCCCTGTCGAAAGGAATTTTACCTCATCCCTGTCAAAAGGAATTTGACCTCATCCCTGTCAAAAGGAATTTTACCCCGTTCCCTGTCAAAAGGAATTTGACCTCATTCCTGTCAAAAGGAATTTTACCCCGTTCCCTGTCAAAAGGAATTTTACCCCGTTCCCTGTCAAAAGCGACCTCTTTGTAGTCGTTGTTCAAATGAGCTCTTTAAATTTGAAAATGGATTTACAGCCTGGTATATATTTATAGGGAGGCATATTTGAGTCTCCTAAACCTTTATAGTATCCCCTTCAATATAATATAGCCTATCGAATGATTCATTTCAGCACCAAAAAAGTTTGGTAACAATTTTGTAATGGTTCATGTGCTCATTAAATATGATGACATTCCGGTAGTTAATGTATTTTTAATAATGCAAATATTGTAATTAGCCAGACCCCCTCCTCTCCTCCCCATGCCTGTAATCTCAAGTGTGTCGTGTTTTATGTTCAAATCTAACTTTATTACCTGTCCTTAGTTTCTTGTGCTGAGCCAATCTGATCTGTTATTATAATATCAAATCACTCTTGTTTAGCCTGCTATTCAATCAACAGCCTTTGAAAGGCCTCTTTTGTGGTATCAAACGATTAATTGGCCGTGGGGATGAGTCGAAGTGAAATGCCACTTGCCAAGAGACTCAAACATGACCCTCTATACACCTCAAATGGATGTGGGACGATTAAGGTGGGTATCAATTCAAATAGTTTCCATGGATGTGATTTCTGACGCATCGTTTACAGGCCTAATGACAGCACATGCTATCAAATGCAGTCTCTATAGCATGTACATGCATAATACATTGTGTTAGGTTTAACCCACGTATACTGTACGTATGTGTGTTTATCCTCATTGGTGGTGGTTGTTTGAGATGCATCGCCATTGAGCTACTCTAATTTAGTCCGTGGAGCCTGTGGTTTGGCAGCCGTAGCCCCGGGCCTCTGGCACCGCACACCGCTCGGTGTCATTTCCTACCAACTGGGTTTTTGATGAGTGCCTGACCTAGACGCCTCATCCTTCACCACTGTCCCATTCCCTTTATTTACATCTGTGTTGCGTCCCGAATGGCATCCTATTCCCTCTATAGTGCACTACTTTTAACCAGGGCCCTGTGAGCACTAGTCAAAAGTAGTGCACTGTATAGGGAATAGGGTGCAATTTGGGACATACACCTTTGCATTCTAATTACTCTCTTTATTGCTTTAGCCTGGAGGAATCCGTTCAGGGAGGGACGGAGAGTGAGCGAGAGAGAGAGAGAGGGAGAGAGAGAGAGAGGGGGAGAGAGGGGGGAAGGGGGACACCAGGAGTTTCGGACCAATAATAAAACGCCATAACTCGCGAAGTGGCGCCCACCGGCGAAGTAGAAAGACGTGCGTCCCTAATTATGATTCTGAGTGCTACAGAGCGTGACCAGTAGAAAACACTGACCTCTTTCTTACTCATGTCATACCACAGTAGCAGTGTTTGTCTCACTCCATGTGTCATTTCTTTATCAATTGATGTTTACCAACAGAGACCACACCATTTTTATGAATAGGAAGAAGTTATTCTGCTGAATAATTCGCAGCAAAGTTGCATTTAACTTACTATTATCATCATGTGAGCTGTTGGCATAGGCCTAGATTTATTCATCTAGAATGTGATATGCTAGTTATTGGCTAGAAATTCAAAAATAGAAAATCAATGGGACACAGGCGTGTTGGCCCATACCTCTCCATTTCCCATTCATGCGTAAAAACATAATGTAGCCCATCTGGATTTTTAGCAAATACATTTGTGACAACACTACTAAAGAATACCTTTAAAATTGTAGTCCCAGCACTCTGTGCAGCGTTGTATAAAACAGCATCAATAGCACGGTAGTGCCACAGTCTTTAATGAGCTCGATCTCTCAACTTTAAAGACTTGAAGGATATTAACAAGCTACTTGACAAATGGTGCTTAGAAGCACATTAAAGACATGGCTAATGGCGCGCATAATGACGGCTAATTTTCGATCAGATATAAATTAGAGCCCCCAACAGTTATTTGCCTTAAGGACTTTATGTAAATGATTCTGCTCTGTATAAACTGAAAGCTGGGGTGAGAGAGAGAGAGCGAGAGAGAGGAGGGGAGGGAGTTGGGGAAAGAGAAAGAGAGAGGGAGAGATGGGGGAGAGAAAGAGCTGGCTGGCACTCCTTGTGGATATGATTAATAGATCTGCAACAGAGCACGCGGCTGTCAGAGCTCAATGAACACACATCAAGCAGACAGCTATACCACCTTCTCATTAGACCCGATGCCCAATCTTTACAACAACTTACTCATTCGGAACGGTGCAACAGCCTCTGAAAATGAGCGAATCTCTCTCTATGCGTTAAATGGCTTTTGCAATGTAGATAGAAGGAGAGAGGGTTGTGAGAGGGGGGGGGGGTGGAGGGAGATGCACGAAAGACACAACTGTTCATAAACGTGCATGCCCATCCTAGGTTGTTTAATATTTAATGGCATTGGGCCCATTTTGACGCCATCCGTTAGAAAAATGGGGCATAATCTGTTGGGGAGATCACTCGATGAATTTGGAAATAAGGGCATTAGAAAACATATATTGGAAAATACCTGATAGGGTCATCATACATGCCCTCAATGGAACATACTCATACCTAAAATATGTGCCATAGTCCTAAACCTCATCTGAAATGTGATGAAAATTGTGGTTCATTATTTTTTACATTCTCAAAAATATGTTATTGTTTTGTGTCTCGGACGATTTAAAAAAATCATGTTTCGAACCTTGGGACTAATGTATACTTCATTGCATTGCACGACCACTGCACATCGTTTAAAGGGTTGCAATCGGAGACATTTAAATTATATTGATAATAAAGCATTACACCCATTAAGAGTTCATTAAGAGTAAACGCGAGCCTTAATTACGGATTACACTCAACACTGTTCAACTCGTTAAGGTCCATGTATCTTTATCGTCATATAGGCTTTAGAGATTATTTGGAAATAATTACCGAAATCTCATTGTAACGTGTTAATTGTATAATAACGCTGGTGTTTTTAGCCGTGCTGTAGATGCTTAACTTAAAACATGTACTGTAACAACTCTTACAGAAATCAAGCGAAGATAGCACCATTTATTGAAATAAAATCAATCGGATAAATATTTAATGACGAAATGAAGCTGCGCATGTGTGTGCAACATCTCATCCTTTCAGACGGTTTGACCATTTGAATTGAATAAGCAGTTTACACCTTAATTGGCATATTTCAAATCAAATCGAATTGTATTTGTCACATGCTTCGTAAACAACATGTGTAGACTAACGGTGAAGCGCTTACTTACAATGCAGAGAGAAAGAACATAGAGAAATAATAGAAAAATAGGAAATTAATAACACGAGGAATAAATACACAATGAGTAACGATGATAACTTGACTATATTTGATTAGCAATTTACAGAGATCAACAGCAACATTTAATAAGACAGGAACTCTTGGACAACAAGGAAACATGTTCAGCTTTTCCCACTGCCCCCGCCGCTGGCGTTCACTTACTAGTATTTAAATCATTCAAATGTAAATATGTGAAAGAAAACCACATAAGAACATATGAGATAACTAATTATTCACATTATTCTCATGTCAACATGTGCATGTCCCCCGCTGCAGGTTAGCCTATTCCATCCATACCTCTCCATTCTGTTAGGCGGAAAATACTTCATTTAGATCATGCACAAATTTAACATTGAGATAATGCATTTACATGTTTAAATGGAGATAATGCATACAAAGAAGTCAATGTAATAATTATGGCGATGGCCCTATTCATATGTATCATGTTTCATGACGGATACAAGCCATAATTGAGTTGTCCCTGTCCAAAACATTAAATGGTCCTTCGTCACCTGCCATGGGAAAATGAGTAGGGCATTGAATAGCTGTGGTATGGCATTGAATAAGAAATCATTAAGCCCTCTTGGGAGGCCTACGTGTTCAAATATAGCCCGTAAAATGCAAGAGTGAAATATGTTTACATAATACCACTGAAATACTTAGAAATTTGGCCACGCCTATCATTTTGTTGCCTATAAGATTTACATGAAATCTGCAGAATTCATCGAATTGTCGTCGGAGACATTTCTGAGTTATTGGGATGGCATGCTCTGAATAGGTAGCACGATACATAGGCAGAAGTGCGGGATAATGAGTGTGCATGGCGCGTGCATGAGGTGAGGAGTGAGAGAGGTGCCTGAGAGGTCGAGAGGTGTGTGTGTGTGTGTGTGTGTGTGTGTGTGTGTGTGTGTGTGTGTGTGTGTGTGTGTGTGTGTGTGTGTGTGTGTGTGTGTGTGTGTGTGTGTGTGTGTGTGTGTGTGTGTGTGTGTGTGTGTGTGTGTGTGTGTGTGTGTGTGTGTGTGTGAGAGAGAGAGAGAGGGGGGTCACGTTTATTTTCAATCACACCAAATAACTTGTCCTGCACTTTCAAAACAACACGCCCATCCTATCAGCTGACAGTATAGTCTATACTCACCCGTTTATACGTGTGAAAGAAGTAATGGCCACCCATGTATTTTCTCCTTCTTAATGCAACTCCATTGATTCGCCTCTGTAAAACACTTCAAACTAATCACCAGTGATAATTCATTAATTCATTAATATTGTATCAACAACTATAAATCTCGAATCACACGGAGATTGGCGACCATATTAGTGTTTTTCAAAGAGCCATGGCGCGATGACAGTACAGGGACAATGTGCGATATGTTGGCGAAATGCAGTGTAGTTGAGCGCCACCAATGCTAAATAAAGGGTTACAGTGTCTCGCGTTCGATTTCTGACCTTGTGTTTCCTCTAATTCCAGATCTCAGTCGCATCTTTGAAGGAAGACACTTGGTGTAAATGTACAGTTAAAATATTCTATTCGCAGCTCCCCAGGCGGAGCTCAGACAGTCCCCGGCTTCATTAAAATTTCATCAGCATCCCTGTGAAAGGGGGGAAATGTTCCGAGGAAAGGAGAAAAAGAAAACAGAAGGCCTAATTGTAACAAAGGGAAACACTGCTGCCCTTTACTCTTTGAATGTAGCGACCACAGTGTATTGGTGCCATGTCTTAATGTATGGAGCAGAAGCAACATAGCCTATAAAGGTCTGTGTTTCTTCTATGTAAACTGCTTGGCTGAGGTGTGTGTGTGTGTGTGTGTGTGTGTGTGTGTGTGTGTGTGTGTGTGTGTGTGTGTGTGTGTGTGTGTGTGTGTGTGTGTGTGTGTGTGTGTGTGTGTGTGTGTGTGTGTGTGTGTGTGTGTGTGTGTGTGTGTGTGTGTGTGTGTGTGTGTGTGTGTGTGGGGCAAATAATCCCAATAGACTTGTTCGCACCTATATATTGGAAAGTTAAATAGGGGAATAGTCTGTCTAGCTGTGGAGGGAGCTGCCATACTACCAGTGTGCAGTCAGTGCACTAAACACACGCTGGGCTGGTGTCAAGCAGCGAGACTCACTGCATTAAGTTAATTTCAATTCCCGATGAGACTTTCTCTCTGCAGCCCTCCCTGACCAACGCTGAGTAATTAACAGCGATAGCTAATGACTACTTAGCCCTATACTTCTCGCTCGCGCCTCATAATTATCTGCTTTTCATAATTCGATGTGTAATTTAATAATTCGCTCTTATTAGCGTATTAAGTGAATGGCTCATTTAGTGGAAATTAGAATCGCTCACCAGGAGCATCTTTTAATTGATGAAACATCAAGACTGTCTCGTTAAAAGCAGCTCGTTTTGATATTATTAATCAATTGCTCTAATCGTGGTGTTTTAAGCCGCTTTGATTTTGTGTTTAAGCCTTTTATACATTTAAGAGATATGTGGAAAAAGTATATGCTTTTATCTTGGAGCAAATGGTTATATTACGGAATACAATAAAATAACGGTTCATTTATTGTTATAGCCGGTAACACATAATTGTGTCACTAATTGATATATCCGGTGAAAGTTCTTATATTTGGTAGAAATAAACCAAGTATTCTTGTAAATCTATATTTAGAAATAAATAAATATATTCTGCCATGGCCATGCGGGCCATTCCAAAGATGACCGAAACACAGCCATAGGCCTGGTTAGAAATCTGACGTCATCGTGTGGTCATTTCAGGGAGGTAGGCTGGCAAGGGTTTAAATTGGTTTTAGAAAAGATGAGATGCCAAAGTTATAGACACAAAGTAGCCTAATAGAGAGGTGTACCAATCATATTTTCACCAACTAGATTATACACCAACTTCGGTGTGTAGCCCAATGTTGTTGCTAGATAATGCACTTCCGGTTTCACAGCAAGCAACAGGTGGAACTTTGCATATCAATAGTTAATTGATGGAATGCACTAATAAGAAATATTTTATTTGCAGCATTATTTGTATTATAATATTTATTATTATAGCCTACCCTACACTGCATTCCCCCTCACTGTTTCAATTACAATTTATAATCAAATTAGATGTATCAAAAATAATCACATGTAAATACATTCTGCTGTTATAAATACTCTCTTTAAAATGTGGAGGACAGATTTCAGAAGTGCAAATAGGATGCGGCTGGCTCCCGTTTCCTCTCCTCTCTCCCTCAGGTAGAATGGGAGCTATCCGTGGTGCTGAAAGCTGCAGAACTGAAAACCCCATAGAACGTTCAAACGTTCCAAGCAGACAGTCAGCAAGCCATGCAGGTCATGTCTACATTAGGTAAAGCTTATGTCAAATTGACATCATTTTTTTTTATATTTTAGGCTAGTCCTAACCCTCATCCTTTCCTCATCCTTTTTCTAACCTTAACCTAATTATCCTAACCTGCCGCGTAAATTCTCCTAACCTGCTATACGAATAGTCCATTTTGACATAAGCACTCTATCTAGTCAAAACCAGCCATGCAGCCAAGCCCCCATCGGCCTGACATGAACGGTGCTTTAGAAATGACACTATTCAAAATGTTGATTTAAAAAAAAATCCAGGCTGAACCTCGCGTGCAAACCAAGGTGTAGCCTAACCTGCTTCAAAGCCATATCATGCCTCGCACCGGAGCAGTGTTTGACTGTGTATTTAAATAGAGACGGGCACATTGGCAGGCGAGGCTGTTTTTCTGGCGGGCTGACATCTGGCAGGGCTGCGCTCGAGGGACCTATCCAGTTCTCTATAGACTCCATGATTCGACTCTAATAGAATATTAGCATTTGTTCTCAGGTAGGCTACCGCGAGCTGCAAGAGCGAGCTGGCAGCCATTCAGTAGAAAAAAACACGTGTCTTTTTTACAGTGCATGGTGTAATGGGATTTTTCTGGAATTTGTAGAGAAATTGGATATGTAAAAATAGGATCTATTGATGCATGATGGTCTATCTTTGCACCTTTCAGCATAAAAGACAGATTTAGCTCCAACATAAATCCTTTAATGACATAGGCCTACATCCAATGATGATCATTGCATTGATGCTTTGAAGAAATATATTTCTCAATTCAATTTGAGTCTTTAAATTAGATTGACGATGCATTGCAATACGCAGATGCAGTATCCAAGCATTTCGCTCTTTCCAAGAATTGGGCCTACACAAAAACACTCATTCAAAACGTCCAATAAAATGTTAAAATTTGTTCTTTAATGAAACACATATTGCAATTCAATTATTAAATAACTTAAAGATACATTAATGTAATAAATAAATACAAAAATAATTCGACCAGGAATCCAAAAGCAACAGACATTACAGAAAGAAGGTACCTCAGCTAAAACAGCAATACAGCAAAACCTGTACGGATATAATTATGTGCAACTGGTTCCAATGAAATATTTACATTTTACACATATACTTCCATGAAACGGTTATTTTCTCAATAAGAAAACATTACGAAACAAGGTGAATTTAACAAGCAACGACTTCATAATGACGCGCATATTTATACAAATAAATAACCAGAAAAAAACATACATAAAAATAATTTAAAAGAGAATACTATCGCATATATCTCTCGATTGTACCATCTCGAACGTTTAGCAGAAACTAAATTAAATTCGTGACTATGGGTCTAGATTTAGCTGTCATTTCCCTATACGAAAACACGTTTCACTTGCTGTCAGAATTAGCTTTTCTCAAGCAAAACGAGGGAGGAGGAAGAGGAGGGGGAATCCCAATAAATATATAATGATGTAAACACGGCCTCATCTAATAAATAGTTCATAAGAAACAGACCCACGTTGGCTGGCAAAAACAAACGTAGCCCTATTGTAAACGGTAGTAAAACAATCATATTTGGCAATTGTAAACCCCAATCAAATGCATACATTTGATCCACTATTTCTATAGGCCCATCTACAGCCAGATAGATGCTTATGCAATAGAAAACAACCCCTACACCAGCTATATTGTATAAACAGTGTTGCTCGATTAGGGCCTAAACTCTGGGTCTTTGCTTTCTATCTTACCACGTTTCTTCATCTTTCAGCTTTTCATCACACTTTATAACGAAATAGGTGGAATTAATTACATGGGACACAAAATGAAGGTCATGTGACCACTAAATTAATCATTTACACGGCGTTGTTTGGCAGTACTCTAATAATAGCTTCCATGACCCAGCAAGCGCTTACGGTACTGTCCTATTTCCCCTCATGGACCCAGAATTAATGCCAGACTGCATCGTCATAATAATAAACTCAGGGGGAAAATGTAGCCTTGCGACAAAAATATAAACACACCAATACTATGCCAATAGGCACCGACCAAGTGCTGTGTCAAAATACTGTAGGCCTATCTTCCCAGGGTAAACAACTGTTCTTTTCAGTACGTTCAATATTGTAGGCTATGATAAATTAACCAATATCATAAACCAAAAAAAATACGTGTGATTAAAGCCTATAATACTTAACTGACACAAAAGGGTGAAGAATAGTAGGTCTAAGTGGAGAAAAAACAGAGGTCTTACTTGCTCTGTTCAAATGCTCCTGTACATGACTCCACATCCCTTCTGGTGCGAATAAGACGTGACCGCAGTAGTGGTTTGAGCTTTCAGTCATTTTGAATGTATATTAATTATTCGGGTTGTTCAAAGCACAAGTCATTGATGATTGAAAAAGTGTGTGATAAGAAATATAATACAAATCGTCTCTATACAGTGTTCAGTCTCTCAACGTAGGTTGATAGTTTTTTTTAATTGTTTTTTTTTAGAGCGAGTGTTCAGAGTCAGACGCATGCAGAATATTTCATTCGTTTCTGTTTCTGCCGTTGGTTGCAAAACCAGACCCGTACCACGTTCTTTTTGAGGTCCAGTTTCTCTGCTATAGCAGCGATTTTTTCTGAGGAAGGACGCGGCTGAATGGCGAAGTAAGCTTCCAGTGATCGCTTTTCCGGTGCTGCTATCGACGTGCGCTTCCGCTTCTTCTCTCCGCCGTTATATAGCTCGGGTTTGTTGAGTTTCTCCCGGTGTGATTTCTCGGCTTCTTCCAGCCATGCCTGTAGAATCGGCTTCAAAGCTATCATGTTGTTGTGGGAGAGAGTGAGGGACTCGAATCGGCAGATGGTACTCTGGCTGAGGGAGCCCACGCCAGGAATCTTCAGGTTGGCCAGGGCTCCCCCTACATCCGCCTGGGTCACGCCGAGTTTGATCCGTCTCTGTTTAAACCTCTCAGCGAAGGCTTCTAAGTCCCTGGGATCGGCGTCCACGTCGCTCATGCAGCCCATGTGGGATGGTAGCCCGTGGGCATGAGCCATGTTGAGGGCTGCCTGGTGCATGTGGTTCATGCCCGCCATGTGAGCAGGGTGAGCAGTTGCGGAGCCGTCTGGCCCTGCCATGGACCCGAGAGCCAGTCCTGGGGTGATGTGGTCCAGCAGGTCGCCCTCCAGCGCCTGGTGGGGTTGGTGGTGGTGGTGATGGTGATGATGGTGGTGGTGACCGTGGCCGGAAAGGGCTGAAGGGTGAGAAATAGGCACCGAGGAAGAAGACGATGAGGAGGTGCAGGGGAGAGTGTTCATGGTGTGGTAGGTCGCGTCCGGCTTGAAGGGACTGTGGTGTGGAGGATGGTGGTGGCTCTTGGTCTGCGAGACAATATCCACCGCCGCCAGAGCTTCAGCGCGGGCCAACAAACTCTCATCCAAGCCTCCGAATATATTGCTCTGCAATTGCAAATAGAATGCACACATAACTGTCAGCAGGGAATTCTCACTCCACTCCGCGGTTTAAAACATTTCCTGAATGAGATGAGAGAAAAAAAAAATCCTAAAAAAGAACACACATGCAACATCCCAGGTCATCAAAATGAATACGTAAAGGCAAACCCGACTGAATACATAAGTTGGAGAGAGGAAGGGAGAAAATGGAGGTGCTGGGTGATTTGCTGTGCAGACATGAAAAAAACATCACAAAAAAGGGGGCTGTCAAAATGTGCCTTTAAGCGGTAATTATGCAGAATACGTACCGGTGGGGTTGGGAGACATCCTCGGCGCATCGCCTCCGAGTTGCCTCCGCCGCTGCTGATGATGGTGCTACTGTGTCGGGAAGACGAGCACGAGGAGGGCGCATTCGAAGTCAAAGTGGAGGACGAGGAGGAATGCAAGGAATACTTGGGCTCGGGCAAGCTGGCGTGGGCCATGGCGAATGCCTGCTTGCTGTTCAGAGACATCATCATCATGTTTGCAGGCGTCCGAGTCTCGGCAAGTTCCTTTTAATAAGTTAAGACTCCGCCTCTTCGATTGGAGTTGAAGCCCAGTGTTGCTTCTCCGGGAATCTGAAGACACTGTCTTATATACTGTAACTGTAGCTGCTACAATATGGAAAGATGAACATCCAATTCTCTGGTTGTTGGCGCATATATTATTACCTAGCCCTGTGTATGGAGGTATGGCCGCGCGCCGTAGTTTTGCTGGAGAGGAGATGTCGCCTGCGCACTCGTTTACCTCTTCCGCTATGGGCTGTGGCGCGATGACCAAAAAAGAACGTTAATATTACTCGTTAGTTCTTTCTCTAAATTTCGTCCTCCAAGTCTTATTTTGTTCGTCGTGGATGTGTCGTTGTTTTGGAGAGCTCCTCCAAGATTATGCAACGAAAAACTAATAGTAGAAAAAAAGTTGTTTTCTCTCCTCCTGGTACGGATTTCCAAAACACAACCGCGCGTAAAAAGATTGTCTCATTCGTTTATATTTTCTTCTGCAAAGTTTCCGTTCCACAATTGACAGTAATTAAGAGATACCAGTGACAGTCTCGATACCTCGACTACGTTCAATGCTGCTGGGACTCGATCTGCCTCTGCTCTGAGGCGAAGGGCAGGCTGTCTCTCTCTCTCTCTCTCTGCGCCTCTCTTACACACACTCTCTCTCGCTCGCTCTTTCGTTCTCTCTCTCCCCCTCTCTCTTCCCCTCTCCTCTTACACTCTCTCGGCTGTACCTGAAAAACCTTTCATGATTTATTATTCTTCATTAGCCACACCGCCGCTGGGGACTCTGCGCATGGGCAGTCTGCGAAAAGGCATTCATTTCAAACAGCTCTCCAGCCAGCATTGTGTCCTTCTTCGTCTAATTTATTTTGGAACCACATGGAAAGAGGAAAAATAACCAAATATAGCCGAGCCATTTCCATTATTATTTCTTCATATTGTGCCGTTTCATTCTAAAAAATATCAAAGTGGAGTTCAGTTTAAAGATATGAATTTGGCAATAGAGGAAATAGGAAAGTCTTTCTCGGGATGGATATGAGGAAAGTACATTGGACAGCTCCATGAAGCGACATCCCTGTTGGTGAAAGATAAATCAAAGTTAAATGCTTGACTATCATTTCATTATGGCAGCATAGGCAAATTGAAGACAGTAGGAACATCTTTAAACAAATTAGGGGTCGGGGAAAAGATACGATTACTAGATTTAAAATAAATTTAGGGCTATGTGAAACAGCTTTTCAATAAGTGACCTTCTCCCGCGTTATCTTGTTTATGTGCGTAATTCACCTTGACGAATTTATTCGTTTGGAGATTAGCTATGGAAATAATCAATAGACGAGCTATATGGGTTAACTCAACAGCCATATTGTGACGTTTTATGTCACTGGTGCATGGACGAGCGTCGTGTGTGAAATATTTGATCAATGACGGTGGAAAGTGGGTTTTTAGTCTTTAGGATTTAATTGCAAACCCAATACAATTATATATTTGTCGCAGCGGGCTATTATCATATCTTTATACTAATTAGGCTACTTCATCAGTGATATAATTACAAACCTTTAATCATATTGTAATTAACAAGGCTTGTCTAATTTGTTTAATATGTTGAAGTCCATTGGATGGGCTAATTGATATAAAATGGTGATTGAATACCTACATGGAAAATATAACGGTAAGGCCTATACCTAAAAAAAACAATCACAGAATCTGGAATCTGTCTGCAGATATAGCATTTCGTCTCTGGTTACAAAGTCACCCCTCTGAGTGTATTTTGGTTATAGTAGTGTGATGATCATTGAGCGAGAAAATAAGAATTACATTTAAGTTGGGAGGGAAAGAGATTGTGTTGAACGGTATTTGTGGGCTAAATAGTTGCCACTCTTGTTTTAAAAATTTCTTCTTCACATTTTTAAATGCTATTCGTTAAATACCGATTTCTGTAGCCTATCTATCAGTATCTGTCAATAAACCGATACTCCGTTCATAAAAACAGCTACAGTGCTATAGTATAGTCAAAGCTACTATGGTTATTTTTCAAACAACTATGCTATTGTATTGTGAAGCATCATATTATATCCAGACAATGTGTTTTTACCGTAAGGGAAGGCCTCTGCATATTGGAAGAACTGGGGACCGAGAACCTCAACTAGCTCTCAAATTATCCTCGCAAAACCACCAAAATATAATAACTAAGATTCCTATCTCTGATAATATGCTGTGATCAATTTTAGTGCACCGCCTATGCTGAAGTCAATAAAGCAATTTAACGCTGAGAGGACAGATGTTGGGCCATGAATATAGCATGCAAAAACCCTGCTGCACGCTCTGCTACAGACGATGACGCGAAGCTGCACTTGTCTCGAGCACACACGATGGCTCTCTTTGTTAGCGCGCTAGTTGTCAGTGCCTTTTCGGTAAGATTTTGATGCACATAGACATTTAATATGTCCCCACGGCTGCAACAAAGCTGTTGGTGATAGTGCACAAGCACTTTACATCGCGAGAGCCACCCGGCAGGCGGTAAGCCTCTCAAGTGGGACGACAGGCGCGCTGAAGCCAACCCTCGCGCCCGCGCCCCTGAGACATCAAGGGGCAATCAGTGTCTCCTCACATATAGCGACGGACTGATTTATGATGAAACTTTAACGAAATCATTTATATTTCACCACCTATAAATCGGCGTATGAAATTTTCATCCACAATGAAACACACAACAAAGTAAGCTAGTATAACTTAGGTCAAATAAATCAATTGGGCTGTACTCGCAAGCAATTGACTTTGAAGTGCGTTTTCTCATTTGACAGTGTTCAATAGGCTACAGTATTAATCGAAGTTATGTAGCCTAGTTCTAAATGCGCTCGTTCACGGTGCCTGTAGGTCTATAGGCTGCTCATGTTTGATGGAGGATATCTCCAATCCTACAAACCTAACTACTACAAAGCATGAATAGTTAGTGGAATTATGACGTTAAATGAAATGTAACTAATAAAATTTGATTTTAAATGTTGCAATTTCTCCTGGAAAATGGAACGTTGCCTCATTGCATTGATTGCACGGTGGAATACAATTAATTATTTAGTCATTAGGGAAAGTACTAGCAGATATCTCACTGTAGGCATGTCTACCTTGCTGTTCCAATAGGTGCTCTAAATTACACTCCATTGCATTATAAAAACAGAGTAAGCATTACAGGATATATTACTGAACATTTGGCAACAAAATGCAGTCAAGTTAGTCAATGATTTGACTACAAATGAATTAATTGCTAAGTACTACTCATTAATAATTAAATAATGTAAGAGGACTAACCATCCATATGACTTGCTGACTTCAACATACAATATTACACCTCCATGCGCCGATTATGTCGAAGGTGTTGTGCCCTCAATTTGTATGATGATACAGCGACTCAGTGGAAAAACACAGCAGAATGCTCCTTCCTCATCAAAAGATATGCCTGAATACTAGCACGTTCCTTTTCTCTTAAAAACACAAGTTCTCTGAGGAATTCTGAATCCAAACCGGGCTTCACTGGAGCTTTACAACATGGAAATAAAAAAGCACCTAAATAAAATTAAAATAAAACAAAGAATAAAAGCATAATAGTAGCAGCTAGGGTTTGATATAGCTCAGGTGACTTGTTTGCTCTTTTTTTCTTTTAGCTCTGACTACTGTACTTATTCGGAATCAAGGAACGCTGCAGAGAGAGGAGCAGAGCATGTGTGTTTTACTTTACACAAAGACAGACACACTCCTCTCCTCCACTCAGTCTCCCCCAGGAGCTCTCCACGTTAACAATCCCAATTACACCCGGATCACCAGAGACCGCTGTTTTTATTACACTACCGCTCCTTTGTGGCTTCCTCCGCCAACAAGGTATAACTGCTGCTAGCTCAGAACAGAGACACTCCGTGAGAGAAAGGAGAGGAGGACGAGGAGGGCGGAGAGGAGAGGAAGAGAGAATAGAACACATAGACATTACTCTGACTGCACCCACCACGAGCAGAGAGAGGAGAGGAGAGAGGAGAGGAGAGAGGAAAGAGAAGAGGAAGAGAGAATAGAACACATAGACAATACTCTGACTGCACCCACCACGAGCAGAGAGGAGAGAGGAGAGAGGAGAGGAGAGAGGAAAGAGAAGAGGAAGAGAGAATAGAACACATAGACATTACTCTGACTGCACCCACCACGAGCAGAGAGGAGAGAGGATGAAGTATCTTGGCTGCTGGTGGTGGTGATGCCTTTATTCCCACACACACAGCCTCCCCCTCCTCCTTCTCCTGTTCTGATCTCTGGAGTTCTTTACATGTAGGTGCAGAAGGTCAACGCTTGTTAGGAGAGCATCTATGGAGAAATCTGGCTTTAAAACGCACACACACACACACACACACACACACACACACACACACACACACACACACACACACACACACACACACACAGAGAGAGGTGTGTTTCTACATTCTCCATCACCACGTCAGTTCATTATTTATTCATCTGTTTTTACCTGGGAGACGTGACAGGTTCCGGCGACAGCAACACCTTTCTTTAATATAATACCTTGTTTAATGCACAGGCCGAAAATAAAAGCTAGGATGAAGCTTGCAGGAATTGCTTAAGTGTCACTTAGCTCTTTTCAACACCAGTGAATCCCCGACCCTGAGATAATGCAACTTGTGATTTAAGAAAGAAAAAAAAACGTTACTTGAATTACGGCTCAACTGCAACACAAAACTCCTGGATCCTTTTCCATTTGATCTTGTGTCAAGGATGAAATATAGCATTTACAGTGAATGTAGGGACGTATTATCGTGCGCTGTGTTGGATAGTCCTTAAACTATTGTTTTGTCTGTAGCAATTCACTTTAGGTGAGGTGTTTCACCAAAATACCTACACTATCATGTCACTACCAAGACTGAAATAAGGCATAAGGAGTCATACATAAACTGTGATCCGGGTCACATGCACCAATGTAACTGAGCTGTTATCCAACCCCAGTCATCTGCATGAGCTAACTAAAGATCACATTAGTCCACTATTGGGCTTCCTGGTAGCTAATATGGTCATTTGAATACTTCATCACCCTGAAGGAAAAACCCATCTCTGAAATATCTCAACATCAGATCTCCTTCCAAATGTCTATATTCATTTTTTATATATAATATAACTATAACCGTCCACCTCCACAGGAAAGCAACCAGGCTTTGCCTACAACACCATGCAACCTGTTCTAAGAGGGGGCAGAACCCTGAGCCCCGACTGATTAGAGCCAGAGAAAGTGAGGTGAGCCGTGAGGTCAGCAAAACAAATAACACCACCACCAATTTTCCCATGACAGACTGGAGGCCATGGCACGCAGTCCGGTCCTTCGGGGGTAAGGCATTAGACTGGGGCCGGGATCCTGAGCAGTAGCAACCACACACACACACACACACACAAAGGGGGCTGCAGGGCAGCGGAGGATAAGGTCAGGCCTCATAATGATGTCACATACCTCTAGGTCCTCCAGATCAATATTGAGAGCTCCCCACTGCACCTGTCAACCAGCCAGTCAAATAATGCACGGGCCCAAAGAAATCACAGTCCCTTTGAAATGGTCTCTTTTGATAATATGAGATTGAGAAACTTCCCCGGCACCACCAACCCCCCTTTTGGCACTGTTAATGTAGGTGGTAGATTGAAAGCCTGTTTTGCCACTTTGAAATACGGTCAATACACTACCAGGTCACCCGGGATACAAGTCAGTATTCGACGTCCATCCATGTCTGAGGACGTCGGGAGGTTATGTGAAAATCAGCCACTAGGGGCAACAGTGAGTGTTACCTTCAAATAGGTTTAGCGTTGTGGACGGGGATGGTGGATGGGCTTTAAGCATATGCCTCTCATTCGAAATGTTATAAGTTTGAATCAAGTGATAGAAAGTTGTTTTTGAGATTTTTGTTTTAAGCCCATGCCAAACCTTAACCCTGACCATTCTGAGTTAATGCCTAACCTTAAGATTTCAGAGTTAATGCCAAACCTTAACCCTGACCTTAAACATTCTGAGTTAATGCCAAACCCTAACCCTGACCTTAAACATTCTGAGTTAATGTTTAAACTTAACCTTAAACACTTCGAAATTTGATGTTTGCAACAACTTCGAAAACATGGATGAACGTCTAATTCTGACGTGAGAGCTTGTGAGAGCTAGTCACAATATAGTAGAGCACAGTTGGATTAGTTATACAGCTCGTCACTTAGCAACAATGTAGGATGGACAGGAGCTCACATATTAGATGTTGTAGTGAAAAGGGAATCAAATACAAAATACACACTTGTCACATGCCCGAATACAACATACTAGAGTAACAACAATCTCACAATACAATGGGCTTGAGCACGAGAGTCCTCGTCCTCACAAAAGTTGTTGCTTCAAGGGCCTCACATCATATGACAACATACACGACGATAAAGAAGGCATCTCTTGAGCGAAACGTCTCCTCGGCGGCTGTGACTGTAAAGAATGTGTAGGGTGTCAGATGTTTTACTTGTGATGAGTGTCAGAGCCGGAAGAAATCCGGATGACGGCAGAATCTAACCTGGATCAACATCTCTACCTCTCTCATTAGTTTGACTGTCCCGCGCTGCACTGGGTAATACAGGGCTTGTCACGCGGTTGTCTAATGGTTGATGCTAATTGACCCTCCTTTCCTCCTTTCTTCTGCACAAATGAAAAGATTTTCCCCGTCCTCTGATGGAGCGTGTCACGATCTGATCCGACAAAATTAAAAAGCTCTCTGCTGGTACACTGTCACACAGCGCTGCCTCTGCTCGCAGCCGCGCGCCTCATCAGCCTTAATTATGTTTTTACCTCATCCAATCCGCCGTGCTACGCTACAGATGCCAAACACCATATTTAAAGGGTACACACACTGCTGAAGCGAGCCGTGCACCTGTCTGTGTGCGTGTGACACAGTTAATTGAGTGCCTAACACGGGGGAAACTCCCAATAGAGTTTGACTGTTTTGTTTTCCATCACAGTGAGCAGTCTTCTCATATATTAAAACGTATCTTCATCTGTATGAAAGAGTGAAATATAATTAGATCAGGGTGTGGGTCAGGAGGAGGAAACAGAAGCATTTCTGTTCTCAGATCTGCGGAATAGGGCCTTTATTCACAAAGGCTACATTACACAGGCAGCCCAATTCTGATCTTTTTCCACTAATTGGTCTCGTGACCAATTGGATTAGAACTTTAGTGAGACCAATTAGTGGAATTATATGTAAATACAACCAAAGAGTCTCAGAGTAGAAGTGCAGGTATAGGATCAGTTTTGTATTTTAGATCATAACGAATAAGATTATATGGACACAGGGAGGCCCTGATCCCAGATCAGCATTTGTACTCTGAGACACTGTTGTTATGATAATAATGTGACATCATTCGCTACCTCTAATAGAGGTATATACACAGCTTGAACTTCAACACTCCAAGATTAACCACGTTAAAGCACGCTGACACCATTTAGACATCGACTCCCTCCCATTTCATGCTTCAGTCAATGAAAAATGTATCCTCTCCTCTTAGCAGCTAGGGGAGAAGGACTCGGTAGACAAGCAAATGTTGTCGTGCTCGTAGAGTTGATACTGCTCAGCTACTTGATGTGATCTGTGTTTTTATCTGTTTAGAACATGTGATCGGTCTGCATAACCCCAGAGACGACATGGTTTTGTCTGAACTGAGAATCGAGCTATACAGCGTTATTGAATGAATAATCGTTTCTGATTGGCTGGAAGGGCATTCTAGAATGGATATTAAAACCAGATAACTGGACTGGTGGAAAAAGATATTGGGACACCTTGAAATCGTGATGCAGTAAGCACCTACACATGCAGACTGTACTGTCTTGTTTTGCACACTTTGTACAAAATAATAAAATGCAGTACTACAGGATATTTCTTAACGTAGCTCTTTATTAGCTATCTATAACTGGCATGTTCACGTATCGCCAACCAGGATCAAACGGCCCATGACCTAACCATTTGAGTGGTCTTAACCAATCATAGCACAGTATGATATGGCGGTAAAATCCAATTACAATTCAGTATGTTTACACATATGAATATTACATCCCCCTTCTTTTAAAACAAAAGAAAAATGTTTACATATTCTAAGCGTTTCATTTGAATACATGCTCTGTAGTTTGGACTCAAGGTAAGTAACCATTTATATTGCCTACTACACCAACTGAATCAACATAGACTCTGAAACAACAATCCAACATACTGCTACTTTTCCAACAAGGGATTCTCAGCAACTCAGCTTTCACTGTAGAAATAACATCTCAACATTTCAAACAAATACAATACCAAAGCATTTCAAGTGAACTTTCAGTAACAAGTTTACAGTCTGGAACTCTTTTAGTGCAGCGATACGCCTACAACCTTTGACATTTCACAGGTCTAGAACAGCTCTGGGCTTGTCCTCTCTTCCTGACCTTGTGCGATATGATGCTGAGTATGCTTCTGTGTCAGTCAACAGTTCTTGTGGTGTTGCATGTAAGTATGGTGTATGTTGTGCGGTGTGTGTGTTTAGTCCATCACGTTCTCTTTCAGGGGAACAGTTCATCTCATCAGTGTGTTGTTCTTTTGTGTTCAGTAGGTGACGACGATTGCGGTGGTACACCGCTCCTTCTGCGGTGCGGACATGATATGAACGTTCAGTGTCAGCTGGCTGGATGACGACTGCTGGCTTCCAGAGGCCATGCTCCTGGATTCTAACTGACTCTCCGTCGATCAGTGTCAGCTGGCTGGATGACGACTGCTGGCTTCCAGAGGCCATGCTCCTGGATTCTAACTGACTCTCTGTCGATCAGTGTCAGCTGGCTGGATGACGACTGCTGGCTTCCAGAGGCCATGCTCCTGGATTCTAACTGACTCTCTGTCGATCAGTGTCAGCTGGCTGGATGACGACTGCTGGCTTCCAGAGGCCATGCTCCTGGATTCTAACTGACTCTCTGTCGATCAGTGTCAGCTGGCTGGATGACGACTGCTGGCTTCCAGAGGCCATGCTCCTGGATTCTAACTGACTCTCTGTCGATCAGTGTCAGCTGGCTGGATGACGACTGCTGGCTTCCAGAGGCCATGCTCCTGGATTCTAACTGACTCTCCGTCGATCAGTGGTGGCAGTGGTCTAGCTGACCTGTCGTAGTATCGTTGTTGTTGTCTCTGTGTACGTTTTTCATGCATTTCCTTGAAGCTGACGACCTCTGGTTGTAGCTGCTGGTTGGTGCTGGGAAGGATGGAGCGAAGTCGGCGGCTCATCAACAGCTGGGCTGGTGATTTGAAGTTGTCAACTGGAGTGTTGCGGTATTCAAGGAGACTGAGGTAGGGGTCTCTCTTGTCTGCTTTTGCTTTGTCCATGAGTGATTTAGTAATCTGCACTGATTTTTCAGCAAGGCCATTACTGAGGGTAATGTGGGCTTGTGGTGACATGTGTAAACTCCCATGCTTTTGTGAAGGATTCAAACTCAGTTGATTTGTAACAGGGCCCATTGTCAGATATTAAAGTCTCTACAATACCATGCCTGGCAAAGCTGTATCACAGCTGCAGATGTGGTGCTGTGAAGCTTGTCGAGTTCGAAGTAACTGCTGTAGTAGTCCACTGTTACAATGTAGTCCTTGTTGTTCCAGGTGAACAGATCGGTTGCCACGACCTGCCAGGGTCGGTCTGGGATACAGTGAGGTAACATTGGCTCTTTGGTGTTTGAGGGGCATCTTTCAAGACATACGGCGCATTTACCAACAATGTCCTCTATTTGTTTGCAGATTCCAGGCCAAAACAAAATGTCCTGTGCTCTCTGTTTGCACTTTTCCATGCCCATGTGTCCAGCATGGATCTTTGTCAAAATCTCTTCTCTGAGACTGGTAGGAATAATGATTTTCTCTCCTTTGAAAATTATTCCGTTGATCTGTGATAGTTCATCACAATGGTTCCAGAATTCTGAGATGCTGTGAGGGCATTTTCTCCTCTCCTCAGGCCATCCACCCTGTATGACTTTCCTCAGCTGTGCGAGTTGAGTCCTTTTCTGTTTCTACTTGGATTTCCTTCAGTTTTGTGTCACTAACTGGTATGTTGCTGTACACAGTGGGCACTTGCATGTCCATGCCTTCACTGAGACTGCTGTCCTTATAGGTAAGAAACTTCCTGGAGAATGTGTCTGCGACAGGGATGTCTTTGCCTGGACGGTGAGTGATTGTGAAGTCTTTTTTTGTAGTTGAAGGATCATCCTCTGTAGCCTTGGTGGGGCTGCGGCTAGTGGTTTCCTCATAATTGACTCAAGGGGCTTGTGGTCGGATACCACAATGACTTGTGGTCCATATATATACTGATGGAAACATTTACATCCGAACAGAATGGCGTAGAGCTCCTTTTCAATTTGAGCGTAGTTGATTTCCCAGTCTGTGAGAGATTTGGAAGCGTAGCCGATGGGCTTTCCTTCTTGCAGTTGCACTGCACCTAGTCCATACTTCGACGCGTCCACTTGGAGTCTGAGCTCTTTGTTGGGGTCGTAGTAGGCAAGGATTGGTCCTGCTTCTCTTGTGATCAAGTCTTTCACATTCTGGAAAGCAATGTCATGTTGCTTGTCCCAGAGAAACTCACTGGACTGCTTTAGCAGTTGACGCAGGGATGCATTAGCATTGGAGAGGCTGGGTGCGTACCTGGCTAAGTAGTTGACCGTGCCAAGCACTGTTTCCAACTCTGCACAGTTCTTAGCATTGGAGAGGCTGGGTGCGTACTTGACTAAGTAGTTGACCATGCCAAGCACTGTTTCCAGCTCTGCACAGTTCTTAGCATTGGAGAGGCTGGGTGCGTACTTGGCTAAGTAGTTGACCGTGCCAAGCACTGTTTCCAGCTCTGCACAGTTCTTAGCATTGGAGAGGCTGGGTGCGTACTTGGCTAAGTAGTTGACCGTGCCAAGCACTGTTTCCAACTCTGCACAGTTCTTAGCATTGGAGAGGCTGGGTGCGTACTTGGCTAAGTAGTTGACCGTGCCAAGCACTGTTTCCATCTCTGCACAGTTCTTAGCATTGGAGAGGCTGGGTGCGTACTTGGCTAAGTAGTTGACCGTGCCAAGCACTGTTTCCAACTCTGCACAGTTCTTAGCATTGGAGAGGCTGGGTGCGTACTTGGCTAAGTAGTTGACCGTGCCAAGCACTGTTTCCAGCTCTGCACAGTTCTTAGCATTGGAGAGGCTGGGTGCGTACTTGGCTAAGTAGTTGACCGTGCCAAGCACTGTTTCCAGCTCTGCACAGTTCTTTGGTGGCTCCATTTCATTTATGGCTGAGATCTTCTGTGGATCTGGCTTGATTCCATTTGCTGTGAGAAGATGTCCGAAGTAGCTGACTTCTGTTGCTCCGACTGTGCTCTTCTCGGGGTTGAGCCGTACTCCTCTCGGAGGACCTTTGCAGCATCGTTCGGAGGTTTCGGTCGTGCTCCTCTTTGGTTCCACCATAAACAAGGATGTCGTCCACAATTGCCACAACTCCGTCAAGGCCTTCGTACACTTTGTCGATCTTCCGCTGAAACTCGTCTTGGGCTGAGATAATCCCAAAAGGCAGGCGACGGAACCTGTAGCGTCCAAACGGTGTGTTGAATGTTGTGAGCTTAGATGACTCTTCTGTGAGCTTGATAGCCCAGTAGCCTGATCTAGCGTCCATGACACTGAAGTAGTGTGCTCCCACTAGCTTGTGTGTGATGCCATCTAGTGTCGGTAAAGGGTAATGGGGGCGTTTGATAGGCTTGTTCAAGTCTCTTGGGTCGAGGCACACTCGGAGCTTGCCTGTGCGTGGTTTCCCTACCACCAGATTGCTCCATGCTCTCCAACTCTTTCTTCCGAAGGGCACGGTGAGCAAGGGGAATCTTTCTCGGTGGGTAGACCACAGGGGTTGCGTCTGGGTCAAGGTGAATGGTACATTCTCCTGGGAATAATCCTATTCCTGTAAAAACATCAGCAAACTCATCCAGTACATTGTCTGTCTCTACTGGTGCTGTCACTGATAAAACTAGCTTGATGAGGTCCATGTTTAAACATGCTTTAAGACCTAGCACTGCAGGTGCTCTAGTGTCAACAACATAAAAGTCCAACATCATGTCACTTTCCTTGTATTTGAATTTGAAGGTGCATGTGCCTTTTACTGGGAGCTGTTCACCACCATAACTAGTCAGTCTGCGCGTGGTGGGCTCTAGCTCGCACTCAGATGTCAAGCTGTGGTACTTATTCAGAGGAATAATGTTTACTTGTGCACCAGTGTCTAGTTTGAACTTTAGCTTTGTGCCTTGTGTTCCTATCTCAATGTCAGCAAAGGCTTGCTCTGTCTCTGATATTTGAGTTTTCTGTGTCACTGAATCAATAAACAGTTCATCAGCGTTTGACTCTTTGATTGACATTTCATCTTCACTCACTGTGTGTACTGTTTTTCCACGGTAAGCTCTGCACACTTTTGTAAAGTGATTCCATTTTCCACATTTAGTACACTGTTTGCCTTTAGCTGGGCAATTTCCTCGTTCGCCATGTACTTTGTATCTAAAACGGGCTCTCAGTGCACCGGAGGTGTGCTTTGATGTCTGCCTGATTGGGCACTGCTTGTTCACGTGATGCGCTCGTGCTACCACACAAAATGGTTTTCATCTGAGCCCGTGCTAGCTCATGAGATCTGGCTATGTTGATAGCTTTGTCCAGCGTTACCTCAGACTGTGAGGATTGAAAATATGCTTGGACTATCATGAGGGTGTTTGTGTATGTTAAAAGCAACATTTTGCAACATATGATGTGACTAGCGGAAAGGCTGTGGCCTTGAGGTGTAGGCAGCTATCATGAGTTGTGGGAGACACGTACAACACGTAGGCAGTTCAACAGACTGTCTTTTGTTAGAACTCAAACTTAGCAGTAACAAGAACCAGCAACTACACCTGCCAATGGGAGCGCCCGGGGGCTGGGACCAGTTGGGGTGCCAACAATCAACATAGATTGAGTAAGTTTAAACCATACTTGATCTCTACTCTGACAGGCCAGCTCGGAAGCAGGAACTACTACTGTCAGAGTATTTAAAGAAGATATCTTTAGGGTGTTGGCCAGTTCTCGGTTTGCCCTGCGTGGTGTTACAGCGGACCAGTATATACAAAAATTGCATTTACCACTTATTGCTTAGCTAATAAAAAATACATAGTATACAATCAGTGACTCAGTGTCATACTTATCCTGATACCGGATTTGATCAGCGCAACCCTTTACAAGACCCAACATTCAAAAGTTTCTCCCTCACTTGCGGTGAGTGTATTCCAAATACAATACAGTCCCTGACCATCTCTTCATTGTTTGCATAATCACAGTCTTTCACAAGCAGACTCAAACTTTTCAAAAGACTCGCTAGCTCCCTGTACTTTCTCATGGAATTTGTACCTAGCGAAAATCGTATTGGTCTTCGGCGCAACATATGCTTCAAAACGATCGTAGTATGTTGGTAAGTGTCCATGTGTTGTAAATATCTCTCCCCTTTTCACCGATCCAGAGGAGCAAGTAGCTGCATGGTCCTCTTCTCCTCTGTCCTTCAGAGGACCCGTGAAGCTCCACATGCTGTTTGTACTTACGCCATGCATCGGGTAAGTTTGTAGACTCCCAGTCTATTCGAGGTGAAGGAACTCCAGTAAAATTAATATTTTAAGAACTTTTACTCTGACACCATGTCTCGTTTTGCACACTTTGTACAAAATAATAAAATGCAGTACTACAGGATATTTCTTAACGTAGCTCTTTATTAGCTATCTATAACTGGCATGTTCACGTATCGCCAACCAGGATCAACCTGCCCATGAGGCTCTCCAGAGGGTAGTGAGGTCTGCACCACGCATCACCGGGGACAAACTACCTGCCCTCCAGGACACCTACACCACCCGATGTTACAGGAAGGCCATAAAGATCATCAAGGACAGCAACCACCCGAGCCACTGCCACTTTGTTTACATACTCATCTCATATGTATATACTGTACTCGATACCATCTACTGTATCTTGCCTATGCTGCTCTGTACCATCACTCATTCATATATCCTTATGTACATATTCTTTATCCCCTTACACTGTGTATAAGACAGTAGTTTTGGAATTGTTAGTTAGATTACTTGTTGGTTATTACTGCATTGTCGGAACTAGAAGCACAAGCATTTCGCTACACTCGCATTAACATCTGCTAACCATGTGTATGTGACAAATAAAATTTGATTTGCTTTGATTTGCTTTGACCTAACCATTTGGGTGGTCTTAACCAATCATAGCACAGTATAAAATGGTGGTAAAATGCATCCAATTACAATTCAGTATGTTTACACACATGAATATTACATGTACTTGCTGCAAAGTTGCAGAAAGCCAAACCAACAACCACACAAACCGACATTGGATACATGAATATAATATATCCTTTGTAATCCTGATTATAACCAACCTCAATCATGTTGTTTGATTCATGGTCTTCCTCTTTCTGAAGGTCCTCATCATCAGACTCATCAATGATCAGCTCATTAGACAACAGAAGACCGGGCAACACAATGATAGCCAAGTTGCTTTAAAAATTGTCCTCGTTAAGTGCTTATATAACTGTTGAAATTCAATAGATATCTACACAACAGGTCTGCAATGATAGTCCAAATATTTCTGATGGTAGTCTCTCTTTTTTCAGAGGGGATTATCTTTGTTCTTTGAAATGGTAATTTCAGCCAGGGCTAGTAGCTAATTAGCAAGCCCTTGAACCTGGACATTCATTGTATGATGGCGTATGGATTTGCCCTCTTTTGACAGAGCCATGCCATATGGAGTAGGTATTGTTAACCGGTAATTAGTTTAAACCGTTTTTGAAGATTGTTCAAAAGGAAAGGCCCTCATAAGAAAGAGAAAAAATATTCATGATATATTTGAATCACCTGAGTAGAAATACTGGAATTTCACTCACATGTAATGTAAACGTTCAAAGAAAATATCCTTGGTTATAGAAGGGAAATGTGTTTTCGACATTTTAACGAGATGTATTTACCTTCATTTAATTGAAGCAGGACCCAAGAAAGATTTCATCCAAACTACCCTGCATGCACCACTCGTTTCCTCAATGCGGAAATCTTGAACATTTTCTTCTTGAGGATCCTTTCTCGTTTTTATGTTTGATCATGTGACTGCCGAGTAGGCTGCCTTCATTGGCCTGAGCATGGTAACGCCAGACTAGTTTGTCCGCCGCCCATCGGTGCCCGTCTTCGACCACGGCGTTCATTAGAGGCAATCAGCGGCCCTGTCACCGAGCACACCGATTATCGAGCGAAGCACTTTACCTGCTGACTTTGTGTGTATAACTTTATAATTTATTCGCTGTGCCCCGCGCTATTGACACAAAACGTGTCAGGCTGATCAAAGGGAGTCGTTCAGCAGGTTGGACAGGGCCACGAAGACAGGGTCTGTAGCGCTAATCATCTTCAAACGCTTTCCCCAATTTCACTGGGAGCGATGCAGCAACTCCCCAGCAAGTCCCCCCCTATCGTTCCTCCCCCCAAGGAGGTAATTGTGCCTGGCTAGTTGGCTGACAGGTGTCAAATGCCCCCTCCTCATCTCATTCATCATGCTAAGCAGAGAGGAAAATCCTCTTCACCTGCAAGCCCCTTCCAACTGACTTACTCAGAGTTAGATTTGTTACGTTTGGTGGTGTTTGAGCAGAGTGGTACCGTGTGTGTGTGTGTGTGTGTGCCATATGCTTCCATGCTATAGCACTGTGGGAAATCCCTGTTGGAAATCAATGTTCAGCCGTTCAGTTGCTCTCTGAATGAGGTCAGTTCAACCATGTCAATCCCCTGATGAAATAGGGAAATATGGTGGAGAGCCTGCATTGACCTAGCGGAGATATACAGGAAGCTCCCAAATGCTGTGCTACAGTTAGTGAAGCTTTGAAGCTCCAGCCCTGTATATGCTGAGTTAATCACAGCTGGCGAGAGGTTGATGGATGACTGGGTGAACACCCAGATTGATGTCCAATGGGGGGTTACCACAGTGCCACTGGCATGCAGGCCAATCAGGGCTTGGCACAGTGGCCAGGTAACCTCTGACCCCAAAGAGGATGCTAGGAGACATGGAAGGGAAGCTCAGCCAGAGAGAGAAAGAGACAACGGTGGAGAGAGAGAGAGAGAGGGAGGGAGAGAGAGCGAGACCACACCCTCCTCACAGTGAGTGCCTGCCTAAGCAGAACCACATAGGGACCTGCCATAGACACGGCTCTTACACACACCCCAGTCATTAATTCCTGCTCTGCATCTCCACACCATGTAATATTTATAGGTCACCGCAGCTTTGTATTCACAAATGGAAAAGTGGAGAGGGGGAAAGAGGAGAAAGACACGACACCTCAATCAATGCTGTGAAAAGGGTTCAGCTTGTCGTAAACTGTTGTTTTTTTGTCTAAGCCAGTGCTCAGGCAGCAATCTTTTCCTTTGGCCTCTTAACAAGTGTTTCGTGGGGAAGATTCAAGAGTTACAGACAAGGCTGGTAGCTAATTTAACCCCTCTAGTGTGGCATAGGCTAACTATGCCAGGATATATTATGACTGTGGTGCAGTCAGAATTTGCACAGTTGACGAAATTTGATTGAGAAATGAGAATCCCCCAAAATTGCATTAGGCAACGTTATAAAATGGGATATTGAAAAATCCAATTTTGTGATTGAATTACGTTGGATTCGGAGCGTCTGAATGTCCTCACATTCAAAACACCTCACTCTATGCTAATTCATTCACATCTATACTCTAAACACCCTCAGAAGATTCAGAATAATGAACTCGAGGGGCAGATCACCCAGAGCACCTGCCCTTTTGCCCTCCTATGAAAAAGTGCCCTCGCAGCTCGTGGATTTAAAAATTAAGTTTCACATTTAATTTGAGTCTCTTTTCAGTTGATATTTTATTTTATTTTTTAAATTTTATTTCACCTTTATTTAACCAGGTAGGCTAGTTGAGAACAAGTTCTCATTTGCAACTGCGACCTGGTCAAGATAAAGCATAGCAGTGTGAACAGACAACACAGAGTTACACATGGAGTAAACAATTAACAAGTCAATAACACAGTAGAAAAAAAGGGGAGTCTATATACAATGTGTGCAAAAGGCATGAGGAGGTAGGGGAATAATTACAATATTACAGATTAACACTGGAGTGATAAATGATCAGATGATCATGTACAGGTAGAGAGATATTGGTGTGCAAAAGAGCAGAAAAGTAAATAAATAAAAACTGTGGGGATGAGGTAGGTGAAAATGGGTGGGCTATTTACCAATAGATTATGTACAGCTGCAGCGATCGGTTAGCTGCTCAGATAGCTGATGTTTGAAGTTGGTGAGGGAGATAAAAGTCTCCAACTTCAGCGATTTTTGCAATTCGTTCCAGTCACAGGCAGCAGAGTACTGGAACGAAAGGCGACCGAATGAGGTGTTGGCTTTAGGGATGATCAGTGAGATACACCTGCTGGAGCACATCAAACTAGCTAATTTCATCAGCTCTTCAATCTCTGAAAAACGTACCTCCCCTGCCCTCCCGCCCTAAAAGCGCACTTGTCTGACTTGCGTGCCGTGGCTACGGGGATGCCGGGCAGGGAGATTGAAATACTGGCAGGAGGCTACTTTTGAGTTGGATTTGTCATGTGTGTCTCTCACTGCTTGTTAATAAGAGGCAGATGTCAGCAACTGAACAAACTCAAATCAAGTAAAAACTAGTTTCTTTTGACAGCATAGCTAATTAGCTAGCTAGCAGATGTACATCATCATTCGCTATGATCAGCTGATGTCAATAATCTCTCGTCGTCTCTAGACCTAGGATTCACTGGCAATACCTCCCTAAAATGTGTGATAAGTGATTGCTTCAAGTTTTATTGTCAAGTACAGTGAAATGCCGTGTTGACATTGCAGATAATAAATAGGGCAGTAAATGTTGACATTTTGGATACAGAGGCAGTTGTTATGAATTTTGAGTTATGAATTATGAAATTCAATGTTTTTTTCTCTCTTATTTAAATTGTTTGTGCACGGCCCTGTATAAGACCCATGATGCAATGGGTAACGCTAAGCCCCCTGTTTTAGATCTGCAGCGGCCCCAGCACCAAGCCCTGAGGAACCCCTGATGGATCGCGGTACACCAGCCCCCCTGTAGAGATTTGAGGACCACTTTGGAACTCTAATCCACTCAAAATGTGCTGATAATTTTCCTTGCCAGGACACTCTGTGCCTGGTGTCACAAGAGTGGCCTCCCGGGAGCAGATCAGCCAATGATAACAAAGTAGCCAGATGTCTGGCGCTGGCAGGGTCCCAGAAGCTCAGACAGCGGTACGCAGCATCATCCGCTGTGGGCCGCAGATCAAAGATACCTGAGAATTACTTATGGGCACAAAATATGTGTTGCTTACTCCACAGTTCCCATTAATAACAATCTGGGTAGAATTTGTATTTCTAATTAACTATTTTCTTTCGGCGTAGTGTAAAAAGTGCTGTAGGATTTATCCTCGGGTTGCAGCAGATTTTTTTTCCGGCACGCGAACGTGTGTCGACAACAGGAAGTCGGATATAGTGAGCAGCTCCCCCACCTCGTCAGAAGGAGCCAGATCAGCTTTTAATGCCCATCTGAGGCTCCGGAGCAAACACCTCCTTACTCCCCACCACAAACAAACAGAGTAAGAGTCAGCAGATTGAGCTCATACCATGGTGCGTTACATGGCCTACCTCTGAGATGGAGCATTGTTAGATGTAGCAGAAAAGAGACGTCTCGCCTTGAAAACTGAACGTGTTGAAGGGCGCAGGCCTGTAGGAACTTCAAGAGTAGCTCATCACACAGAAGCTTAGTCTGAGGTCATACAGTATATGCATGTATTATGTCTCCTGCATTAATGTCAGTGATATTTCTATTTTCCAAACGGAGGCAGTATTAGCCCGGTGTTTTCCTGAATGTGGAAGGAAGACATGAAGGAGGAATACAGTTAATTATGAATAGCGGCCAACTGAATCTTCCTAAGTTATGAGCCCGACGCATGTAAAAAATAAAAAATAATAATCACTCTCTTTAGAATTTAGTTTTGAATTCTTGGACTATTTTTCCAGCGCGGTTGTTTGTGTTATTCAGACTGACGTTGAGAACTATCGCTGCCGTTCCATGTTGTTGTGGCTGTTTTCTCCTGGAGGGCCTGCACTTCTTTTAAGGAGTTATTCCATTTATTCCATCTTATGTGTTATGTTTAATACACAAATATTTAGAATAGACCCTCGGCTTTAAACGGAGAAAATAAGAAGAGTTGAGAAAGCTGGCTGCCTTGGGAAAG